>NC_071576.1:44790063-45102449 GCF_024509145.1 Vidua macroura | reverse complement strand
GATAGTAACCACAGAAACTTTTGACTTGGTTTAATAGTATGATGCTGAACATGAGGTAGAACCAACTGGTTCAGCAGTTTTGAAAGTCAAAGATCATCTAACTACTTTAAGATAAATATTTTGGTAAGGAAGGCTATTGCTTGTGCTCATTACCCCACCTCCTACGCTTCCCTGTGGTGATGTTTCTGTCTAATATGAGGTGATTCTTCAGTGTGGGGTGGGTTTTATGAATTCAAAGATAGTTTTCTCTTTCTAAATATTTATTTCTTCTGCTTACAAGAGCTCTTTTTATTATACAGTGAGCCCTCTATGCCTTTCATCTTAGGGAGGGTCTATATAGTGTGAGATAACATCTGTGTTAACGCACTATGGCCTGTACTCTAAAAAAAGTTCACTTCCCACCCACAAAATCTTGGGTCAATTAACTCTTACACATTTTCAAAAGGAATATTCTGAACAGTTATGCAGCTACAAATAAACCTCAAAAAAAGTGTTGAATATGTGTCAAAGTCCTGAGCTATTTAGCATCAATTAAACCAATTACAGATCATAATCTTGCATACGATACAGGAAAATTCCCAACTGATTTTTGTGGAACAAATTCTGCATCCAATAGGCAGAGACTATACTGAGGATATGGTGGTTGGGTATATTGGCTGTTGTTTTCCTGTTTACCATAAAATTTATCAGCTCATACTATCTGTGTAACACTCAGAAATTTAAAGGAAATTGAAAAATGGAAACTTTTTTTTCCATTTGCACATTAGAACATTGTTGCATATTTTTCATATGCCAATAAATGATTGTAGTGGATGATAGCTTTTCTGGAAGAATAATGCATGCAGAAAAGTGTCTTTCAAGTGGCTCAAGGGGAACGTCCTAAATGTGTGGGGCACAAAGAAATGTTTGGTCTTCCACCACCCACACCCACTCCTGGTTACAAATATTTGAGCTCAGTGGGTTGCTGTGACCATCATGATCTAGAAAATGAAAATGTGTGGACAGTCATGAACCATATGTCTCTGTTTATGGAAGACCAGCAGAGCTGTCAGTCTTTGAGAATCCCTACCCATGATTTCTGTTGGAGCACGTGGGGTTGAAGAAGAGAAGTGTGTTCAGCTCTGCTGGACAACAGCAATAAATGATTTTATGGGAAATAAGAGCTGCTAGCTGCCATAGTTCTTAAGAAAGATCTAAAGGGCATCTAAAGGCCTTAACAGAAATCTGAGAAATGATTATAATAAAGGAAGGGGCCTGAGCTTCCCCAATCAGATAAAGTGCAGCAGATGTTCAAGGGCCCCAGGTGGGCTATATAGATGTTAATAAACTAGATGAGCTGAAATCAGTTAATGAAAGAAGTTTAATCAATCTGAGTTGATTCAAGAAGTGACTGACTACCTGATGAATGCATGTACCTTATTGAATGAAGAGTCTTTGGTTTTCTTTGTCTGCTGAGCTCATGCTCTGATGAACCAAGAGTTACATCTCTCTGTGGAGTTAAACCATTGAAAATGGTTGTCAGTTTTTTTTTTTCCCAAATGCTTTTATTTCCCTTATGGGGAAACAGTCACGTAACAATGTGAAGTAGCATGTGGGTGACTGGTGGTAAACATAGCATGAAGGACGGTTTTCCTTTTCCACTCTGGATTTCATACTGAGTTTCATGGCAAATGAACTATCCTTGAAACTGAAAAACAAACCTCTTGGTTTCATAGTTTTAAATTTCTAGCTACAGGAATCAATCATAAAAAATTCTACATAGAGAAAAATGATTATATTATTATAGAAAGACTTAAGGTGTGAGGGTCCTTTGGAGGTCTTGAGGTGAGAGATTGTTTGCCTTTCTGCATTTTGTTTGCTTCTCATGAAGCCAAATGGCTTTGGTTTGAAACTTGCAATAAGTCTTCCTGAAGCTGGATGTTGATAAAAATTAGGGAATTCTAGTCAGTGTCGTTATAAACATGAAATCTTTCCTCTCAGGGTATAGAGAGGGTATTTCTTTTCCACTGGGCTCCTTATTTTCACAATATTTTCAGGAAGTTTAAATCTCTGACATGCCTGGTCTTCTGATCTGTCCAGATCAACTCATGGATTTGGGAGTTTTGAGAGGTAAACCAGAGGTAGACAAGGTAATCACATGGACCTCTCTAGGGAGAGCCACCCAAAAATAGAGAACCCATACAAACATCTCTCTTAAGTGAGAACTGATAGTAAATTTCCTCAGTAAATTTCCTCTGCTTTTCATAATGTTGCTCCAAGCCGAGTTCAAAGCAGTTCTTCTCGGACGACTGGGGTTTTTTGCAGCTTTTAGCTATTAGTTAGGATAGGTAGTATAAGACAATCATATATGCTGTCCCTTCAAGGAAAAGGGTGTAGGTACTCCTGAAATCATAGCTGCTTACATCTCAACATGCCTAGGGCACTTGACATAGATTTCCCTTTGTACATCCCTATTTCTCTCCCTTACCTGGAGAAAAAGGCATGCATTTTTACCTTGTTCAAGTACTTGGAGTTTGCAGTCCCCATGAGGTCACTTTCTAGCCTGGCAGTTAATACTAATTTAGTTAATCAGTATAAATATTAATGTTGCCTGTGTAGTTGTTTCAAGCATGGACATGCTTGAAAACACCTCACATGTGGTTGCAGAAGGTTTTTAAGAGTTTAGCTGGTGTTTGGAATATGGTACAATTGCATTTCTGATGCCTGGCTACATGCTGGCATTTTGTTCTGTGTTTTCCTTTCAGGAAGCATAAATTGTTGATTATGTGGCTCAGTACTCAGATATAAGTGGTGTAAAGGTGTAATCTTCCCTTTTCAACAGGTTGGTTCAACTGGGCTTGTCTGTTATGGATTGCAGCTAGCTTCAGTGGTCATCCCATTGACTTGGATCAGAATATTCAGAATTAAATTGTTATAAGAGTGAAGAGGTGTCAGAAATCAGATCTGTGTATGTACCATGGGCAGCTTAGTGTTAAAGCCTCAAGACTGAAGTCTAATCCCAAAACAAAATGTCAGAAGTATTCTGCCCGCCAAAACTGTGAATAGCTTCTTTTATCATTGAGTCCTATGGTTGTGCTGGCTCACAGGCAGAGTTGCACGATGTACTGAGCAGCAGTAAAGAGGGACAATCTGAGCAAAAGAAGAGCTTCTCAGCTCCTGAAGAGGAATAAATACTTCAGTGGGGTTACTTTGAGCCTGAATTCTGACTGAATTATCTTTGTATTTATTTTAACAGTAAAGCAAGTTGAAGGTTGAAAAAACACCCTGCTTTCCCTGCTTTAAAGAGTAGAAAGAACCACAGAACACAAAGTGAAGTTAAAAGGAACTCCCTGAATGTTGTTTGAGATTCCAGAAGTACTCTTTAATTGCTGCCAAAGCTAATCTGGCTGGAAGTTCTGTGGAAGACATCAGTGCAGTAGCCAGTACACAATTACCTCCAGTTTGCAATAGATTCCCCTTCCCCAAGCTTATTCACCCTGTTCTCCATGTTAAAAAAAAAAAAAAGACGCCACAATTAATGTTACACTTAACATTGAAATAATCAATGATTTCTCATAGCAGTGGGAGGAGTTGCGCAGTGGTAACTGCTGGGTGTTGCTCTGAGAACTGATTGCTCATTCTACCACCACCACTGTTTGCTGTCATTTTAAAGCTAAAAAGTAATCTAATTCAATTCCAAGAGCCTGCAATTAATTCACAAAGTGTCTAAAAAGAGGCCTGTCTTAGTGTTTTTCAGAGTAATTTAGTACCCAAAATGAACAGTCCATGTCTTCATAGCATGAAATACCCATTACTATTACTCAAAGGGTATGAAACCACATAAATGATTACCAGTTTCTACCGCATTTAGAGCACTGTAAAGCTTGATGTTTAAATAGGCACAACATTTCTGGCTTTATCAGCGTGCCATTTGGTGGTACATCATAGGAGAATTCTCTGATATTACGTGCTAAGGGCAGATTTCTAATGAGGAAAGCTTTATTGTTGGGCTTACTAAAAACATGCACTCATGTCATCAGCTTTGCTATCCCAAGTGCAATATCTTATAAATATTCAAATACCCAGTTAAGGGACAGAGCTGTAAAGTACTTTACAGATCTGGTAGGTTTCCTCTGGCCATCCAGTTGATGAGGAAATGCACATTGTACACAAGGCAGTCCCTTTCTAGTGTAATGTAATTGTTATGAATTAAACCCCAAACAAGTACTAGCAATTGAGAAAGTTAAATGTGAATGTGTTATGTGCTGGGGAAAGGGGAAACACGAGGTTGTCATTAAAGTCATTTTTAGCAGAGCTGTTTGAGCTTTATATGCACTATTCATGTGTCAGTGTTTGGTGGTTGTGCATCAGGACACCTCCTCTTTTTCTTCTCACTTTGTCTTAGAAAATAACTTTGCCTGTAATTGTTTATTTTGCATACTGGGAAAATATTGCTATAAAAGAATTTTTTACAGTGGAAAAAACATTATCACCTCTCAGTAATGATGTGCTGTGAAGAATGTCACGTGTTTCAGTTACCACTGAAAGTTACCACTCACGCAGAGTGGTGGTTTGCAACGTGAGTTAGTAAATATTGAGGTTGGGTATGTTTAAAGCAAGGACTCACCTTTCTTTAGTATAACCTCTTGCTTCACTTCTGTAAGACAACTGCTACAAGTGTGTTTTCACTAGTTCCATTGTTGCTGAACACATATATTTTTGTGTGGGATGAACATTTTTGGTTCCAGTGGGTAATCTTGGCTCTTTGATTTGTCAGTAAGGCCTTTGGTGTCCAGAATAGACTTAAAGATTTTTTTGTTGATATCACATCTAATGGGGTCTTGAGAGGCTTAAGCAGGACAGACATACTCTTTTTAAAAGAGTAAGCATTGAAAGTTGCAGAGAAGATATAAAGCATAGGCTAAAACAATGGATGATCTTTTGACATTAAAAAAATCCTAACCACAAAACAAGAAAAGTTTTATAATTGTTGATGGAATTCATCTAACTGTGGAGTAAGACTGACATTACCTTCATCACTTGCTGGGAAAAATTCTTTGGAAAATGTGGGTTTACAAATAGATGTTTAGTTACTAGTTTAAGCAACAGTAAATCTCAGATCAGAGAGAAGGGCCTAGAAAATTCTGCTATCACTCAAAAAAATCCTTCAGTGAATTACCTGGAAGTATAGTTCACATAAAGAGCAGCTATGTCTCAAGCTTTAGAAAAATGAGTGGAACAATATGAAGTTCTGCTCTACTGCTACCAGTTGGATGTTCTGATGTTTTAATGCATTTATAATGCATAACCAATGCTTTGGTTCTTCTAATAATGTGTATTTTAAAGTGTACTCTTAAGTCTGACCTTCATGTTCCAGCACATGCCCAATGTTCCAGCACAGAAGAGGCTCATCTGTCTCTAAACCGTGCTCCTTGTGCCCATTACTTTAAATTGCAATTGTTTTTAACTCTTCAACTACTGCTCTGCTGGGGGGATCCTTCTTATCAGGTGACTTTTGCTTGGTATTGTGCAGAGTCTTGAATTTATTCTTGACATGTCTAGGGCAATGCTTTTACAACGTCCCTCCTTTTCCAAAGAACTTTGGAGTATGCTGTTGCTGAATTCTGCCAAATGCCATCTTGGTGGTATGTTTGGTTTGTTTTTTGTTTTGTTTTGTTTAAAAATTAATTCCGTATAACGCCCATTAGCTTCCTGAGGTATTTGATGTCTTGAAGCTCAGACCAGCTGCTAATGAGAAGTCTATGGCTTTTTAAAGCATTTTTTTCTTCCAGCAATGAATCGTGCACTTGTCCTTTATTTGTAAATGGAGCAGAGGAAAGGTGATAGTGAGTGAGTGGAGTTTCACAGAGCTGCAGTTCTTCAGTAACTTCAAATTCTGCAAAGAGCTGCCTCTGCACCATTTATTTATGTTGGACCTAAAACTGATAGAAACATGAATTCTTGTAAAAATATAGGACTTTGCACATAACGGTAGCTTGGTTAATGGGGTATGTGACTTCAGAGAGATCTGCCTTCTATCTTCATTTTGCAAATGTACGTTTAGTTTGGTCTCTTTGGAACACTATCAAAGCTTTGGAGAGAGTTTGCACAGCGCTGGTCATGTGCTTTGGTTGGTATAAATTAAGTTCCCATTTCGGAATGCTCTAATCCTGATGCGCTGAATGATAGCCACAACTGTTCAGCACTCGCTGGTTGGAGCGGGTGCAGGAAATTGGCACCAGGAGGAAGCTACTTGTCTTCAGTGTGTGAAATGTGTTTTCCACTTAGCTGAAAATGCTGACTTTGTTGCCTTCAGTTACATTTATTTTGCATGTCAAATAACTCTCTTCTCCTCCTTCACAAATTTTAGAGGCAACTGTAAAATGCTGACTGAATCGGCTGTGTACCTATGGCATCTGAGAGGGTTTTTATTAGCTTAAACTAGCACGTGTGTTTTCCTGTGAGGAGTATTAAGTGCCTGGACTGCAGGTTTAGTGTGTGACTGTTTTTGCAGCTGTGTCGAAGAGCATGATGTGTATTCCCTGGAGCAGGCCTGCGAGAGAGCTCAAGTATGTTGAGGCAAAAGCAGGTTGTGTTTATGAGAATGTCAAACAGAAATATGGCACTTAAACCCTTATCAGTGCTGAGCCTGTTACTGGTAACTGAGTGACTGTCATCCAGGTGTGTGAAAGGATTTTGTTTCAGAACTTGATGTCTTTATACTGGAACTTTGTCCTCCCAGACCAGACAAAAATAGTTTTTTTGTTTTGTTTTGATTTTTGTTTGTTTGTTTTTGTTTGTTTTTGTTTGTTTTTGGTTTTTTGTTTTTTTTTTTTTTTTTTTTTTTTTTTTTTTGTTTGTTTTTTTTTTTTTTAATTTGGAGGAAGTTGAAACCAATGTTAGTCACTTAAAATTTATTTCTTTTTAAACTCTTATTGAAGAGCTTGTTCATTACTCAGGCCAGAAATCCTAGTTTTGGAGGATGAATTTTGAAAACATGCTGCTTCTAAAAGAAGAGGATATCATGAGTAAATACAAAATTAATGTCCTGCTTTTGGCAACCTCTCACTCTTCTTACTTGTGGAAATGACATCACATCCCAGAAAGAAAAACCAAAAACCACATAGAGGAGAGCAGCAAGGCCCGAGCTGAGAATCCTGAAGCAAGGCTAGCACACAGGAACATTCCATAACTTACTTCTTGGAGGGAGGACTGGGCCCTGGGGAGATGTTTTGTCTGCACAAGAGAGTTAAGAAGTTAGAACTTTGTCAGAAAGAACTCCTCTTCTGCATACTCTGTTGTCTGCTTTTGCAGGAGCAAGTTGTTGAAATAAGCCATAAATAATTAGCTCATGGGATCTAGATGTGGGGGGCCTCATGATGTCTCTGTGCATATCCAGCTGTACTTCCATCCACAGTGTTTCTTGTCTTGAAGCATTTGTGTGGGTGGTGAGTAGTGGGTTTTCAAAACCACTGGAATAAAAATATTTTTTTATCAATGCTCCTTCTAATTTCTGCTTGAAAATGTGTTGATGCTTCCTGGATGCTATTATAATATGGCCTTAAACAACACAAAAATGTACATTATGTCTGAAACCACTGGAGTTCAAGTGTTGCTGTTATCAAATTTTATAGCAGGTGACTAGAACTTGACCATTACATCTTAAAAATGCCATCTACCCTTATAATCCCTTTTAGCTGTACAAGGTGGACCTAGTACAAGTTAAGCTAGGCAGATCGAGGTCAAATTCTTCCTTTTGTTTGACTCTGCTTACAGATAAGAGATGCTTCACAATATTTATTTTCTCTTAGAATGGAATAGTGTTGTAAAGTGATAGTCTAAAGGTATAAAGGAAATATGCTTTGCTAGGAGTCACAGTGGCTTTTGTTGCCCTGTACTTTGTAGCTGGAAAACAACAGGCGTACAGTCTCTTCCTGAGGTCCCTCAATAAATTCCATGTTGGCTGTGGAGCAAAGGCAAGACTTATGAGCTGCTTGGTGTAGGGCAGGGTGGGTATGAAGTAGCTTTTTAAAAAAGGAGTGAGAAAGGTTGTTTAATAAAAAAGCATGCAACAAGATATTTGACAGGATGAAAATGCTCAGATCAAGGAAAGTAGCCACTGTGTAAATAGTGTTATTATTACAGTTCTCTGTAACATAGAAATGCTTGGCTTACACTGATTTTTTTAAAATACTCTGTAGCAGTTCCTTCTACTCCTGTTAGAATATTGTATATACTAATGAATGCATTTGCATATTTGTGAACTGTGTTCATGTGTGCTTCATCTGAAGTGTAGGCGAATAGTTCCTTTGAATTCAGTAAGATATAAAATTAAGCATATGCTGCACTGGGTAGAAGCCAGAGCATTTTTCACTTTGATAGAGACCGTCCTAAATGAATTCCTTCTAGAGACTTTTATGAAGCCCTGAATAAGAGGTTCATTAAATAAACAGAAAGGAATCAGGATTTTTAATAATTTTTGTATCAGGGTTAGCATGTTGACACTTTTTCTCTCTTGCCAAATACTTTGGGTTTGAAGTCTACTCCTAGAGCATACTTTGTGATGGGGGAGGGCTCCACATTAAAACAAGTTCTGTAAAATAAATGTGCAAATCCAGCTTAATTCATGTCTGCAAATTCCTGGTGGATATCATCAGCAGCCATGTTCAAAAGCTAAAGAAAACTACATTATGAAGAGACTTGTGCAGGGGTGGCAGTGTGGAAAGTTGTTGTAAGGCAGCCATGCTCCGAGACCATTTTCATATGCAAAGTTACACCACTGACACCTGAGGCCTTTTGGGGCTGGTGAAAAAATTCCAACTGCCAGCATTTGGGCTTGGCTGAAACCTCTAGTGAGAAGAGAGTGAAGGAAATCAGCGAAAGGCTTTTTAAATACACGTAAAGGAGTTAGGTGCCCAACTCCTGTTGAAATTCAATAGGATTTAGTTGCTTGGAGCCTTTGGAAAAATTTCAACCGAAAATTGCAGGCCTGAAGTATTCTTTAATGGTACCTGTGCTATTGTTCTGTGATCTCAGCACCGATTGAGGGAAAATAAAAAAGCTTCATCACAATCAACTGTTCTAGCTCTGTCTCCTAATAAACATCCCTTTTTTTCAGAACATGAACAGTAAATGGAAACATTATTTCATCTTAATTCAAAACTTTAATAAGGGAGTGTTAATGATGTCCAGTAACTTGGGATTAATTATGGGCCTCTGAAGGTAGAAATCTAATACTGATATATTTTTTTTTTTTGTTTTCTATAGTCTGTTTAATCATTTGGTGCCCAATTTGCTAGGTAAAGAATTTCAGCAAATGAAACCAGTCTTTTGAAAGACAGGAACAACCAAGCGTATTGGCTTTAAATATTTTTTAAAAATTTAGCATTATTTGTTTTCCTCTGAAAAGAGGTAGTTTACAAGCTCTTTGGAAGTGAGGAGGTTAAGCAGGGGGGGGAAAAAATCTCCAGTTCTAAATAGCAATTTTGAGACTTGTTGTTGCTCAGTAAGTATTTATATATATGTGAAACCATTTGTCTTTCTATTTTTCATCTTTGTATTTCGTCAAGTTGGGATTTTTACTTTATTGAGTCTTTGTGTGCTTGCCTAGGCCATCTGATTTTGCTGTTCTATGTATCTTAGAAAGCAAAGTACAGCTTTCAGGAAAAAATCCTGCCTTTCTCAGTGGAACAAAGAGGAGCCTCTCTATACAAAGTGGGTGAGATTAGAAGAAACAGTTGCCTTTGCTACTGTTAATTTGCATACATTGCTCGGGCTATACAGAAGTGCTGTCTGGAGCATTTTGCAAGCCCTGATGTGTCAGGTGAACAGCATGCTGAGAAGTGGATTCCAGCTCTCTCGGAATTACCACGCAGGCTGTAGCATTTGGGTTTGGGTGCACTGCCCTTCTGTCAGTGTAAATGCAACCTATTGCCACAAAGAGGATCAGAGGGCTGGAGCACCTCTCCTGTGAAGACAAGACTGGGAGCTGGGATTGTTCAACCTGGAGAAGAGAAAGCTCTGGGAAGACCTTACAGCTCCTTCCAGTACCTAAAGGGGGCTACAAGAAACCTGGAGAGGACTTTGTACAAGAGGATGGGACAAGGGGGAATGGCTTCAAACTGAAGGTGCAGGTTTAGATCAGATATTAGGAATAAATTCTTTACTGTGAGGGTGGTGAGGCACTGGAACAGTTTGCCCAGGGAAATTGTGGATTCCCCATCCCTGGAAGTGTTCAAGGCCAAGTTGGATGGGGCTTTGAGCAGCCTGGTCTAGTGGAAAGTTCCCTGCCATGGGCAGGGTTCTTTGGTTCATTCCAACTCAAATTTTCTGAGAGTCTGTGATTGCTCTATATGAAAGACGTGCTCCTGCTTTCTTTCTGAGCTTTGAGGAGTAGAGAGGTGCTGTATCCCTGCTTGTAAAGATGCTTAGCCTGTTTGTTGTCCAATCCAGCTACACAGCCCTTGACTGATGGCAAGTGTCCTATTTGTCACTTTACCTCAGCAGATCTCTTGTCCCCTCTCTTGGCTCCTTCAAAGACCTGCTTGTCATGACTTCTGAAAAAAGTCAGAACTTCTGACAACTTCAGAAAACTTCTTGTAGCAGTGTCCTTGCTCCACTATTGCTGCCTGAGACTATGAGGAAGTTCCACCTCACTTCTCTGTAGCAGTAATATTCCATTGCCTTGGCTAAAATATAGGTTTCAGTGCATGTGGTGCCACAGGAATCTTACAGCTGAAGTAATGGTTGTTGGCATACAATCCCTACATAAGCTACCTGAGGGATTATTTCATTGTTTAAAGAAATCTGTGGGAACTTTATCAACCTTGAAGCCAGATTTGATAGAATTGTGGGAATAATGTGATTTATTTCTCCTATGAGGGTAATGTAAAAGAGCTTGTGGTATGGCAGACAGGGGTAAAAATTGTATTCCCAGTGAAATGTTGAGGTGGGAGGAAATTCTTCAGTACAAGAAATGTGTACTTACATGTCTTAAAGCTGTCCCTCTCACCAGTGCCTCTTGTCTTCCTGTGCCTGTCATCTCTCCTTCCTCTTAGGGCAGACACCTCCATGGGAGATACAATAAGCTGTATGTAGTCTTCAGTTTTGGGTATTCTATAGCCATTCAGAATAACATAATGGTATGCTTTGCCTCCTTCCTCCTAGAACATGTGTTTACCGCTCTTGCATTTATGGAGTGCATTGAAAAAGTCTAGAGTCCGAGTAAAGACAATTTTGTTTGTAATAGATTTAATAGATTTCAGATGACCTTATCTAGCCCTCCCACATCAAATGGTTGCCTGAATGTCTGTGATGCTCCATGACCAGTTATAGTTTTGAGGTCTACAGGCAGAGCTTCAGGTAATATATTCTTTATACAGATGCATTCTTAGCCTCCAGAGACAATTTCTGTATCTGTTAAATAGCTGTTGTTGTGGTGTCATGATCCATTTTTTGTCTTTTTTTTTTGCTGGTTTTTTTCCCTCCAAGTTATTAATCTAATAGCTTAAAAACGTCTTTCAGTTAAGTTTTAGGGCCCTGTCCTAAAACTCTCTTTTGGAGTTGCTACTGTACTTTATTTCACAATGGTGGTATTGGATGTCTCCTATCAGAGGATTGTAGCTTTCAGTACAGTGGGGATCGAGAAGTAAAGGAAGGGATTTCGAGATGCATTTATTAGCAAAATACCCTGGGAACTCTGGAGGTATGGACTGTACTAGTAGATAGCATGGGTATATTTGTCAGGCAACTGTTTTTATTGATCCTGCCTAAGTTCCTTCATTGGATGGTGAGAGCTGTACTGTAAGTAGATGACTAAGTTATGTCGTATTCTACTTGGCTGTGCTGGGATTATGTGGCTGAGAAGACATGAATATGGCACAAGGCATACCTGGGCTGAACAGGAAGGATGGCAGAAGTGAGGATGCCATGTAGAAATCAATAATTAAAGGAAAAAAAGTATTTTCTCTAAAGTGAGACAGCCCCTATATGCCCATAGTGTGAATGTACATGACTGTCACATCTTAGAGGACTCCTTATACTGTGTAAGTTTTTAATCTCAGTGTTGTATTTCTGTTTTCACCTTGTAGAAAGGAGATTGCTATTAAGTTACATTGGGTTGAATGGGTCCTTGCACAGTGTAGTACTTGTGTGTGTAATTTTAACCAAGAAAACTCCTTGACCGAGCTTTAATTCCCATGCTCACTTGTGTTTTTCAGGTAGTTATTTTCTTCTAGTGCATGTAAATTTCATGTTAAGCTGGTAATCAGAAAAACACTGGTAATGTTTGAGTAGCTCAGGAGAACATAACTAATGTACTTATTTTTTTATTGTCTACAAGTTTCTGGCCACTAATATAAGAGCTCACAGATAGAAATTCATCAGCCTCCCCCACACCCAGGAGACTACTTATTAGATTTATGCAACACAAGATATTAAAAACACTTTTGTCTGTCACAGAGCCATGGGCAGGGGAGGGGGGGAATTTGCCAGTTGCTAATGGATACCTGACGTTTTTGTGTATGACCATGAAGAACAGCTTGTGCACTTTCACCCCTGATGTTCCCTGAATAACTTGGGTCTCATTTAGGTCAATAAGCCTTTATCAAAACGTCAGGAGTGAAAAATGTGTCTTGGTGTAAGCCGACTGGTCGTTCCCTCCAGTCAGCAGAGTCTATAGGACAGTCAATGTTCTCTAAGCTTGTCTGCATGTCACGCAAAGAGCTGGGTGACAGTAACCATTGAGTGCGTGTCTGTCGTATTGTTTTTGGGACAGCCCCCATTTCCATACTTGCTGGTGTGCCTGTTAGCCAATGAACCATGGAGGGCTTTAGGAAACCTAGCACAGCTCCCATGCAAATTTCCTGCGTGGGGAATGCTCACTCCTTTAAAGCACAAGCTGGGCTTTCTCTTCCTACCTTCCTCCTATAACACTGAAGCCGTGATCCTGACGGGGCCGCAGCGCCTGGTCACGGCTCTGTTTGTGGTTCCATTGTGCTAAAACGTTAACTTTTTCTCTGGGTTTTTCTTTGCTTACCAAGGTAGCTTTTTTTTTTTTTTTTTCTTTTAGTAATTGCTTTTGGGGATATCTGAACAGTATTACCTGTGCTATCACACATGATGTGAAGCCATATATCCCTTCCTCAGATGAGCTATTTTGAATGAAGGACAGTTTTTGCTTCCTGTGTGGTTGGAATTGTATTTTGTAAAGGAAATTTCCTCCATGGTAATGATGAAGGGAAATGTACTAGTCCTCTGCATAAAGAAGAGCAATTGGATATTAGGGTTTATTGACTTGGTCTGTGAAAGGAATACAGTCACCTGTATTCTTTTCTCTGATCAAAGATGATTTCCTCTGGTGCTCTAATTTCTGTGACAAATCCATAGGACCTCATGTCAAGCAGAGCTCATAATTTTCCCATTCAGTTTTGGTTCATAAGTGACATTAGACTGGACAAAGGGAGAGTTTCATTGTGTTTGAAGCTTGTCATAAGACACAGGCTTTCCTTAAAGCATCTGGTGTAGCTGCTGTTTCTTTCAATTTATGATGTTCATTATGTCTTTAACTTATTGGAAAATATTTAACCATAGTTCAATTTTAAAGGCAGGAAGCAAGTTTCATTCAGAAGGAAGCTCTACATGAGATTCTTGGCTGGATTGAAGGGTTTGTTTATTACAACCAATGCTCTTGATAGTTCTATTATATCTTTAAAATCTGTCTTGAGTACCAGTGAGTATAAACAATTGTGATAGTTGTTCTACTGCATCTGACATCTTGCATAGGTTATGAGACTTCAAAATTAAGGGAAAGAACCCTGGCTCATGTTCTACCAGCTTGGGTAGAAATGTCACAAAGTTGAATTTCAACACTTTCTTGCCCTGAGATGAACAAGTTTTTTATGCCATCAAGATGTTTTAGAGCCACAAAAATATTATAGCAAAATCAACTGATGCCTAACCCTTTCGCTATTATTTTTACTGTATACAGCCATATTATTTTGCTCAGTATTCAGGGCAATGTCCCATGCATTTTTGAAGGTGATAGTGACTCCCATTCATCTTGACAAAACTAGGGCTATGTCCTGGCTATTTCAATCAATTAAGAAAATAATCATAGGTACCATCTTGAGTCCCATTTGCCAATTTGTTATGCAAAACAGCAGTGAACCCTGCAGACATGTGAGAGGGCTGGATAGAATGTTCAATAGCACGTTGTGTTCTCTGCAGTTGCTCTTTATGTGAAATCACACTTTGAAATAAGGAACTCATTCTCTTAATCGGCTCTTAATCTACTAACCTGTGTAACTATGACATCTTGAGACTGGTTTCTCAGCTGTGCTCTTACTTTATGCCATGTGTTGTGTGTTTTCAATTACAAGCCACTCTTACCATTCCAATAAGTAGATTTTGTTGTTGGCTCTGATGGAGAATGTGGCCATTTATTGAGTTGGCCAATAAGGAAGGATTGCAGCTCCCTGATACTCAAGGAAACTATGCTGCATATGCCATGCTTATCTAGTCTGTGGAAAGCCCAAGATTTATCTTCACATTGATGATGTTCCAAATAGGATCTAACTGTACCTCTGTCCAATCAGCAAGAATATCAGGTGTCTTTGACATGTTTCACCTTGGAGGCATTTCCAAAGTCATACCTTAGTATAGGTGAATAGTTTATAAGTAGCTTGGTACCAGCAGTGCTGCAGGACTAGATCTCTCTTTCTGCTGAAGTCCCTAAATGCTGACAAGAGGATGGGAAAGGTGTGTTAGAGAGCTCACTTTGTCTTCAGTGTACCTGGAGACTGACATATTGGTGATGGATACTAGAAACCTCTGTTCAATCCATGTGAGCTTAAAAGAAGACTGAAAAAGTATAAATAAGGGGGAAGTTAAGCTGATCTAGTAATTGGTACTTGAAGCACACCACTTCTCAAAATGAAATAAACCAGCAAAATACTCATGTTCTAAATACAGACTCTGCTTGTTTGCTTTGGCTCAGTCAGGAAACCTTTTGTTTAAATTAGATCAAGTGAATTGCATGGAATAGTTTTCAGTTTTAGTACATGTAGACACGCCAAACTGTATGTAATCAAAGTATTTCAATTTGCTCCTAATATTTTCTTTCTCTACTCTTACAGGTTTTTCTGGTTTACTTCAGATCATGTTTGGTATAGTTGATGTATTTGTCACCTTCCTAGTTTTATGTTTTATTTATTGCTTTCTAATGCATTCTGAAAAGAGATGAAAGACATATATGGAGTAGAGAATTAACCTAGTTCCCCGTGTGTTTCCTTTAGGAAATTGTATTAGTGGTATTCTTTGGAACAGAATATGTGGTTCGGCTATGGTCAGCAGGATGCCGCAGTAAATACGTTGGAATATGGGGAAGGCTTCGTTTTGCTAGGAAGCCTATTTCAATCATTGGTGAGTATGCAGAGCTTGGAAAGTTGATGTAAACAATGAGTAAAACTTGCCCTAAAGACTTATAGAAGTCGAATTTCTGCAGCAGTTGAAGCCAAGTTAGAGCAGGAGCTCTTGCTGTTAGTGTGAATATAGATCTGAATTTCCTTTCAGGAACTCATGGAACTGTCACTTGAAAACAAATGTAGCTTGGTTTGTTTTTCCAGAAGAGCAGAGTGTTTTCTTTTCAGAAGTGATCTTACGCTTTGCCAGGAATAAGTCTTGGCTATAGTCCTGTCTCCTGTGACCTGAGGATCCCAGACACTGTACAAGAGCTACAAATACATATTTTCAAAGATACTGAACAGCCTTTTTTTCTCCCCTTAGCAGCCATTTGACTAGTTTATTATGAGTTTATTTTGCACTCTAATTGAGCTGTGTGTCGCATGGTAGAGTGCAATAGATGCACTGTAGTTGCTTTGTGTATCAATTGAATTAAAATATGGTTTTCAGTGATGTATTTGGAGCTGGACACCTCAATTCCCCTGGGATTCAATTGGCTTCCCTAAAATGACTTAAGGGTTCTTGGAAATTACATCCAAATATTCCATATATTTCACTAATCATTGCTTTTTTTAAAATGCTCGTCCATTCACTTAACAGTTTCACCAAAAGCAAAAGAATCCAAAATCAATCTGTATTTTCTTAGCCAGCATTGAAAGAACTGTGTAAAGACCCTTGCCTTTTACTTAAGTACTTGAAATATAAATAGACTAAATAAATCAGACATTGGAAGGGGAGTATTGTTGTGGAAGAA
Source organism: Vidua macroura (assembly GCF_024509145.1). NCBI lineage: Eukaryota > Metazoa > Chordata > Aves > Passeriformes > Viduidae > Vidua > Vidua macroura. The sequence continues at coordinate 45,086,257 of NC_071576.1, read as the reverse complement.
TAGGAATTCTTGTTCTGTGATATTTTCCACTACTCAGAAATATTATATGTTGTTGAGTACAGGACATAGGTTTCCATAAACGATGTACAGTTTTGTCAAATATAAATTACAACATTTTGTACCTGGGTACTTTTACAATTATAAAATAGTTTGATTTAACTCCTCTGTGCATCCATCCATTTATAAATAGCAACTGCACCTTGGGTGTGACTGCAGCTATAAAAAAACTTTGACTGCATGCCCTCTGGCCATGACCCATTTCTCTTGAGTGCTACAATACTAAGCATTCTGAAACATCATCCAGATTAATTCAGTTTGGAAAGCAAAATCCATTCCGCTTTCCCAGATATGGATCAAGAACTATTTAATTCTCCAAAACACACAGTTCCTTTCCAAAATTTACTAGGCCTGAGGCACATAGATTTAGAGTACAGTACTGACTTAAACTAAATTGACTTATACCCTAATTCCAATTTCCTCTCCTTTTTAGACCTGGACAGATGAAATGATAGCGAGGCAATTTTCTTATATATGAAATAAACCTCAAAATCTCTGTCAATTAAAATCCAATCTAAGCACAGAACAGAAAATAAGAATTGGAGAAGAGAGAATAGATGGAAACTGCTGAAATTCCTCCTGTCTTAAAGCTAATAAGGATTCCAGGCTGCTTGACAGTAACTCTTCATTCATCTAGACTGTGGCCAGCTTGGACCCATCTTGGTACAACCTTTCCATGATATCACATGATGGAATTTTTTTTACATGCCACAATTGAGATCATTTTATATATAAAAAATATTAATTAGGAGTGACTAAGTTCAACCTGTTAGAGTAATCTGGTGTTTGGTTCTAGTAGTCTTGCAGAAGTACTGCAAGATGCTGCTAATTAATTTTCTTCAATTGACTTTTATTTTCCAGATTTAATTGTAGTTGTTGCTTCCATGATAGTTCTTTGTGTGGGCTCTAAAGGTCAAGTCTTTGCAACCTCTGCTATCAGGTAATTATATGCAATAAAAGAAAGTAGTGCTATCTGACCAAGGTGGCATTTCCTCTTTCGTTTTAATTTACCTCCTGTTTCAATTCTTGCAGGAAAAAATGAGTCACTGCCCAGTGTCATGTAATAGAGCAGATCACTGATCCCATAAAGTGTAGGGGGGATAAAATTTTGTTGTGATGCTTTTATGGCTAGTGGGGATAGAGAAGCTCATTCTCCTTCCCCCTTTCCTCAGCTAGGTGGGTTCTACCAAATCCTGGTTTACTTTCTTAGCTCAGATTTATAGCAACTCTTTGATGCTTCATATATCTGACATTTTCAAGAGGCCTCTTTATAAAATGTCTGTGGTTGTGAATTCCTGATGGACTGAATCCACCTTGTGCTCAGGAAGGTCACACCACTTGGTTTTCTTGGATGGATGGGTGGCAGTGTGCTTTGCTATTCACACTAGCTGCAGCCATGCTCCAGAATTGCAGTGGCTCCCGTGAAAAGGATATTTTAAAATATTATTGGACTGTCTGGTTCAAATTGCCTATGAAATTCCTCAAAGATAAGGAGATCAGATCTTCAGTTAGCTGGTTCCGTATTTTGTTTTCCATCCTGGTGAGCATATAAAATATGAGCTGATGAATAACTTCCAGAGCACTTACAATTTGTGTACAAAATTCCTGAATCCTTGAGTTATCCTTACTAGCCATGTATATAAAGGTCAGTTCTTCCCTTGGACAATCTCCCCAGACTGTCTTCATAACAAACAAGAAGAAAGATTGGTGAGTGGGGTGAAAAGACACAGGCTGCTAAGTCTAACATAAAATAGTCTCTGTCTCTTAAAACAGTCCTTTGGAAGCCAGAGTTCCTTTTTCCACCTCTGTTTCTTAACTTGTGTATTTGGTCTCTTCATTAATTTGAAAATTGCGTTCCAGGGGCATCCGTTTCCTGCAGATCTTACGGATGCTGCACGTTGACCGTCAGGGCGGTACCTGGAGGCTGCTTGGATCAGTGGTGTTCATACACAGACAGGTAAGTTTGGGCAGTCTGAGGAAAGGCACACCTGATGCCAAAGCTTTTATATTCAGAACAGCGTACCTTCAGCCCTGCTGCTGGTATCACTTATATTTAGTGTGGAGGCAGGTAGTCATTTATTTTAACCAAGCGGGGTTGTTCTGCCTTATATTCCCTGCCACTTTGGCAAATTTTGACTTGTAGTTGGACTCAACAACAGAAAATGAAAGCTAGTTCTAATATTTCCTAAAATATGTGTCTAAATTCCAGAGTTGTTTGAATCTGGCACTGTTTGAAAAAATTACCCAACTACTTTTTGGTGGCCAGAAGGTTAATGAGTACTGTGTGATAAGGTTGTTTTGACTCTGTGTTGTCTATGGATCTCAGTGGATTTTTGTTAATTTGCATAGCCAACACTCAGTGTCAATATTTTTTAATTGCTGAAATTGCATTTTTATCTTCAAGTTATCCTTTATAACCCATCAGTGTTAGGAATTTTAGGTGTCTCAATGAGGTCATAAAGCCATTATTTTGATTCTCTTTGCAGGAACTGATAACTACACTCTACATTGGATTTCTGGGCCTGATTTTTTCCTCTTATTTTGTGTACCTGGCTGAGAAAGATGCTGTAAATGATTCTGGAGAAACGGAGTTTGGCAGCTATGCAGATGCCCTGTGGTGGGGAGTAGTAAGTATAGCAATTTCACATGTTAACACTGTCCAATGTGGAGTAAAATTCAAGCAAGCATGGAGTAAGAACAGCACTTGGAAACAGCTTCTTACTGCTTCAATACACTTTCTGGTTTTGTAATTCCGTGACACTACGAAATTACTATAGAAGATCAGTAATATTATGTGTTGTTTACTGTCTTATGTGATCTAAAGTGATCACATTACATAAAAAGAATGTAGAAACACATGTTCTATTTCTTTATCCTGTCTTTCCTACTGGTACAGTGATTATTTCTTGCTACCTTTGTCATGGTAGTGTTCAACTGTCTAAGATGCTAAGAGTCTTTCTAACTCAGGGCTAGTTTTTTTGAGGGGGGGCTGGTATTTAGGTTTTCTTTGTCCATCTTTTTGTTTTGATTGGGTTTTTTTCCTTAAAACAGTTACCTGTGTTTTGCAATTTGACCTGTGACTGTAATTCCAAGTTTATTCAGAATGGACTAATTCTGGAGCAAGAAGCATCTAAGATAGGAAATCCAGTCACAGGCCTCTTCTAAGGTGGTTGTATTGCTTTGGGAGCCACTTAGTGTCTTTACACAGCATTTGTCTGTGCTATATTGTAACCATCTTGTTTAGAGATTTCTCAGCTTTTTCTAAGGTTCTGCTTCAACTTTGGTGTAGATGTATCTTTAGTTCTGGTAGTGAAGTTCTCCTTTATTGGTATTACCAGTGACCAGAGACCAGTTGTCTCTTTACTATATGCACTTACTGGTGTGGCATCTCTATTCTGGGATTATATTTTCATAAACATTTTAATTTTGTTGCTTCTGCTAGTAACTATTCCCTCTTTCGTTCTCACATGATATACAAATACTAGGTTGGCTGTTTTGTTCTGGGATTTCCCATCTGTAATTGTTCTCATTTCTGCTTCCTGTTGCAGTTCAAAGAAAGGTACTTTTTGGAAGCTATTTTTCCTTGTCTTTAGCATTCAAGCAATGGCTTTTTAAATCTGCTTTAATTCTGTTAGCTTAATCAAACTGTCATCAGTAAGTGCTACAGATCTTGAAATGCATAGACATCACTGATAACATACTTGCACTTTCAAATGTGCTGATCTTCTAGAGCTTTTTCTTTGCTGCTTTAAATCAAAAGGCATTGTTCCTCTTTTTTTTTGGTTAAGAATAATACTAAATAATAAGTTTTCTGTATAGGAGTGATAGGACTAACATGTCCATTTCACTAATAAAATACATATACCTATTTAAGAATATATATTAAGAAATATTTTTAATAAACCTCTGCATGAGTGTGCTTATATAGTCTTCTCTTTACAAACTATCGCTTGCTGTTTCAGGAAGGAAAGATCTATTAATGGGCAAATCCACTGCAGGTGTCATAATGCATATGTAGCCCTTTTTGAATACAACAGGTTTTGTTTTGTTGTATTGTTTTGCTGCTATGATCTGCTGTAGAATTCTTTCTTCTTGCTGTCTGCCATGGTTAAATACAGACTTTCTTAGGACCAGAAGACTTACTGTGTAGCACAAGGGAGTGGCTTTCCATCAAGTAGCTTTTTTCAGTGCTTTCATGTCATTATGACATTTTTATTTTCCACTACAGTGGTCAGATGACTCAGTAATTAACAGTGGCAGATGTAGCTGCATTTAAAAACACATGCTGTCATTGGTGTTGCCATTAAAAACTGAGTATGTGACAGACCAGATTGGCTAACTGAAAATACAGTAAAACCTCCCACAGAACACGATCTGTCAGGGTATTGAAATATTCTCCTTTCAGGTAATTATTGTTCAGTTAATAGGCGTGCCAGTTATTTTGTCTTCCCAATTACAATAAACTTACTTAATCAATACGTTTAATTATGATAACGTTTTTTCTCTGTTATAGCTTCTATTATGTTGCAGCATGCCACATGAAGTGTGAGACTGCATTCAACAAACAAATAATGTAATTTCTTTAATACTAAAAGTAGAATTAGGTGTCCTTGTTCTGCTCTAACGCACTTCCACTAACTGCTAAGAACAAAACTGAGATGGATTCAGGTCCATCCATTTCTGATTTCTTGATAGTGTAATATTCTTCATTCTTTCTGCTAGGAAAAAAACCCTAAAATAAAGTTAGGATGGAGAGGAAGTTAGCCCATAGAAGCTGTGGATGTCCCATCCCTGGAAGTGTTCAAGGCCGGGTTGGATGGGGCTCTGAGCAACCTGGTCTAGTGCAAGGTGTCCCTGCCCATCTCAGGGGGTTGGAACTAGGTGGTCTTTAAGGTTTCTTCCAACCCAAACTGTTCTATGATTCTGTGAATAGCTGGGAAGTCACAAGGATTCTTCCTAATAGAGGTCACAAACTCATACAAAAGCCTTCTCAAGTGTTAGATCTTGAAAGCTTTGGTTATGTTTAGCCATAATAATCGCTTAAACACCACAAATTCTGGTCAATGAAAATCTGTTTTCAGCTAACTCTGCAAACAGGATAATTCACTGTTCCTGTCTCAGACACCATCATATATAAGTGATCTCTTTTCTCTAAAAGTGCACTTACCTGACATAGTAGAGAATGCTTCAGAAAAGTCCTTGACAGTGTTTTCACACTCCTTTTCTCCCTCTCCAGCACTGTGCTTTTTTGTTGTCTCAGTCTGTGTGTACACTGCTAAACAAGTTCTTTGGGCAGCAGTAACAGAGTATGTAATATAGCTGAAGTGAACCATATAAAAGGTCTGTGTTACCACAGCCAAACTGCATCTGGAGTTGGGTACTTTCATATTGCTGTGCTTTGCTGACTATAGGCATGCCCCTAAGGTGCATAACTTGTAATTAAATGTTCTTCATTGTCATTGTTGTTATTTATGAATTTATATTGCTTTTCCATTTTCATATGTAAATTGGCCTCCTGGGTTTTATTTGAATTGCCTTGAGAACTCTGAACTGTAGCTATTTGCCATGTCAGTTATGGGCTTCTTGAAGAAACCTAAGGTTACCTTATGGCATAAAGAGTTGTCTGTATTATTGCTGCTTTTGAATGTAGTGCAAGCTGTATAAATCCTGCCACTGGCAGGATATCTGTACGTCCTTCAAAAACAGGTTTAGTGTTTGCAAGTAAAATAAATGTTATGTGGTGCATCTTTCAGTTCCCCAGTGCCAGTGTTCAAAATTAGTCTGCTTATATTGTCCATCATGTCCACCCTGACAGTTTTAAAGACCTAATATAGATTCAGTCAGGAAAATACTAAAAATAAAATTTAAAAAACAGATGCCTAAAAAAATGAGATAAATGTTCTCATTGAATCTGTTAGAGATGATGACCTTCAGGAAAACCTTACCTGTTCTCTGTCTCTGGGGGTTTTGTGGGTTTTAGTGTTTGCTTGTGGGTGTTGTTGTTGTTTTTTACTCCCCCTCCCTCTCTCCATCAGCATTCATTTCAATCCCATCACAAAGCAACTGAGAGGGGCTCTTCTTTTGATATTCACTGAATGAATACACAATTTCCAACCTTCACTTTGGAATAAACATGCCTCAGAAGAACTGTGCTAACAGTCTCTTTAATCATGAACATGATTTCCAAAAGCAATTATTGAATATACCCATGCATGGATATCTCTCTGTGCCTTTTGTTTTGAATTGAAGCAAGCAGTTTTCTGCAAATAACAGCTTTACTTGAGAATTTCTGGTTCCTTTAATTATTACAGCTTAGAAGAAAGGCTTTTTCACTAAGGACCAAATTCAACAAAACATTTACAACTTTGCTTACTCCTAAGCATACACAAAACAATGTCCTGTTTAGCAAAGCCCATCAGTATGTGCTAAATGTAAATTGAAAATCAAAGCTGGGGAGAAAACATTGCTGAAAAGTTAAAGGAAATTCCACTCAAAACTTCACATGCATAAAACGTCTGTTAACTAAAAGTAATCTGACTTAATTTATAAAATAGTTGGACATAAATTTTAAAAAATAGCTTCATGAAAAGTGGTCTCATGGATCTTGTGTTATTCAGAGCCCTTTTCCCCCCTATTCTCAATTAAAAAGGCTATTGAGAACTGTACACTGACTTCAATGTTTGACAGAAGGGGACATGTCATTTTTAGTTTCTATGTGGTTTACAAGTCAAGTATACCAACTATACACCTGTGACATCCTTTTTAAAAAAAAATCTGATTCTGGGTTTGGATTTTTTAAGGGTGAGCTGTTCAGTTTAGGACTTGTTGGAGCAGGGGTTGAAAGATGGAGATATTTTTAATTGCTTTTTGCAAGGCATCACTTACTTTTGCAGCTGCCTTGTCATCTCTGAGCTTTAACTCCATGAGTGGCTCCAGCTACAATTTGTTCTCATGCAATGAACTCTTGTGGGGTAGATATGAAGAAACTTTTTTAAATTGTTACTTGCAAAGTACAGATGTAGATATTGTTACATCTAGAGATTCTTGTATTTTGGAGCTGTTTAACTACCCAGGTACGCAGCAAGGATTTCATAGAAAGAACAGCCTTACTTAACTCATTAGTTTTCTGTTCTCACTTTAGCCTGGTATAACCTAAAATAAAATCCTTTCCCTACTCAGTGCTGATGAACATTACTATTTCTTCTTTCTGGGTGGGTTTTTGCTTCATATTCCCCCCTTCAGACTTTTGATTCATATGTAATAGGAACAACATTAGTCTTAATGCCTAAATCTGTGGTGGTTCATCAGATCAAAGTCCTAAAATAGTCAGTGGATGAATATGATTTTGTTCCTAATTAAGCAATTGTTTTATAGGCTTTTCAATGAAATTCAATGTGTGAGCTCTTGTATCAATTCAATTTCATTATGCCAACATGTTTACTATGCTAGAGTAGAAGTTGAGTCAGTATTTCCATTATAATATCCTCTTTTACAACTGTAAAATTAGTATTGTGCTCTTTAGGGAGTTTTAATCCAGCTGTAAAAAACTACTTAGGGCAGAAACTTGGCATGTAAGATTTCAACAGCATATATTTTGGGGAAAAAAGAAAATGCAATTTCAGAATACAATGCATTTGTAGATGCTTTAGAGTTATGAGGGCAGAGGAAAAAGTTAACTTCAGACTTTGATTTGCAACCGCATTTCCAAAATGTTTTTTTAAAAAATCCTCCTAGACAACCATCACAGGAAATACTTTTTTTGTGTTACTGGTGATTCATATAGACCAATTCAGAAGGAAGGGGCAGGGATGTGGTGGGAAAGGGGAGACAAATACTTAGCTGTATATAAATTCTTCAGTTATACTTCGGTCATCTGAGAAGCACCTATTTCTTTTCACATTTCTAGTTAATGCATGTATTTCAGCATGATTTTAAGACTGTAATACAAAATAGTTGATAACATTTTTCACTTACAAGAATTTATATTTTTTTTCAAAAACAGAAGCATAAACCATTATTTTCTCTCATAATCTTTCTAAGAAGGCATTGGAGGATCCTAACTTTCTCTGTAATTGTATTTCCTTTTTTTATTCCGTATTTTTGAAAGTTAAATTGTAATTAGGTTTTAGGATTTTTTTTTCAAGCCACCCTCCTATGTAGGTAAGGAGATAACATCATGCTTCCTTCCCTCATCAGATTCTGAATTAAGGTAGAATTTTAATAGCAATTTCAGGAATACAGGCAAAGGTGCTTGGGTATTTAACTAACTCTTACAATGCTTCTGTGGGATATGAGGCAGTTATGGAAAAAGACCATGTTTTAAAAATTCGTATTAAAAATTTTAATAATACGGGAATGTTTTGAGTATCAGCACCTGGCAAGAAACTTGCAACAAACATCAGCACCTCAAGCTGCCCCTTTTGTCCTGTGTTTGACTTGTACACAGGGACTTTGCTTAGAGGATGGGCAAGTTCAGGACAAGGTGAGGATAGCCTGTGTGTGAGACTGTGGGACCAACATCTGTGTCCTGGGCATTGGAAGCCCACAGAGTCAGGAGAAAGTCTGACCAGCCAACAACTGAGCTGTGCCTCAGCTGCCTGGGGGCTCCACATGGTTTCCCATGCTCTGATTTGGTTAGCCTTCTTTGAAGTCACAGATAAAAATATCTCTAATTTACAAATTTAGAAATAGCTGGTGACATAGGTGAATTTAAATTGCTCTCAGATGCGAAATGTATCCTCCTGCTTCAAACAAATACATTCTTTCCTTGAGCTCAGCTAATGATGACTTATTAAGCCTTGTGCTACATCACTGTGGTGGTAATCTTTACTTTTCTGAAAGGCAAACTCAACAGATGTTTCCTGCATGCGTGCTCTAAATTATCTGTTCCTGCTCTCAGTGTTTTATATGAATTGGTGATTCATTAGACTGTTTTCAGTCTAAAGACCTTTTCATGGTCTTTACTACATGGAAAATGTTCAGCTTCTCTTGCTGTTTATGCCAATGTTATCTCTAGAGCACTTCATGCCTGATTGCAGTCACAGTGCCTGCTTACAGTGTGTGTGTGCTCTTTCCATGCAGCAGTGCTGCAACTTTCTCAGCAAACATCTCCTGCCCATAAACCAAATCACCAGCTCAGAACTGTTGGCAGCCTTTCCCTAAGGAAAGTGTGTGACATGGACAGGCAACCCCATCCCAGTAACTTCATATGCTGTACGGTTGCCTCAGCCATGAAGACTTTAATTGATGGTTTTACTTTGCAAGATTTTAAATGTGTATTTTGTTGTAATTCAGTTTCCTGTATATTTTTCCATTCAGTATTAGGTGGAGAAGCAAACCTGGAAGGAGAGTTAACCTTCATTAATGTCACACAGGCTGACAGTGGGAGAGTTAGGAATGCAGCTAATGCTTCTTTGAAAAAAATAAAAAAGGAGGAGAGGGCAACAAGCTCAAAATGCCTTATTAACACTTGCTGTGATGCCCTTTTTGTTTCTCTTTGCAGGTGACTGTTACAACTATTGGCTATGGAGATAAAGTACCACAGACCTGGATAGGAAAGACAATTGCATCTTGTTTTTCAGTGTTTGCAATCTCATTTTTTGCACTGCCTGCGGTAGGTTATCTTGTACTTTTGTGACAATTTGATGTTGATTCATTAGTTATCTGAGGGAACTTCTGTTACTGATTCTTTACCCTTTCATTTGACCTGGTTTTTGTAAGCTATGTATTAAGCTTCTATATTGTAGATGAAATTTATGTAGCTTGTAGAAACAAAAGAGCTTCTAGAAGTAGCTAAATAAATATTCAGTGGGTTTTGTGTGCAACACTGGATTTGAGAAGGATTTGTATTTGAGGAAGAGATGTTTAATTCCGAGTAATTTTCTCAGCCTATCTCAGAAGTGTAAAGGAAATAATTTCTAATTTCTTCATAATGATGGCTTAGTAATGTTTTGGTTTAAGGCATTCACTCATAGTTTATGCAACTGATTAGGTCCAAGGTGAATTCTGGAGAATTCTTGTGTATGCCCTTCTTCTAGAAAAGCTTCCTAAAAGATGTCACTGGCAGAAAGACAGCAATCAGCAGCCAGAGACATTGATGCAATTCTTCACAAAATTAATAACTGTCCATGGCAAAAGTCCTGTTTTCAAAAGTGACTTAGAACTGACCTTTTAAAGCTGTTATGGCACTTTGTTTGCACTGGAAGCAGGTTCCTGAGTGCTTTCAAACAAGAAACAAGGCACTTGAGTACCAAGGGTAAATTCAAAATCAGCAAAACTTGGACTGTGGTTTGAAAATCCAAATATTCAGTGCCAGGTATAGCTAAGGGTATGTTTTTCACAAATTTCGCAATACCCTGAATTGTGCTGTTAAAATATTTGAGCCACCTGAAGCATTCTGTTTATGTGTTTATTTTTTCAGTTCAGAGACACAAGAAGTTGTATTAGCAGATGTTTGTGTAGTTCTAGTGAAGAAGTGGTGGGGATGGTACAGAATAGATAGTAATACTTTTATGCCAGTACCATCACAAAAGTTCTTCACAGCATGAAATAGCAGCTACTAAAACTCCAGTGACCTTTTAAAATTAGTTGCCTACTTTAAAGGTACGTAATCTTTTACAGAGGAAGATAATTAAGTTTCCTTAATTCTCCAGCATTAGTTTGCCTTTAAAGCATATGCTTCCCTCTCTCCTCATTCTGATCTCTTCCACTTTGCCTCATCTTTGTTGAAGTAGAACAACAGCAGTCACCCCTTTATTAGTGGGATTTTCCTTACTGAGAAATTGTTCCTGTGGGTTGGCCCAAGGGGGAATTCGGGGTTTGAAGCTCTATTACAGGCTTTCTTCTTGGTGTTTTAAGTAAGAGGATCTGGCTGAGATCACAGTCAAAAGTGATTGTAGTGGCTAAACACAATTGGTGTGGGTTCTGGATCTGGCAATGATCCCTCATTTCCCGAATAGGTGGTGTTTGAGCATCATCATCTCTTTGATCTTTACTAAATGAACATAATAGGAAGGGCATTTCATGTTCCTTTCAAAATATTTAATGATTAATAGAGCTCACAGAGGTTGAGCCAAGATCCCTGCCTGCTCTGATGCCTTCTACTGTGTATAGAAAAAGTATTGTGCTTTCCTTGAGTAGGTGTAATCATGTAAGGCGATTTCGAAAATATTTCATTTTCACCTGTTACTAAAACTTGTGTTAAATTTGCCTATACCTGTGCAAATGACCACATGAATGGCTTTGCTCTTTATTTAAATTTGGACTTCATATCTATACTACATTTGGAATCTAGTTTGGGTTTCACACCATCCAGTGCCATTGGTCCATGTCCCTTGTCCTGAGTGTGAATTAGATGGCTTTGTGTTCAACTCAGTTGACCATTCTGAAATATGTCTTTTTCTCTTCTTTGTCCTTTTTCCTCACTCCCACCATGGATATATGGACATAGAAATTACTATACCACAGTTAAAAGGTCTAATGGCTTACATCATGCCTTGCCAAAGCTTTATTTCTTATAAAAATGTAGTTAAGCCCATCAGGTTGATTTTTTTTTTTCCCCTATTGTGTCATTCCCCTACGCAAGCCTTTGTGAGACTTTTAGAGGGTATGAAATAAAATTTCTGTTTCCTTTTTTGGGTCTTAGCCCAGCAGACTTTGCATCAGGGCATGATAACATTCACAGTTTGCTTCAGCAAGTAATAACTGAGACTAAAAATTTCACTGCATTAAGTAATTTCCTTTAAATATTATTTGGGTTTTATAATGCTGAATAGAAGTTTATTAACACAACATAATTTGGCAATTTTATGTGAGGCTCTTTCACTCCAGTCTTACAAAAAAAATAAAAGAAAAAAAAAAGTTGTTTTTTTTTTCTTTTCACAGGGAATTCTTGGTTCAGGCTTTGCCCTAAAGGTACAACAGAAACAAAGACAGAAGCATTTCAACCGTCAGATTCCAGCTGCTGCCTCGCTCATACAGGTACTGAATTCTTGCATATTGCATACTGTCATTTTTTTCCATTTATAGTAGTTTTTTGTTGTGTTGGTTTTTTTTTCCCAAGTTGTTGGCAGTTTTTCCCTCCCTGATTCCCATTAAAAACTGTACAGGAGTTAGATGCAAGTTTTGGAAATCCAATCTTTAATGTAAGCTAATGAGCAGAAAAGTGCACTCCCAAATCAGTGTAAACCATTTAATTCAGCTGGTTAAAATTCAAACTGAAAGATATCCTTTAATCATTAAACAATTTACCTGGGGAAAATATTAGAAATGTTACGCTTGTAGTAATGAAAAAACAAAGAAAAAGCTTCATGTAGAATTGCGCTTTTAAAAAATACATTGCTGCTTGTAAAAACAAATGTCAAATATGCTTCAGTTGGTACAACTAAATTCTTAAAAATCTCAGATTTAGGAGAAATATGTCAGAATCTTAAATATGAAAACGTTGTTTGGATTTTTCAGCTCTAGAATAGGTGGCTGTAAACCACTGGGATTCTTTAAAATCAGTCTTTTCATGTAGAATAACTGATAGGCAGGAAAATATTGATCCCCCTGTTATAAATGCAGTTCAGTGTCAGTATGGTTAAAGAGATTTTATCCTTTACTTTATTGAAGCCAGCCTTGTGCCCTGGAGAAGTATTAACATGGTTTCATTCTAGGTTTTTCCAGCTTTTCCTCCCTCTACTCACTACCTGCACAAGGCTTTAGAAGCACAGAGATCAAATTTAAAAGGAAATTCAATGTACACCATATCATTTTTTCATTCTCATATGACTTACTTCTCTAGCTTCATAAGTGAATGTAGGCTTCCAGGTCAGGATCTTTATGGAAACAGTAGCTAACTGTAAAGTTTATGCTTGAAACTAAACAGTCCCAGAGTTAATGTGAAAAAGACCCTGGTTATAGCCAGAGATTAGCTAAAAATCTTGAGATTCGTATGGTATGGTTTTGTAGAGAATGGATTTTTTAAATGGTCCCACTGATTCTTTTGGGAAATGAACACTAAATTATTGGGAAGCCTGGGACTGCTTGTCCACAATATTGTGCTTGGCTCCATCAGAAATGTTAAGGAGTAGTAGAGGATAGACAATGAATTCCAGAGTAATTATGATTTACCAATAGTTTCAGACTTCCGAAAGCCCAATTCAGTAAGTGCTCTACAAGTGAGTTATAAAAAGATTGTTCTTAAACCAAGATGTTTACAAAATAGGTACAAGACAAGAGAATAGCCCAGATGAATAGTTTTCTTTCTTTGTATTCCGGCTTGGTTTCTTCTGGAGGTCATTTGTTTCTGCTACTCTTCTGTTAATCATGGAGGGATTTATATGGTGATTGTCTTTTTCTTTACTTTCCAATGGCTGTTTGTTTAGCTCTCTCATTCTGCCTTGCTTTGTTTCTTTCATCTAGGGTTTTCTGGCCTTCCCTGCTTTAGATTGCTTGTGTATAAGTGTGTCCTTTCTTCATGTAGTAAGTGAGGATCTGCCTTTTTAATTTGGAGACTCATTATTAACTAATTCTGGTATTTATGCAGTTAAGAGAGAATGCAGTAGTGTTTTTTTGTTGATCTTGTTTCCTAGCCCTGCTTTTCTTCCCTTTTGCCTTAGAACATGGGATTTTAATAATTGGTGGTTGGCAAGAGGGAGGTCTGGGTTTGGGTTTTGGCTCTTGGTTAACCACTGGTACTATTCTGTTGTGTCCTCAGTTGCATTTCTTCATATGAATATAGCCCTACTGACCACATCACAATTCCTTTTTTTTTTTTATTGCTAGTATTTTTGTGAGGCATGAAAGAACAGTTTTTGTCTTTTTCTGAGTAGGGGCCTGTAACATAGGATGCAATAGGCAAAATGTCTAAAGTCAGGTAGGAAATTGAGGCAGAACATGAAATTTGGAGCCTTTTTTGAGTCCAGTCTAGAGCTCTCTCTCATTATTTGTTTGTTGCTACTGAGAATAAAAGTTGAAAAGATTCATCTTTCTGTGTGATTTCCCAGTTCCAACTATGTGGTTTCTATTTACTAAATAAGAGTTCTAAACCATGCTGAGTTTGTTTCCAGAGGGCAAATTCAACAATATCATTAAATAAAGAATGACTGATGTGCTACTTGGAAGCTACTATGTTGTACAGTGAGCCACTGATCTGATTGATTAATTATTCTGTTGCTTAAAACATTTGTTCCAGACTGCATGGAGATGCTACGCTGCAGAAAACCCAGACTCTTCTACATGGAAAATCTACATTCGAAAACCTGCCAGGAATTGTCATTTGCTCTCACCCAGTCCAAAACCAAAGAAATCAGTGATGGTATCAATAACTAATGTTTCACATTATAGTCATCTGAAAATTTTAAATCAGATTGAGTTTTTTACTCTCTAGAGTTTATTTGTTCTGCTTGTTTTACAGATTATTACTTGGTTTCAAATTTTGATTTACATTTCAGTTTTGACACTTTGAGTATACAAACATTATAAATTAGAAGCTGATTTGCTAAATTTCCCTAAGCTTGATTTTTTTAATGGATTTGGAAAAGAGTAATAATGACTTAACTCAGTCACATCAGCCAGTTACTTACCATTGTTGTTTGGAAAAGGTAAGAAATAAAAAGAAAATCACTTTCATCGTATTTCCAAAATAGTTATTTTTAATTTATTAAAACAAACAAAACCCAACAAAGCTTCTGTTTCTCTCAAGTATTGATTTTGTGTTTTTCTAAGCTTTTATGGTAAAGAGTTCTTGTGCCTACATACAGTAATATTGTCATATCGACAGATTCCATAAGTTCAGATTTTTTTTGTTTTAAATACAGCAACAAAACCCCTTTGTCAGACTCTTTAGATTATGTAGTACACCATCCTCTGTATTGTAAGAGTATTGCACAGCAGTCTCAAGCTAGAAGGAGAGGATGTTGTGCAAAAATCTTCTCTTGTATCTCCAAGGTTCATCTGAATTCAGTAGCAATTATCCATTGGTTTTGTGCTGAAGGTGTGATTTATTGCATCCACAAAATGATAAAGATATTCTAGAATAGTTTGATTCATACAAGCAGCTGCATAGCTAGCAGATTTTCTTTTTTTACTGCAGGCAAGGGATTTGGAAATGACAATGTGCAGAAATCTAGTGATTAGCTGGTTTTGGCAGGATGAGGGGGCAACATAATGAGAAACACAGTGCGGGATCATGAAAATGTAATTCAGGCACTCTTTTAATTGGTTATAGCTCAATGGGGGACTGTGTTATTATTGAAGGCATCACTGAAGAGACAACTGCATGTGACTTGGTTTGAGTAATTTAATTTATGTGGGTTTTTTAGGTTAAAAAGAAGAAATTTAAGTTAGACAAGGACAATGGGCCTTCTTCTCCAGACAGGATGTTGGCTATACCACACATCACTTACGACCACGTGGCTGAGGACAGGAAAACTGATTTCAGTTTTGAACCATTTGAAAATTCTGGTAAGAAGCTCCACTATAAAATGCCAGTAACTGTGATGAGTTTTGTGATTAGTTTTGCATACAGGAACTTTTTAGTATCTGTAGTAGAGAAGGAAAGAACAAGCTCTTGCCACTCTAAAGTGAGATGTGGGTCCATCTGTATTAAATGTCACTGTACAAAATGGTACAGTATGAGGAGAAAGAAGACAGGACATTGATAATCACCTTATGACTAATAGCTTATTTATATTTGCTTTTGCTGTACTGAACTTCCAAACTAACTCTGAATTTACAATGTGGCATTTTTACAAATGTACTTTTATTGGAAGTTTTTAATGTATTTCTCAAATTTTGGCAACAAGAGCCAGGTTTAACTTTTAAGGTGTGTTTTATTGATTATAGATACCTTAAGTATTTATGTTTTTTCTCCTCAAAGGTTTGACTGACATGAATAAATTTAATGGGCTTTAAAATACGACAGCAACATGGGCTGGCACTGGGCATATTTTAGTTCAAGCAGAAAGTCTTACATTCTTGTACTTTTTTGGTGTGCTTCTGTTATGTTCTGCATCATCCATGCTTTTCCACTCTTTCTTGGTCTCTGCTAAGGGATGGTTGCAAGTTGTATCTGATGGTAGAAATGACACAGCTGCTAAAAGGTACTGAGCTAAGCGAGTGCCTCAAAATTTGAGTACAGACACCTTTCTTCAAAACAATCAAATTACAGAACCATCCTTAGAGTTGTAAAGTCCCACCTTTTACCACTAAATTTCTGAGCTGATTAGGGACAATATGATTTGATGGCAGCCTACTACTGCCATTTCAAAAGTCAGCTCTATAGCTTTCAGTAAAAGGATTTTCTCTAATTTCTTCTGACACTTACCTTTTTTTCTTTTTTATCTGTGTTCTCCTCTATAAACTGTTACAAGTACACAGGACAAACAGGAATGTTAAAATTGCTTGGTAAGTTGAGGAAAATAATTCTATTTATGGCATGCCAACTTATGACAGTGTAATGTTTGCAGTGCTTTTCATGTGTGTCTAGTGCCATATAATTTCTAAGAAATCTTTTGCAGCCAAGGAGATCTAGACAGACAGAAAATATGCATTGTCACACTCGTAATCACAACTGCACCCAGTTTCATTACAAAGAGAAAAGTAAGCACTCATTTGTATAAGTAGATGACCTCTAATGTTTTTTTTTATACTTGAGAAAAATTGCTCATGTATATATAACCAATAGAAAAAGATAATTTTCTAATAAATAAAATATAATTCACCCAGTAGTTATCTAAGCATATGATGCAAATTAATTTCCAAATAACTGAACTAGGATGGGAGAAAACTTTCAGATTTGATCCCCCAGTGTTTTGCATTCTGAAGTACATGCATCTGTTCCTGTAAAAATATGCTGTAGATATTTGTGAACAGATGGGGACCCATAAATTAAATAATTTATTTTACTGTCTGGGTTCTGTGGTCATTTAAGCAGCCATGTAGTCTTGTGATGTTTCTAATGTGCTTGCTTAGGCACTTTCTTAACAATTGGGTGCTCCCCAAAGACAGTAGGATTAGAGCTAGGTCTGTGCAAAAGACCTCTGTGATTTAGTGAGAGTGCTATGAGCCACCTGTAAGTTTTCTGCTCTGAATCCACTGCAGACAGCAGAGGCTTCCTTCCAGTGATCGAGTGCAAGGATGCTCAGGCTCGGATTAAATTGACTGAAATGGCAAAATTCAGTTTCACCCCTGAACGCACATGGGACACAGGTGCAATTAAGGTGTTAAAACAGCAAAACCAAACTGAATCTCCTTGACTCCCCCAATCAATCCTTGATTTTCCCAGTTTTCACCATTCCATGAGGTGCCTCTCTGTTGGGGATAGGCATGGTGGAACAAGATCAGGAGGGCAGTGAGAGCCACCAAACAAATCACCTGTTTTATCTGAACATGAAATTCCTTCATCTTGGGGAAATATCAGAAGAGCTTTACCAGCCATCATAGGTTCAGTTTCTATATCCCAGCCAGACAACCAGAGCTCAGTGGACCTGAGAGGCTGTCTAACACTATTCTCACAGCAGCTCAAAGAAAGATGAGAGAGTGTTATTTTACTTACTGTGAGAAAGATTACCTACACAGAAAACTGGAGCTGCCAAGTCAAAAGTTTAGAAGGAAGAAACTAGAAAGTACAAGGATAAAGGATACTCATTCAGCTTTAATTTGGTCTTCAGAAAGGCTCTAGTAACATATCCATATGCTGCTTTCTCACATTCAATAAATTTTTGGGCTGCCCACTTATACTTCAGTCTTCACCCTCCTGGATCTCTCATCTGACTTCCCTGCTAGTATCTTTGTGCAACCAGAGATTTCCAACTTTTTCTCCCTCCTTTTGTTCTCCTGGCGTCATCAGTTCAGCAAAAACCAAAGGATCCATGGCCCATCCTGTCTACTGCAAAAATTAACCCTGTGGTCAGGCTGGAACCAGTTCATGTGTGTAGCACTGAGAGAACACTTGCGAAATGAGGGGTTTTTTTTATGATAGTTGTTTTTTTTTTTTTTTTTTACTCCAATGCATTTTTTATTTTACAAGTTCTTCTCATTGCATAAAAGGCGCTGTTCCTGAGAAGTATCAGCCTGTTCAAGTATGTGAATTCACAGGCAGTTCTTAATGAAATAGTTATTAATAGCATAATGCTATTCAAGAGAACTAAACATAATGTAAAGATTGTGTTTTGCCGAGACTCTTTCTCATCACTGGCTCCTCTTCCTTCCCCAAGAAATTCAGCTTGAGGCAGGCATTTAGTTTACATGGTTGAAGTGGGCAGCTTCAAAAACTTTTCATGGGATGTGTTTGGAAGCTTCAAATGTAGATGTCCAAACTGCTCCATCCACCTGGCGACACTGAAATCTGACCAGGAGAGAGCTGCTCTGGGAACAGTGTGAACCAGAGTGAGAGGGGTCTGACCCATGGGAGCTTGGACACTTAGGAAAGGGAAAGACTTGAGAAACCCTGAAGTCTGGAGGAAAGGGGCAAACAGAGACTGACCTGTAGGGAGGAATATCTTGCAGTGGTTGACACTACCATGAAAAATGGGCTTGGAAAAGCCATGACACCTCTACAGTGGCTACTGAGCATTCTGCCAACATGTAATGCACTCTTGTACAGTTTCATACACTGTTTGTTACAGTATTGTAAATTTTGTGTCAGGTAAAACATACTTAATTTTAGGTATGTCTATATCTCCTCAGCTGTCTGTCTGGAGCTTCTGTTTTTTTTTTTTCTTTTCTCCTCTCCTGTCTCTGTTTCATGTGCATCTCCACTCTGACTCAGATTGTCAGCGCTCCTGGTCATCCTTTTCCACAGACCAGCAGTCTTCCAGTGCTCCTTCCTCTCCAGGTAATGCTCACAATATTTCATTGTTCCGTAATGTTTCATCACCTTTGTTAATTACTAAGTCTTTGCAATGCTCTATCTGGAGCTGTCTGCTGTGGCACAAAGAATTATAGAGCAGATGTCTAAAAAGAAGTGTTTCAGTAGAATTTTGAGTCTGGAGGTTGTTCAGGTTGTAAATTGCAAATGTTTAAATTCACCCGTTATTATCCATTGAAAACCAGTGTCTAAAGCTTAGCCTTTTTTTTTTTTTCTTTAGCCTTCATATTTAGAAATTGTGTCTTTTTTTTAGCACTGCTTTCTAAGAAAGACTTGTCCAAAGACTAATGGCAATGAATTTATTTTTAGAAGTAAAAAAATGAGCTCACTGGTGTTATGCTTGAGCTCTGTTTCGAGGCACTTTGAGACAGAAAAACTCTGATCAAGGCCATGCTCTTTTGTTAGTTATGATCATCTCAGAAAGTTTTAGAACAAAGGGAAGGAGATACCATGTATGCCTCATACTAATCAGCTCCTGCTCGCTATGTGCTCACACAAGAATTCCTTCAAATAGGCTGAGGCCCAGTCTTGACTTCTGTGTGGAATTTGAAATGCAGGGAATTTTCAGAACTTTGGGCCTGTAAGTGAAAGCTTAGAATTAAACACAGGATTTGATTTGAGACATTGGAAAAGGCTTCCAAACTTAGGTACTAGAAGTGAGAATGTGAATTAATAGTTTAAAGCAGAAATAAGAAGAAGGTTTAGAGTTTTGGAGTTTAGAATATAGAAAAAATAAAAATAGTTACAAAAGTAAACAAGGAGTTTAGAATGCAGTGCTGTAGGTTTATGTATCATAACATGATTAACTAAAAAAACTTACACTGTAGCATAAGTCCATAAGATAAAATATTTAAGGATTAGGTCAAAAACATAAGTACCCTTATTTGCAGTCAATAAATCCTTAAAAAGTCTTATAACTAGGAATCTTGTAAGCTTCTGAACCATACAGTAAAGATGTGAGCTAAACTCACCCTTCCTACCTATGTAGAAAATTAGAAAAATAAACCACATCATGTAAAAACTCAGAAATCCCATCTTTAACTCATTCAAAATTCCTTCAAAAATCCCCATAGTTCTGGTTCTTTTTTCATTGTGCCAGTCCTTCTTTCCCTTCCCACGAAACTGAAAAGCAACAGCCATGAATGGCTGTTCCTGCAGATCCCCTTGTGTGTGGAGTGTGCTGTGTCTCTCATGAGCACGGTCTTGTGAATGCTCAGCAAACCCTTTACATGGTTTTAGGTTCAGCAGTTTTTATCACTTGCCATCAGGAAAACAAAAACATTTGTGAGTCCTCATTTGCTAGAAACTGGGAAAGTTTCATTTATGTCTTGTAGAAATGAAAACAGTGAAAATTAATTTAGTGAAAGCCCAAAGAAGTCTGTTTGACAGACATTTCACTGCACTTCTCTATCTGGAATTATTTTGCTGGTTTCACAGCCATGTTTTTGAATGATAGCTGCAGCAAAGTGATTAAATAGTATGATACTATAATATTAGTATGATAATACAAGCAAAAATAGAAATTAATTCTTCCTAAAACTTGCTACAAAATCTTAATTTTTAAGTGCTATAAATGGCTCTTGCTTGTAATAAATGTATATCCTAGCAGTTTTCATATTTATTTATTTTAAACTGTGATTTCAGAGGTCATCCTTTCCTATTACAGTTTCTGGAATACAGAGACTTTACTTTTGTAGTTTGGACAGCCATGTGCTTAAAGATGAAATAATAATTTCTCTTTTTTTTTTTTTTTTAATTCAGATCCATTTCTGCCATATGAAAATACCCAATTACCTGAGTAAAATGATTGTATTAAAAGAAAATAATTGTTTCCTGATATTCCCACTTCTATTCTCAGGAAATATCAGCTGCATTTAAGTTGTCTATTTCTGTTGTATTCCTTTAGGTCTTGTGTGGCTTTTTGGCAGGGCATTATTTGCTGCTATATTAGAAAATATTTTGTTTAATACAGTAGAGTTTTCATAAATTACTAAATTATAATTGTTTTATTGAATATTCCAGCCAGTTGGACTGACAAAGGTTTCTGTGGACTTGTCATAATTACTTATGCTTTATATGGAATATTACCATGTTTTATTTTCTGTAAATTCATCTACAGTCATGTAAACCACACCAGTAGTTTTATTTATATGCAAATGCTGTGGCTTCTCTAACAAATGTTAGGACCATGTTGTAAAAAGCGCTTGGTGTTCTTAGTGTTAGTATCTGACAGAATTTCAGAGCCTGAGTATAAAAATGAAAACTGTAACACACTCCCTGATTTCTTGGATCTGTGAAAGTGATGATCTGCAAGTAACTCTGCCAGTAAAACTTTCAGTATATGAAGTTTTGTGAATGAGCCTTCCCAGTAAGAACCTCATCTGGAGATCTTGCCACCTGTCCTGATTCTGGGCCCAAAGTTGAGTTGCCTCGTGCCTTAGTATGAGAGGGGACCAGCGAATTGTCTCTTAATAATGCACAAAGCCCTCCATCACATAGATACAGAACATTCTAGTGTATCAGGAGTATGAAAACAAATTTAAAAAAAGGAATAAAATATTAGTTTTAATCTTCACCAGAAGTTCAAATACTTTGGACAGCGGAAGAGTTAAAATTTTGCTTTTTGTGAACTCTGCGGTAAGTTTAATTTTGATAGCAACTTTTGTTTTCTATATTCTTTTAAAATGTACAATATTTCAGAGGTCCAGGTGAGCGGCAGACAATGCTGTTGCTTGAACTGTTATCTGCATGTTTTTTCCACAGTAAAAAAGAGCCCGGCGTTTCTAGATGTGGGCACAGGACCCTTCATCAGGACCAGCAGCTTTGCTGATGAGCTTGACCTGGAGGGTGAGACACTGCTGACCCCAATAACTCACATCTCACAGTAAGTCCAGCCTGTTGAACTGTGCATTGGTTGATTTAGACAAGAGAAGGCACTTGGGGTGGAAGGAGCTGATAGGGCTCAAATATCTCAGATGTTTGCATCAAACCCTTTTTACCTTGATGTTGGTGTATCCTATTCTGGGTGCCAGTAAATCTTCATGCTGACCTAAAGAAAGGTTCACTTGGCTGTGACACAAGGCTTTAGTTTTCAGCTAATGTCTCTGGGCAGCTGGTGGCTGATAGCCTCAAGATTTTTACATGGAGGTAATGTGTGAGAGTACCTTCCTGGTGAAGGTTATCTTACTCTCTCCACCATTTTCCAGTGGAATAGCTGTACAGTGCAAATTTTAAATACTACTTATATGAAATACAAATCTCTCAGTTTCAGCAGCACTTTCTCTAATGGTCAAATTATGTTCTACATTGGAAGAAAAACTCTGATCATTATTATTGCTTTGTTGTATATATAAAAAAAAGATCTGAAATAGGCCTGTAGGGCTGTGTGTGTGGTGGTGGGGGGTTTGGTATTTTCCCTTCTGGAAGAGGATTTTCCACTTGTCTTTTATGCTAAAATGGTATTTCAGGTTCTCAGATTATTCTAAAAAAATAAAATGAGAGTTCCAGCAGATTTTTCTTTAAATGCCTTTAAAGCTAAATCTTCTGATGTTGTGTAATTAAAAATCCTGAAAAATGTTAATTGTTTGCTATAGTGGATGTGTGGCAGTATATCCTCTAGCAGAGGAATGAAACAATGTTTTCCACTCTAGAAATCTGAGGATTTCTGCAGTGAAACTACAGATGAAAATTCTTAGCATACTTGTATTTCTGAGGTACAAAACATGCAGAAATGCCTGTTGCCAGCTTCCAGGCCTTCTTGCTATACACTATAATTAGCAGAGTACTAAATGGTACAAAAATACTTTTTAGAGCCATTTTGGAAGGGCATTTATTAAAGAAAAAGAAAATGTTTGGGTGGAATCTTCCCTGTCCCCATTTTCATTTGATTCACCCAAGTGTACATCTGTTTGTAGGCAGGGCATTTAGGAGACTTGTATTCTGGAAGATTTCTTAGTAGTACAAGGAGAAGGAGGAAGTAATAAATTTCCTCAAGCCTTAGACAAGAACAATGGAGCAACAAAACCAGATCTAGATGTTTACTCTGTGTTGTTTTTTTAAAAGTTTATTTCGCCTCAACATTACAGACTTTTTTTTTTTTTTTTAATAAACTTGTGTGCTAGGAGTTTCCATTATCCTTTCTGAGTCTGGGAATTTTTTAGCTATTTCTTATTGATACATTTCACAAGGCACTCTATCATCTTTAAGTCGAATTTGTGTAGTAGCTGAAATTGTTTTTTCTATTAACTACTTGTGGGAGACCTTAGAATATAGGTAGTGTATTTCAGATGAAGAACCTCACCAAATGAACACTCTTGATTTTCAGTAACTTATATAGTTCTCTTTTACTCCCTTAATTTTTGGTTGTGACCTTTGTTGAAATTTCCCTGGATTGCTCTAAGGCATGAATGATGGGACAGTACAAATGTGTCCCCCCCCACATCTGAATTGAGTCCCTTCTAGGGTGGAAGATAATAGGATTCATTGGTTCTTTTAAGACTTTTGGTTTAGGTTCAAAACTGAATTAATTGGATGAAATGTAAAACTGGATAAAGATATTAATTTAAATGTGTCTCTTTGAAAAATGGGTGCCCAAATGTAAATCCTGAGAACTACTTTTCTTTTTGCTTGGAAATGCATTTACTTTGTATGCAGTTAATTAAAAGGCCTTAGTGTCAGATCAGCACCAGATATGAGGGTTAGTCAAAAAGTTAGTGAAAATCCTGTGTTTTTTAATGCAAACCCAAGTACTCAACAAAATTATAGCACCAGCTATAGTATAGACAAGTCAAATTAAGTGTGACTATATCTAGTTGCAGGTCTTAAAAGCAGTACATACTCTATCAGAGAAACAGAAACACAAAGACATTTTCAGAATTGGAAGCATAATGTAAAACACTTGACCTGAGGATGCATGGATTTGGGATTCATGGAACTATTTCCTGGCCAATTACATATTTATTGCAAAATGTGTATTACCTTATCCATTAATCACAGAAAGGTGACTCCAGAATAAACATTAATTTTTGAAAGTCATGAATACATTAGTAAATTTTACATAGTTTGAGATGGGCAATAGAAAGCTTTTAATCAACAGTATGAAAAATATTTCCATTTGACAGGTAGCACAGAAGAGTGGGGCATCTGCTGTGGTACTGAAAAGCAAACACTTGGCATCCTTGTGGTTTAAAAACTAATGAGGCTGAGATTTTTTTCCTTCACTAGTCCTGGAAAGTAAATGCCAACTTTCAACCTTTGTGATAAAAGGCTTAAGGCTTCCCTTTAAATTTAATTTCAGAGCCCTGCTTTTTTATGCACAAATTGTTCTCTTTTGGTAAATGCATATTCTCATTGAGTTTAATAGGACTGGTTCTATGCCCAGTAATAGAAATGCAGATGTTTTTGGCAGGACATAAGTCTAACTCTATTTTAAACCTGTTTTGAAATAAATGTTGTATTTAATGTAGCCCTACTTCTGTGGAACTGTTAATGGGAAATCTTTCATTAAGAAAGATTACTCTATCAGTTAACTGCTATCAGTACCCATTTGAAGAAGCAAAAATAATATTAAAGGACATTGAGGCCTGATGTTCAAACAGGACAACCTGTAAAGTGATCTGTAACAGTTTAAAAAATGCAGTACACAGTGTGTTGTTTGTGATAGAACTTGGCCCTTCACTTTAATGCTTGCTGTGGTCTGTTGTGTTGTAAAAGTGAAATAGAAAATGGACTGCAGCAATACCCTCCAGACTTCTCACTGGTTTATTTCTCCCAGTGTGTTCCCAGATTGTCTCCTGCTTTGTTTCACTGTGTTGGCTCTTTTATTTTATTTGCATTTTAAAGCAGTGGAAAATCAATGCTACTTGTAGCTGAGCCTCAGTTACCAAGAGGCTCTTGCTCTGTGTTTATATAATTGCCCAATTTCAGCATTAGTGTGGATCCAGCTGACTTAATGTATTTCTGGGTATAAGCATTAGTTAACTTGGCATGTTTGTGATCCTGTTATTGTCTGTATCAAAATAACAATAATTCTAGATGCTTTAATGACTCTTCCCCAGATGTTTTATGTACCTCATAACTAGGGTGATGAAAATCATTCATCAAAGGGTAATTAAAAGTTAAGCATTGGGCTTGTCTATTTACATGTAGAATATTTTTTTTCCTGCAGAGGTATACTGATGTTATCTTAGCTTTTATATAGTGGGCTTGCACTCAATGGAAAGCTTTACATTAAAAACAAAAAGCACTTAATTTTTGTTATGAAGTATATTTCCATCCTGAAAGCATTCTGTGTCATGACATTTTAAAAATAAACCCTTCCTTGTTAAACAGCATAATAGATGTAATCATTAAGCAAACAGATTTAGGACTTATTAATAATTTCCAGATCAAGAGGACATGATAACAAATGGAAGCTTCTGAATGATTGAAATGGATGCTTTTGATTGCTTTGAAATATTTGAGATAAAGTGTGCCAGTAAACACTGAGTGCAGTGTCCATGGTGCTGCAGTTACCACTTGCCTCTGTCGGAAATAATGTTTTCTTTCTCCTTTCTTTTATATTTTTATGAAGTGCTCTATGTTTTAATTACCAGTGTATAGGTTGTTGGCAAGAGATACAACCACATTGCCTAGAACAAACAGTGCTGTATTTGTCTTATAACTGTCTCTTTTCTTTTGGATTATCAGTGAGTGGAATCCCTATTTGCTTTGATTTGCTAGGTCATATTGTAAAAGATTCCTGCTTTTATCTTCTCATTCTATACCAAAATGACCTTCCAAAGTCTGAGCAAATATTTCAGTTTCACTCTCAAATAGGCCAGATGGAACAGTTGACTTCCGCTACCACAAGAATTCTCTTTGAAATGCTGTTAGCAACATTTAAACCATTACTTCCATGGAGTCCATTTTATCATTAATGATAGGGTATGTAAGAAGAAGAGCAGTGATAGCAGCTATGTAAGAACATCCTTGAGTTAGGACCAGAGCTTAATGTTCAGTCATCACTGGTTACTGTCACATGCCATTTTTCCAGTCATTTACTTAACTTGCAACAAGAAAGGCTTCAGTGCTTGATGGATGCTGGGCAGCATCCTTTTTCATTCAGCATGTTTCAGTGTGTCATCAATCTCCCTTAGGAATTCTGCTTATAATCTGCTGATTTAATAGTAAAAGGGGAGGACTGTTTCCTTCAGTTATTCCCTTTGGTATGGAATGGCATTATTATATCATGTATTTCTTGTTATAAATTTACAATAAACTTGGCCATAGAAATTGACCCTAGAACTCTGGATATATCAGGAATCTGATTGTTTCATCTATTTGGCTGCTGGGAGTCACTTGAGGATATGAAGTGTCCCTAAATCTGGTTTAACAAGAAGTTGGGAAAGTTCCTTTTTCAGCCAAAGACTCCAGAGTCATTGTAAATCAAGCCACACTAATGATTTCAGCGTCATCATCCCATTCTGATTTCTTGTTGCTGTTTGTATGGGAGAGAAAAAAGTTGTGCCAGTCCAGTCCTAAAAATGGCTAACCCCTTACATGAGCAGTGATCAGTGCAGTATAGTCATCAGAGAGGACTCCAAGAATCTCCGATTTGAGAAATTACTAGTTTGCTGTTAGCCCCAGATGTAGGGAGCTTCAGAGCTTGTCTGCAGGTCAAGACGTGGGTGGCTCTAGCACAGCAGGACATCAGCAAACTTCTCTCTTAAATGTTGAAAGGCAGATGGATATTTTAGTATTTCATCATGGTTTATAAGAACTTTATTTCTGGCTTATGAATATTGATACTAGCTAGAGGCACTGCCAGAATAGCTATGGCACACTCACTGTAGCAACGAGCTAATAGTCTGGATGTGGTGCATTTCTGTGTGCAGCTGCCCAGATTAAAAACCCCTATAAACTCTTCCCTGCACCTGGAAAGTACCATAGCTACTGTTGTGCTGAGACAAATGTGACATTAGCAGGGGCTTTTGCATCTGAATAAATATATTCAGTCATCCTAGCTGGGAAATGCAGCATTCTTTAGCTGGGAAAATCTAAAGTATTTTCACTGTCTTGCAGACAAAATACCTTACCTGGCAGCCCTTTGAGCTGGGGCCTGTTCTGTGTTTGGATGATATGGAATAAGGTGATTCCAGCACACAAACTCTTCCTGTGTTCTGCATCTGATGTCCATGGCAGACTTGGCTAAATTTGACTGACTGTGTCTTCTGTAGTGCAGGCAGTTATTTACAGTATTTATTTTTATATGTGGATTAACCTGAGATGTGCTGAAGAATTGGGCAGTTCTTCGTGGTGTCTTATTTCACCCTCAACACTGCAGCAACTGAGCAGCTTCTGACAGTGCAATGAGTGGTGTGGTGAACATCTGTCCCTGTGGTTACTTACCTCTTTTATCTTCAGGGAGATTTTCTTGTGTACTGTGGTGGGTGGTTGCTTTTTTTCATAGATTAAACAGAGTGTGCAGTTTATGTCTATAGCCCTGAAGACCAGAAGGGATAATCAGATTCCCTTTGATCCTATAAAAGGGTACCACTCCATCAAGCTGCAGCATTACTGTGCTGTGTTTTTAATATGAGCATAATCACAGCAAAAGACTTGTATCAAAGAATTAACAAGACAAAAAAAATCAGGAAGGAACCTAGAGTTTGCAATTTCATGTCTTCTCTTTTTACTATGTTAACTTGCTATTTTTTATTGGAGAGGGGAGTGCTATCATATACTCGTGCTGCTATTTGCTAGAAATCAGTACTGTATAAATATCTTCTGTGTTAGAGGTTGCAAACATGTATGAAATAAGACTCTCATGGTCCTTTCTCCCTTACTGCAAATTGTCACTGATGCATTCAGGTGCAGTGCAAAATTACTGTTTGGCTATTTTATGTTACTGACATGGTATAAAAGCAATGTGTTGACTTTTTCTAGTGTACAGACTGTCTAGGCAGAGGCTAAGATAGCTTAGCTATTTCTTTTGCATTGCAGATGAACATTGCATTCCTTGGTCTCCAAGTGCTGGTTTACGTCTTGAGTGATGTTGGGTAATTAAACCAGACTCCAACTGCTTAGTGATTCAGAAGTACAGGGCTCCTATGCTGCAAAAACAACAAGCAACTCCCCACTTATTAACTTTTATAATTGCTTACTTTGGGCATCATGCAGAATGACAAGTGCAAAACCTTTCTTATTCTTTTAATTTTTATTGAATGGGAGAGACAATAAAAATATCCCACTTTTATCTAATATTAAAAAAGGTTGAATTTTTTATCATTGTCTTGAGTTAATTCCAGAATTAAAATTCAAGACAGGAATAAAGTTTTTCTGTTATGAGGATGGAGAATGGCTTTAATTTTTGTTTAGATACATTGGATATACAAAAGAAGTTAGAAACTTGATTAATTTATAATGTGTGCCCTTTCATTGGGAGCTATTTTATCCAATAAAAATGATATGTTTAATTATGTTTAGCATTTTGTTAACAATGCAAAAATTAATAGATTTTTACGAATGCAGTAACAAAGTTAGGAAGTTGTGAAATTTAGTACTTGTAAGTAGCTTTTAGATTGGAATACTCCAAAATCTATGGGGAACATTATGCCCACAGATGCTGCATAGACTGTGCTAAATCTGTATAGCAAACATACTGGATTCAATGCCAGAACTTTCCAGCAGGAAAACCTTGTATCAGTATGAGGTTGTAGGAATGCCTGTCAAGATCAGTATGTGGCAGCCAAGAGACATTGTTGACCACTGATATTTATTCCATGTGCAGACACAAACTAGCAAATGCATTTTTAGGAAAAAAAAAAAATTACTCTGATATTGGTCAAAATGATAGTGTTTGTTTAAAAAAAAAAAAAATTCTTTAGTGAAACAATGACTGTGGATGTGTGTAGTCACAGTGTCTGTGCTTGGGGCAGATCTGGAAATCAACACTGCCTAGCAAGGAAATAGTTCATCTGATGTATTTTTGAACTAATAATCTAGTTCCAGGCTCAGCTATCAAATCCAGGCATGGAACATTATGGTATTTAAAACCAATAGCACATGTGACCTCTGTGCTTTAATACTTGGATCACTAATTTTAATAAGGTCTTGTTAGAACATCTTTTGTCATAAAGTACACTTGGCTGGAAAAATGGACATCAACAGCTGGTTTAAATATTGCTAAATAGTGCACCAGAACAGCAATGCTAAAGGAAAATACCTTTCTGTAAAGTGTTAATGCACAGGGAAACAATTACAAGAGGTGTAAATGGGTTAGTTTACCTGGCATAATACTGTAATTGTCCAGGAAATTGCATGATGTACATTCTGTGGGTAAAAGTGACCTGAAAATTGCTTGAATATATTACCAATAAATTTTTCTTATTAACTTCATTCACAGTATTTTACCAAGAAATGGTTGCAGGTTTTTTCATAAGCAAATGCTGCTCCCAGTATGACCAGTACCCAATTCAGACTAAATGTAGCATTTTCCTCTTGCTGTACTTCTCTGAAAATTCAATTACCACATTGACACATTAAACACTTTCTTCTGCAGCTGCTCTTTCTGATCACTATTAATGATTTTTTTTCCGAAGTTAAAAACACAGCCAAGTGTGATTAACATCCTACTGGTGTAGCAAAGCTTACTGAAGTGGAAGGTTTTGGTTTAAACATTTGCTAAATCCATAGCAGAGCTCTGAAATGGGGAGTTCTCTGCATCATCCTGGATGCTGGATCTCTGAAGTGCACTATGCATGGCCTTGTCACTTGCTCTGGATAGAAAGCTCATAGGAGATCATGGAACTCTTGACTGAAATTGGTTTTTGTATGACTGCAAGGACTGAATATAGCTGTGATTTCACTCAGGGTCTCAAGGACTTTGTCATCCCCATGTGTATGTTTTGTTTTACTTCCAGCAGGAAGTTCAGCTGGGAAAAGCTAAAATATTTTCACTGTCTTGCAGACAAAATACCTTAAATATCTTATACTAGTTGTCAGCTTGTTAGCAAACTAAAGCTAAGCACTGACGTATTGCTTGTGGTTGTGTTTTGGTCTGTGTTTTACTCAGGTTCCTGTATCCCTCTCAGTTCTATGGTTTCTGAGTGCTTTTTGGGATAAAAATAAATACAGAAGTGTGTTAATGTGAACTTGGCTGGGTTACTCCTTTATGTCTGTCTTTCCCAAGGAAAACTGATGTGTTTGTGTTCATTTTTCCCTTTTTTCTTCCTATGCAAAATGCAGAGTATAATGTCAAAAGGGAAATGGATCAAAAAGTGGTAACTGGTGGGTAGTGGTGTGTCCTTATGCCCTTTTGATCAGGGCCTGCCCAACAGCCAAGCCCCATCTCCTGTGCAGCCAAGTGTCACTGGTACAGAAATGTGACTCCTTCTGAAAAGGGGACTTGAGTGGTGGCTCCCAGGGACTTGATCTTTCAGGAATTTTGGGGCCCTAAAAATTACAGCCTTGAAAACAGAGGCAGAGATTGTTCAGCATGACACAATGTCCTGCAGAGAGCTGGTGAAGCGAGCAGAGCACAGCAGGAATGTAACATTCATTTCATGAATCTTGGTTAATGAGAGACTGTGAGCATGCATTTTGTAGGTGCAGTGGTTTTTTAGGGATGGCACTTGCAAGGAGAGGCCAATTCTATAATCCAGCCTGTGTATGATTGGAAAACACCAGATGATGCCAGAAACGTTTTGTGGTCATTACAGAACAAGTATGAAGGGCAGTGAACAGAAAGCTGGACCTTGCATTACTTGAAATTACTTATTTGTCTGTGTCTGACATTAAGTACACTTTGTTGAACTCTTTAACATGTAGGCAGTGAAATGTACTTGAACTATCATCTTGACTTGATTTTTTTCCCTGTAGTGCAGCTTTTAATTGAAAAAGCAGTTGAGCCCTTTTATCTATTTTTTTTTCCTAATCAGTACCTATTTAGGCACTGTCTGTAACTTGAGAACAGCTCATAGATACCCAAGTCATACCAGCGCTGCTGAAATTTTGACACAAGTATGTATATAATTTAATTAATTTTTTTAATAAAAGGAAACAAGAAAACTGTGAACCAACTTTATTTTTTAAAGGATATCACTTTATTATAGAAATGTCTAATATTTAAAAAATAGCTCATCATTTTTATTTGATGATAGAACCCCAAAATATCACAACATTCCTCACTACAGTGTAAAAGAAAAAACATTTATTTTCTCTTTCCACCCTATACTCTTTGCTATTTTTAAAACTGGGTAACATTAAATGGTTCTTGTTATTACCCATCCCATAAAATAAATGGGTAATGCAGTAGGACCAGGAAGTCAGATACCTAATTAAACAGATGTTTCAGAACTTTATCTGTGTTCTAACTGTGATAAATACACTAAGAAGTTGACATGCCAGTCATTATTCTTGATTTTTAAATTCTTACAACTTAAAAATTTTTAGGTTTTGCGAGAAATATCTTTATTTGGAAGGAAAGGTAAAGATTTGCACCATGCTTTGTCCTAGAGGATTTGCAGTGTGGTTGGTGTATATGGAGCCTACGCCAAGGACCGGAAGGTAGTAGACCAGAAATAGCTGTGTTTGAGTCCTAAATTGGTTGCTGGCATAATAAATAATGGGGGGATGCAACCATAGTATTTATTCTTCAGTGAACTTAGAAAGTGTTCTCAGTCCATCTGCTTTTTATTTTAGAAACCTAACCCAATTCTGCCTATGTAAAGATTTCAGATGCTAATTTTGAATTTTGTGGGGGGCCTTGGGGTGGTTAGTTTTTTGGTTTGGATTTTTTTTTTTACTTTAGACCACCCACACTGGGGCACCTGCCAGGTTTTCTGGATACGTCCTTTACTCTGCAGGACACTGAGGTTTTCTCTAAGTGTGTGTGGTGGGTCTCATCCAGTCATCATTACTACATCTTAATGTAGGTTTCAGGTTTGCTAAATTACATTAAATCACTTCCATATTGGAACATGTGAATAATTTTAAATTACTACAAACAGCAGGATCAGATTATTAGAGCTCTTAATTGTTTCTGTCTTTTTGTCTGAAAGCTTGAAAGCTTTCAGACTTTTCCTGTGAGTTATGAACTGAAAAATAGTGTATACTCTAAACCTTGCAGTATTTCCACAAATTGCACATCTGAGACTTGGTACAGCTAGGAACTCTTTTTCTGAGGGAAGCATAGTTTAAAGGTATGAACTTCTCACAAAAACAATTCAATATAGGTCATACCTAATGGAGCTGTAGTCAGTATAGTTTGCAGATCAACTGAAAGAAGAATATTTTATTAAAAATATTTTAATAGCAGGAGTCTCTTGTTTGTTAATAAAATTTTTTATGCAAACAAGGTGTCCCTGTGTCAGAAAGATCTAGATAACAAAACAAAACAAAACAAAAAAACAAAAAAAAAAAAACAAAAAAAAAAAAAAAAAAAAAAAAAAAAGAGAGAGAGGAAGGGAGGGAAGGATAAAAACAAGCCAAGAGCCTGAAGTCTGAGAATATTGACATCTGAATTGCAAGTTTTGAGTCCAGTTCCTACCTGATTAGGCCAGGCATTTGTGTAGACTGCAGAACATATCAAACATGCAGTAGAGAAAGGAGATTGATAGATCTACAGAGTTACACTTTGATGGAGAAAACATTCAAAGTGCACGTGGCAGTAGTGACAGGTCTGGTACAGAGACTGAAAAAAGAGGAGGAGAGAGTTTGGGTAGTAGGAAAACAAAATGAGTCAGAAAGCTGTACCTTAGTTCCTGTGTTACCCTTGTCCCATCTGTGCTCCCTTTGGTCAACTCACTGAAAGGCTGGAATGAATTGGGATGGGGAGGGTTGGAGAGGAAGGGGACAAGTCTTGGGGATGCTGTGGAGAGCAGATGGGTTGTAGGAGAATGAGAGAGGAGGAAAGAGAGTAATTGAAGGATGTAAGCTTCAGTGAACAGGAATATCTGTATCAGCAGCGACAAAAGGAGGAAATGAGCTGAGGACATGGGAGGAAAGTCAGCTGATCTTGGTGATACCACTGGTGTGTTTATGTTTGGAATGTGATGCCTTTAATTCTGTTGGCAAATTGGTGTGTTTCAGACTCAAATCATTACAGTTGTCTTGATAGCTTCTTTTTTTCTGGTATTAAATTTGTGATGCTGCATTCTAGACACCTTGGTTCTCCTCTAGGAACTATGTGGCTGTATGTTCAGAAGTAGTAACTCCCAGCAAAATAACTTTGCTATTTCTTAGCTCCTAGGTTTCCATCCAAATAATTTGAAAAGTGAGTGTTTGTCCTGTATATGTCTATGAGCCCACTTGGACCGTTGAGGTCCTTTGGGAATTTTCCCTTGGTAGTACAGTTTGTTGCACATGTTGAACCCAGGCTTCTGTGCTCAGAGCTGCCAGTGGGTCACACTGGGTCTGACCCAGAGAGCTTAGCTCACAGTTCTGCTATTTGACTTCGTTGAATTCATTTCATAACTGAACTACAGGGCCACCAAGGTGGTTACAGGGATGGAGTGCCTCTCCTATCAGGAAAGACTGAGAGAATTTGGATTATTCATCTGGGAAAAGAAAAGGCTTCAGGGTGACCTTATTGCAGTCTTCCAGTACCTAATGGGAGCCTACAGGAAAGATGGAGAGAGACTTTTTACAAGGATATATAGTGACAGGACGCAGGGGAATGGCTGCAAACTGGAAGAGGACAGGTTTAGATCAGATATTAGGGAAGAAAGTCTTTACTGTGAGGGTGGTGAGACACTGGCACAGGTTGCCCATGGAAGTTGTGGATGCCCCATCCCTGGGAGTGTTCAAGGTCAGGTTGGATGGAGCTCTGAGCAACCTAGTTCAATGAAAGGTGTCCCTGCCCATGGCAAGGGGTTTGGAACTAGATGACCTTTAAAATCCCCTCAACCCAGTTCATTCTGTGAACAAAGAAACTGCATAAAGAAAACAGCCTTTGAGATTGTTTGCTTTAATTATTCTTTTCCTTATGTTAATAAATGTGACAGTGATTTAAGATCATATAATTTTGGTGTTGTGCAGTGCTGTTTTCCAAATTGTTTTCTATCATCCCTAGCTTACATTTTGTCTTTTCATAGTTTCAATAAATGTATAGCTCTAGTTTCATACTTAAGAAACTAGCTTAATTACTTGCTTTAGTGTTTTTTTTTTCATATTAAGACATGAGAAATCACACTTCTAATGGAAGGGGATATAGTTCGGCACAAGGGGGCAGTCATGTTATACATGAAACTTTCCCTACTTTGGAGTTACTCAACTATGGGTTAATAGGCAATTGGGTGATTAAATTAGCATTGCAGGGTGGCATGAGTAAGTCTTACATTTCAACAGGTTTCACTGATGCTCCGAGTAGAGTGTTTGCTAGAATTTTAGGAAAGATTTATTTGTAATCCTTATTTTGAAGGGTAAAAAAAAAATTGGAGTTTGTATGATAAATTGTTTCTTAAAGGTTAAAAATACATGTATATGTATGTGTATGATAATGTAAGTGTTAGATGAGATGACTGCAGTGCTTTCCACACTTGTCACCCACAGACTCAAGTATTAATATCACCTCGGGATTGTGAAATAAGAGGAAATCTAAACATAATATATATTTTAAAAACTCTGGATACAAAGGATTTTAGTTGGAAAGCGTACTTGGTTTTAAAGTTATTGATCTCTGAGAAGGATTGAGCAGGAGATCTCTCCAAATTTGTTTTGGACATGAGATAAGACAGTTCAGGAAGCCTTATTTCCATCTTTCTGAGGCTTTCTCTTTGCATTCCTAAAGACCAGTTGTGTGATGTTAAATACAATTACTGACGATTCAGTACAATTACTGCCATCAGGGCTTGTTGGGAAGCATTAAAACTTCAAGTTGGCCAGAAAAGTGATAGTATTTTCCCTCAGTCATTCTGCTTTGAATGATCCAACTACTCCCAATATGAATTTGAAACTGTTTGATTTGCCTTGCAGGTGAATTGCATGAGCACAGGGTTCCAGAACTATAGTTTTAAAGTAAGGTGATTTTATTCTTAACCTGTCACAACACATCATGGATAAAAGTCTTGAAGCATAGCTCTTGAGCACAGCTTTGCACACAAGTTTCAAACATAGGTCCATAGTGAGAATAGGTCTCAGAAGAGAATGCAGGGTGGAAAAGAAATTAACAACTTAACGTGTTATCTAACTCTAAGTTTGGAACCTGTTTCCTGTTAAGAGAGAACACATATTTAAAAGCTGATAGACCTGTAGTATTCTGCTGCTGAACAAGGTTACCTATAGCATTCTGTCACTTTAGCATGTCAGAATCTCCCTGGTTTATGGAAACTATTAAAAGAAAAAGGAATTACCCTTGAAAGATGATAAATGTTATAATGGTGCTGGAACCACTGAGTCCTCAACTGGATATAAACAGGGTGTAAGTGACTCAGAGGGGTGATAATCCTGAAGTTTATGTTGCCATCTCCTAGCATGTCTCACTTGAGGTCATTATTGCAGAAAGTGACTTTTTCCTTGAAAAATTATGATACTTGGGTAGTTGCATTTTTTTTTTGTTTCCTTATCATGGCTGACAATATTTTGCTATGTATTTTATTGTTGGCTGAATAATAGTTTCATCAGATATGGCATACTTTGCTGTCATGAAAGAATAAAAACAGTCAGATGATTTGTCCTTCATGAGTTCCCTTATTTTAACCTCCTCTGCCAGGTGGATCAACAAGAAAAAATTGGGCAGATATGCATACACTGCTGCACAGATTTATTTGATCCTGTGGTCTCCATGTCACTCATCCCCAGAGGACTTTGGAACTTCTTGTCTGGCCTTACCTTAATTTCATAGGAGTTAAGTCTAAAAGATACTCCATTTCATTAACTAAGCAGTTGTGTTGGATAGGAGGAAAAGCTCACAGGTGGTTCCTCCACTGAAGTGAAAGTCTTACAACCCACAAAGGGAGTTAAACAACCAGGTTTTGTAAAGTCTCCTGTGCATAAAGCTATTTCTTTTATTAGAGAGAGGATAAGATGTTACTGAAGTTGAGAGCTGGAAAATGCCTGTAATTTAATGAAGTGAAGCCCTGCGAAAGTAAAGACACTGGTATAGTTCACATGAGCAATGAAATTCTGAGGGAGGTGGCTGTGACAGGCTGTTTTCTCAGCCTTGTTTGCACTTTTTGTAGTAAGCCAGTTGAATCAGAAGACAACCCCTGTCCTCCTGATAACTCTTCTGTTCTTCTTGACAGATAGGTTCAGATTGATTTCACATGACAGTTTGATGGATGTTTCAGTTCAGGGAGTGAATATTTCACTCTCACTCACGGCCAGTCTAGTGAAATTCCACTAACCTTGAACTAGGCATTTCCTCTTCCAGCATCTATCTGTCTTCTTCCAATGTGAAATTTTGTATATTCTACTCCAGGTTATAGAGGGGAAAAGTAGATACAACAGCCCTATTTGGGATGGATGGGGAGAAAGGTACTACGGCAGTTCTTTGACAATGTAACGCTTAGAGTATCAGTCAAAGTAATTAATTTTTTGACAGCAGTCAGTATGTTTTACTTATCTCCATTAAGGGACAAAACAAGTGAGGTATACATGAGGCCTGAACAAATTTTTTTCTTGAAATTACATCTTACAACAATTTTGTAGGAATCCATCATTGACTCTTCTCCAATACTTGTTCCTCTAAGCTGTTGCATTTGAACTCTGATGCATTCAGGAAAGGGAAAGTGCTGCTGCCTTATGGGCAGGGAAGTAAGCTGCAGAGTGTGCTAATTAGTCTTGGTTTATTAAAGGTGGTAGTTGATATGTTCTTAGGAGCCTTCCTATATGGTTGTTAAAATACATTTTCCATCAAATGGAAATACATTTTCGATCCAAGGTTTTTTCATCATATTGTCATGAGACTTGGCAAATCCATGAATAAATTGGTGGCTGGATTCCTTTGTCCCTTTTTTCACCAGAAAGTCAAAGTATATAATTTAATAATCTGTCTTGTTTTTTAAAAAATAATTTACATCTACCTTTTTCTCTTGTAATAGGATATTTCTCTTTGCTAGGATAAAAGTTGTCAAAGTCTGAAGGATGAAATTCAAAGTGGTAGCATGTATATTTTCCGAAGTTCAGTTTTAACTTTGGGCAGAGGCTCGTTTATAATCCCCATTGGACAATGCGTTTATTCTCTTCGACAGTTGAATAAGAGGAAAAGACATCTTGAAAAATGTGTTCTTGTCCTCTTTTTCTGTGTGCTTTTCTCTACATCTGTGCTTAGCAGAATCCCTCAGGGTATCCTGGATTGTATTTACCAGGAAGAAAGAATACCTGATTAGACCTGATTATGGTGTCATCAATTAACTTATATGACTCAGAAGTGAAGCTTGCCAGTTATTTTAAAGCTCTGGATAATGAAACTCAGGAAGTTTGTTCCTACGGCAAATTTCTTCAGCCTTTGTTTAAAATAGTATAAAATAGCTTCCTTTAATTGGGGAAATATACTGTTGGCAAAAGGCAAGGGCAAACTATAACTCTTTCAGCATTAGAAAACATGAGTCCATCATATCTGACAAGTTAGAACTGGTTTCCCTGCACATCCAGTAATAGACAAATGGCATAAGTGTAATAATTAAAGCTTAATCCATGTAGTCATAAACTATTATAAGTAATTGTGACTATTGCAGCCTATGAGTTTTGCTTTTCTTATCTTTCAGAGTGGGTTTTTTTTTCCCCTCCTTAAAGGAGGGGAAATGCCTCAGTGCTTTTGAAGGGCTGGTAGGACAGCTTGACAGTTATGTAAGCAGCTGTCTGCAGAAATTCATTAAATGTCTGATTGTGCATAGCCATGTCTGACCCTTGGTGTGCTCATGCTGAGCTTCCCCCCCCGCCAGCCACCTTCTCATCTCTGCCTCATATTGTGGATATTCATTTACAGGGATGCAGACTTCACTAGTCCTCCTCACAGCAAAGTATGCCATGATCCCTTTAACTCTGTGGGCAGGGGTTCACATTTTCCTGTGGAATTCAAAAAGAATTTGATGTCTAAATGGTGTGGCTTCACAGAAGAATGAATATGGATGGCCCCATACACATATTTGTTTCTTGCTGCTTTTCTGTTTGAGGCTCTTCCATTTTCTTAGGTGATGTTCTAAGAGATCTAGAAAGTGGGGGCTTTTTAATGTCCAACTTTACCTGATTCTGTGTTTGAAAGTACTGGTGTTTACCTGGCAATTCTAACATAAAGGAAAGTTGCTGATTTTCAGTATTGCAAGTGGTGTTCAACAACTCATATATTTGGAACTGGTGACTTCACATTTTGTGCTTATTCTATTCTATGTTATATCCCTTTCTCCATTTCCTGTATTCAGATTTTTCATGTTTCAACATCGTTGTTCCATTTAGTTTTCTCCTCTAAATGAAATTTCATCAAGGCTTCTAAAACAGATCTCATAGCTCATGTGTTCCTTAACTCTACCTATGTGATGATGCCATTTATCGCCAAAAGGGTCTTAAGAACAATGTGAGGTTCATTCTGGATTCTGCTAAGATTTTTGACAGTTTGTTTTCATGGTTTGTTTTGTGTTTCTTAAACAAAAAAAAATCCCCAAGTTTAGTTCATGCAAGACTGGAGCCACTAGACTTAACAGGCTTTGACAGTAACCTAAAGATATGCTACAACTGAAAGTTTTTGGCAAACATTTTCTGAGACAAGGTATGGTGGAGCCAAAAGGGTTTTTCTAAGGTTTCAGAAAGCTGCCTGGCTGTGCTTTCTGCTTCTTCTGCCCTTGTAGCTGTATTGATAATTCTGTTTATTGCTTCAACTGAATGTTGTCTGATGCATTTTATTGTGCAGTAATTCTGGTCTTGACCATTCCGTGCTTCCCACAAAACAGCAGACACTCAGTTGAATAGGCAATTAAGCCAAAGGAAGAATGCACCACTTTTGGGAGTAGCCGTCTTCTGAACATGTAGCCCCCAATTTAGGTAATTGGTTAAACATGCACTTTGACTGCTTTCTGAGTGTTAATAGCTTCAGTGGAGGTAGCGTTTTGTTTAACATACAGCATGTGCCTGCATGTGTTGCTGAATCAGATCCAGCTGAATCCCTGTAAATGATCAGGGATTAGAACTGAGATTCTCCAATTCTCTTGTTTGGACTAAGTCTGCCAACTGTGAGCCAGGTTGAGTAATCATAGCATTGCCAACCTCAAAAAGGTCATAAATTGTGAGTTAGGCCCTGCTGAATCACAACACTTAAGGAAGTATCAGCATCTCTTTTTAACCATTTGTTTTCCTAGCCCTTTTGCTACACATAGTTTTAAGTCCTTCTGTAAAGCTAGAAGTAGACTTAAAATTTTGAAAGTGTTCCCATAAATTCTTGAAGCTTCAATCCTTAAAGTTTTTTCTTGAATCCTTCCTCTTGATCTATATGTAATCTTTCTCTCTCACACACAGCCCATGTCTTTGTTTACTTCAATCACTCAGAGAGAGGACACCAGATCAGTTGATGGCTTTGGAGAGGGAGGAGAGTTCTGGTATCCTGGAGTGTTCTCATCTATGCAGGAAACCTTTATTATTTTGCCAGTTAAAACAACTTTTACTATAATTTTGTGTCTGCTTTGGCTGGTACATATCTAGAATTTTAAATCTATAATGTTTGTGAGCTAATCTTGTAAGAAATATGTCAAGAATCAATAGCGGTTGTTTATTGCCTAGGAAATTCAGGAAAAAGGCTTCCATTTCTGCAGTGTTATAGTAGGAAGTATGCAGCAGAAGTCAAGGGAAAAACCATCAGCTTGGCCCTTTGACCTGGGGTAAACTGGAGAACATCTGAGCCCAGGATCAATAAGAACCCTCAGCCTGGTCTGTGTCCAGTGAGGATGCTTTACCCTGACATTGTGGAAGGCTGTGAGTGTGTATGGATAAATGGTGTGTGTATGTTAATTTACAAACTCATTAATTCAAGTGAGCACTTCCTTTTTCTACACCATTTATTCCTCTCTGCTTTTAAGCTGATTTGTGCTCCTTAATTGCTCTTGTACTTTTGGCAGCTGAGGTGCCTTTTGTGCAGGGCAACCTGATTCTGTTTTCTATCTAATCTATGACTTGGTTTGCATTTTGTTGATATTATGAAGAAGTTTTCTGCTGTGACCTATGATGACTTCCTTCTCCCAGCATTTTACATCTTTGAAATTTTCTGCCAATATCTATTTTATTTAATCTGGCAAAAGTGTGTCTGATAGGTTTGTCCTTCCTTTCTACTTGGCTGCAATAGGAGATATATATTTTGCACTGCTGTCATAAATTGTGGTTCATTTATTGATAACTTCTACTTAAAACCTCTGTGCCTTGCATGCATGCTCACAAACACACTCACTTATTTCTCACTGGAAAGTATAAAATGGATTTCTGAAAGACAGACCAGAAGTGTTTGTGGACTCAGCCCAGAGATAGGCAGCAGGCAGCTCGTTTCCCACCCAAACCCCGAGGTTTGTTCTACATTCCATTGCTGTGCCGTGTGTTTGTCGTCCGAGCGCAGACACATGTTCAGTCTAGCAGCTCCTCTTTCAGCCAATGTTTGAGCAGCGGTTAAAAGAAGATGCACTCATGTGGAAAATCCTGGCAGCAGGCACCCTGGATTGTGTTACAGCAGCTGTCCTCAATGGGAAGGCATTGATGTTTACAGTGTGTGTTTTTCCATGGAATTTTGTTTACACAGGCTATTCTTCTCTGTGATGTGTTTTTCAGGGCTTTATATACAGTGGTAATATTTATATATTAAAGGGGAATGCAGATGTAAGGCAGACGTGAGCTTGAAAACATTCACAATTAAAATGTCTAATATGTAGTAACTTACGTTAATCAGCATCTTTGAAACAGACAGAAAAAAGGGGAGCAGTAAAAAGCCTTTACTGATCTGAAACATGCAGTCTTCAGCATAATATTGAAAAATCTTGGTAAAGATAGTAAATGTTTTTTTAAAGAACCTATGAGTCAGCAAATTAATCAGTAAATTATTTTTAATTTATAAGAGTTTTTTTTTTTTGCATGGAGCCTCAAGGCAGTGGTGCAATCCGAATTGCAAATGGTTTAACTGACAGTGACAATGTTGGATGTCTTGATACAGGATGAAAAACCCTCCTTACATTCTCTTTCCAAAAATATAAATGTAATGTGGTATCACTTTTTCATAGGTATTTTTAGTGGATTTGTCATTTCAGCACCTAGGCCATAACTGGCACAAGTATAGGATGATGTCACTTCTGCTTCTGTCATACTTCTATTTATTTTTATGTGAGGAAATATTTTCTGGATCTTTTTCACTTATTGAGGTCATGGAATTCTTAAGGTTGGAAAAGACCTCCAAGATCATTAAGCCCAACCTTAGACCAGTTATCACCATGCCAACTAAACCATAGCACTAAGCACCGTGTCCATTTGTTTCTTGAGCGCCTCCGGGGACAGTGACTCCATCACTTCCCTGGGCAGCCCATTCCAATGCTCAGCCATGCTTTCAGTGAAGAATTTCTTCCTGATGTCCAACCTGAACTTCCCTGGTCACAGCTTGAGGCCATGTCCTCTCTCCCAGTCATCTGGTACCTGGGAGAAGAGGCCAAGCCCCACCTAGTTACACTCTCCTTTCAGGCAATTGTAGAGAGTGATGAGATCCTGCCTCGGCCTCCTTTTTTTCTGGGCTAAACATCCCCATCTCCCTCCACCACTCCTCACAGGATGTCTTCTAGACCTTTTCCCAGCTCTGTTGCCCTTCTTTGGACTCTCTCCATCCCCTCAATGTCTTTCTTGCTGCAAGGGGCACAGAACTGGACACAGAACTCCAGATGTGGTCTCAGCAGTGCTGAGTACAGAGGGACAATCCCTGTCCTGGTCCTGCTGGCTGCACTATTGCTGATCCAGTCCAGGATGCCCTTGGCCTTCTTGGCCACCTGGACACTGCTGGCTCATGTTCAGCTGCTGTCAGCAGCACCCCCAGGTCATTTTCTGCAGGGTCCCAGCCCCTCTGCCCCAGCCTGTGGCCCTGTCTGGGGTTGTTGTGACCCAAGTACAGGCCCTGGCACCTGGCCTGGCTGACCCTCACACAGTCGGCCGCAGCCCGTCGGTCCGGCCTGTTCAGATCCCTCTGCAGAGCCTT
Organism: Vidua macroura; assembly: GCF_024509145.1. NCBI lineage: Eukaryota > Metazoa > Chordata > Aves > Passeriformes > Viduidae > Vidua > Vidua macroura. Next base: position 45,044,225 of record NC_071576.1, on the reverse strand, counting down.
CCTGCCCTCCTGCAGATCAACACTCCCACCCAGCCTGCTGTGTCTGCAGCTGACTGAGGGTGCCCTCGATCCCCTCATCCAGATCACTGAGAAAGAGACTGAACAGGGCTGGGCCCAACACTGAGCCCTGGGGAACACCACTGGTGACCATGCCCCAGCTAGATAGAACTCCCATTTCCCACCACTCTGGGCCTGGCCATCCAGCCAGTTTTTAACACAACAAAGAGTGCACCTGTCCAAGCCATGAGGTCCCAGCTTCTCCAGGAGAATGCAACGGGAGATGTACCAAAGGCTTTACTGAAATCCAGGTAGACAGGATCGACAACGGGCCTTGCATTGTTTTCCAAAGCCATAGTTCAGCAAAATGCTTTGATGTACTTGCTCCAAGTTAGGTAGCTGTTGTCTTGTGAAGGATTTAAGCACTAGCTTAATTGGGATTTACAGTATCAAATGATTTGTAGCTTATAGATAAGAAAACACTATTTTTTTTCCCCTGGGCTCACACACGTAATAAGTTGGATGTGATTTAAGTCCAAAGCCATTTCCACATCTGTTTGACACCCTTTGATCACCCTCGGACCACAAGACCTGCCTGTCCTAACAGCACCATTGTGCAATGCAGTGAGGTGTGTAAAAGGAAGAGCACCTCAAGACAATCAGACTGTAATATTTTTGGATACTTCATGAATAAAAAGGAGCAGCATAAGGCCTGTATGAAATTGAATAGGTATCACAAACACCATGTAGTTTGTCTGAATATGTTCCTCTAAGCTGAAGAAACATCTGCCTCTGGGTTGCATCACTTGCTGTTTTGCTCTTGTGATGGGACATAAATAGAAATCTGAAGTCAAGTACTCTAATTGCTGTTTGGCAATAGACGCTCTGAAAAAAATTGCACGACGGTATTTTAAGTAGCATTTGGAGAACCATGTTCAGTATTAGATGTACACTTGTCTTAGGTTTACAGAAAGAAATAGTGTCTTTGTGTACAGGTCAGCCAGCCTCCAGAGTCTTCCCAGAGACAAAATCACACCCAGACACTTGCAGTCTGGCATAATTAATGAACATCATAAAAAAATGCCATGCAAATAAAACACAGATTTTGTGACAGAATCTTCTTTAGCTTTTTATAAGAAGTTAGTATTCAGTACTAGGACTTTAGTCCAGGTGCTCAGATGATGCATCTGAAAATACTGTGTTCCATAGTGAGATGGTCTCTACCTGAACTTCAAGGACCTTTTGTTTCAATCATTTCCTAGCTTTCTGCTGTTTAAAAAAAAAAATAAAAAAAGAACGAAAGCCCCAAATTTTAGTTGAACAAAAACTGTATTTTCAAGGGAAAGACTATGCAAGTGTAGCCAAACCTTCACATCTATTCCAAGTGTTTATCGAAGACATAAGATATGTATTGTCAGCAGGAGGCTCTTATGGCACTGTGGCTGTAACAAAGCCCAAAAAAGTGGAAGGTGTACAGGACTGCAGTTCAGACAGTCTTCCTTAGGCATAAAAAATAATTTATTTTTACTAGTACCTCACACAGTCAAGTAGTCATAGTTAGTTTCAGCCAAGTCTTCCTTCTCTTTGATCTCTGTGCTGCCTGCTATTATAAGATACTGAATTATCACCACCTCCCTCACGCTGTTTCAGGAGTTTACAGATACAAACTTTCAAAACAGTTTATGTTCAGCTGATTTCCCCTCACTCCCTAACATGGCAAACCAGCCAAAGCAGAGTTCACAAAAGAGAAAAACAGTAGTGCAAAACACTTAATATATAACCACCCATTTATTTTTAAAATCTTTCCCAAAGGAATATTGTTTACCCTTTCATACTGAGCTATGAAGAAAGCAAAGTCCCTTTGCAGCTTGCATTTATGGTAGGGCATTTATATATAGGCACTGATAACAGTGATGGTGGTTTCTAAAGTATTCAAGGTAATTTATTTGTGTGTTTATGTTTTTGTTTATGTACTTGTATAGCTGTACCTTGTGCTATCAGCTTTGGCTGAAGTACTAGCTCAGCAAGAGGAACATTGTGTGGAAAATCAGACCTGTGTAGAATTGCATGTTGACATTTTCACCAAATTGCTCCCTTTTTTTCTTTTTTCTTTCTCTCACTAGAATTATTAAAGATGTAACCACAGAGCCTCTTTTATAAAGTGCAGATCCATACTGCTGTCAGTTTTTATTGCATTTCTCATATGTGTTGTGGCCTTGAAAGCAATTGGACTATAAATAATGCAACTCCAGTTAGGGAGTTTGGTTAAAAAAAAAGTAAAAATCTGTAATTTTATTTTCAGAGAGAAAAGTTGCTGACTTTTCCGTTCCTTACTCTGGGATTTGAAACAAACTAAAGTAGTAGCTCGAAAGCATTTCACTTTCCTGAATGTGTTTCTCATTACCATGGACACTTCTAAATTCTATTGCTAAACCATCCAATCTTTAAAGTTCTGTGAGTGTAGGCAACTGTGAGTGAAGCTGCATAATTCAGTGGTGAAGTCATGCTTGATTCACTGACTATTATTTATTATACAATAGTTTCTGTGGTTCCTAAAGATGATAATCCTAGCAATAAGTACTGATGGGAAGTCAGCAATCTTGGACCAGAAATGAGATGATCAACATTACATACTAGAGTAAAATCTGGTAGAAGATAATCCATTGAGAAATACTGTATTTAACACAGGCTGCCTTTTTAAGAAATGGACCTAAAGACCTTTTAGAGCTTATTTTTACTAATTCATTCTAAAAAAATATGTAAAAAATATCTAATTAATTTTTGTTTCTTTACAATTGGTGGATATGCTTTTTGACAGTCTTTTATTTTTTTCACCCTGCTCTCCTCAACTTTTCTAATTTTGATTCATTAATGTAATTTAACTAAAACATGCTCAGGAAATTCCAAGTGTGTGGTGCAGGTGGCTGATACAGACTTCCTACACTCATCTTTTCTGTATCTCAGTAGTGTAACCTCTGTATTCCTGTTCTTCAACCCTTCTTAGCTGTCAATCTGTGGCTCTAAGTAGTGACAACCTGTATTGTGTCCTGGAGAATATGACAAACAGCAGCTGGAGACTGGTTTGGGAACAACTGCATTTATTTTCATTTGAAACATAATCTGTGCCTCCTTCCCCTCTCCTTTCCCCCCTGTGTTTTCAATAGAGCACTCAGGGAAGGGAAGGAGAAAAGAAAAGTTTGGCTGACACTTGTTTGCCTTGGGTTTAGTTCAGCAGTATCTGTGGCCTCAGCAGGGTGGGCAGCCCTGGCAGTTGGTAGCTCAGTGCTGCAAAACAGTGAGGTGTGTTTTGTGTGCTGCCGTCCAGGCAACATTTAAACCCATATTCAGTGCTAGCATTCCTTTGTTCTGAGAGAGGAGGTGGGGTAGCTCCTGGCTTCATGGAAGTCAGTGGGCGTTTTGCCAGAAATTTGAGCAGGCCTTAGATTTCATGCAGAGTTTTCAGCGTTGCTTTGTTGCCAGGATTTGTCCCAAGCTGTAACCTTATGTGCTAGCACTGTCTTTAGTCACTGCCTTGCTCTGTGTGTGATGGCATGGTCAGAACCTGGTGCTTGAGTGGAAATGGTGTTAGTCTAAACAGGATCTGTGTGCTTGGGATTGTGTTTTAAACTGACCTGAAAGCAGTGCACTGTGAATTCCTTCAGTACCAAAGCTGGGATTGAAATTGAACGTGCCAGAAAACAACCCAACAGCTGTCACTAGATAAATGGTGCTGCAGGAAGGGGGGGTTGATTAGTGGGCTAGTAGTGTAGGTACACGATGAATGTGCTTCTTAGAAAACCAGCCCACAGAATGCTGGATATAAAGACACAGACCAAAATAAAAAGCTTCAAATACCCTCCTTAGGGACATGAGAAACATCTGACACATCCAATTTACTGAGTCAGAACTTGGCATGGTGTAAATTCCATGCAAGGCAGGCACATGCTTTGGAGTGCTTAGGAGCCTCAGAACAGTTCAAAGATATGTCTCTATTTAACAGAGCATCAATAAAGTAAGGACTTCATGCTAAATTAGGAGCATATATGATCTAAGTACAGGTTTTATTCTTAGTAACTCTTCCAGTACCAGTTTGCCACAACTTCCTTAAAATTTACAATAATTACAGTTTCATTTGCTCTCATGGTACCTAAATGGTATTCTAAGCTAACAATTGTTTTAAATTTGTGTGTTTAAAAACAATTAAAAAATCATCGTAATAGGAGATACTTGGTAAATTATACATGCCAGGTAAACACAAAGTTACATGAAAAGGTTGCAATGCAGTACTGACCATGCAAAGAGTTTTCATTCCAGTTGCTCAGCAGTGCAGGGCTTTCTAGCACTTGAGAATGAAGATATAAAATTAAACTCAAATTGAAGAAATTTAATATAACCATTCATTTGAATGTGAAAGAAATATTCATGATAATGATGAAAAGGAGCTTGTTTTTGACCTTTCAGTTAAAATCTTAATATAGCAATTATTAAGTAAGCTTTTAAACAAAATTTGATTGAAATTTCCCTTAAAAACTGTAGAATAAAAGTCTCAGGATAGGAATGATGCCTGTGTTTAATTTTAAGAATACCTATTTTTACTAACCTGTTACATTTTGCTAGTGGAAAACTATTGTAGAGATTATCAGAATACATTAAACCCTGAGAAGGAGCTGACAGCAATGCCAAAAACTATCCTTGACTACTTTACTGTGCATTTTGATGAACAATGATGTTTACAATTTGTTTTGTAGTAGAATTGTATATTGTGGCCTCAGGCAGAGAACTGTACCTGAACTGTTTTACTGCTTCTCTCTCTTTCCTCTGAGGATTAAAGAATTGTTCAGTCACCTGTACTTGCTCCAGTGTACATATAAGTACATATACGAACTTTTAAGTACATATAAGAACTTTTCAAAACAGCATCCTCAAGTAGGAATGGATTTTATTTTGAAAAACTTATTTCCATTATTTTTTTCCTCTGAGGCACCTTCACATACTTTTTTGCTAGTATTTACCTCTATCATTCTTTCTGGGTTAATTTCTGAAGTGGTATGTACATTTTGTAGCATAGATAGGTGTATGCTTAAGGTTAAGCACATTACCAATCATCCTTACTGAGCAAACAAATTATGCATCTCTTTAAATCTAATTAAAGTTAACGGGATTGTTGACATGCTTAGAATTAAGCACATTCTTGAATATTTTTCTGAACTGAGACTACTGCTTTGACATATTTCTGTCATTTCTGGAAGCAGAAAGGAATAGTTTGCTGCTGTAAATGTCTCATAATTGTGGTTAACTCTTCTCCATGAAGGAAAACAGCATGATGTACAGTATGTACCTGGTTTATCAGATATTAAGAATGCTTTTATTGCAAAGGAGAAAACAAGTTTGTTGGGTTTTGTCTTTTTTGTTGTTGTTTTGAAAAGGTAAAAAATTCAGGTTTAATTAAAATGATGACTTAAAACCAACCAAAAACCATCTGTGATGTTTACAAAATAATTAACTTCTGCAGGTTATTCTGAACTAGAGCTCTGCTAGTTCACAGTCTGAGCAGTTGAGAACTGGTGCACTGACTGTTGAATTGAAGACAAGCAAATCAAAGCTGCTTTTCCTGTCACACACACTTGTGTTAATCCTACTACACTTGTGGTAATCCTACTACAAGAGACCAAGCAGAGACACAGTAGGTGTTAAGAATTGCTGAAAAGTTCAAAGTGTGCGTTCCCGGTAGGATGCGGTTACTCCAGGGTGCACTGCCTTTCAAAGGGTGACATCACAGCCTTGCAGAAAGGCTCCGCTCCTCTCCGCTGCTTAAACTAGTCTCATATTTGGTAGGAAGAAGGCTGTGGAACGTTAAAAGGGAATGACTAATAGCTGATGTGGCTACTGTGGCTCCTGAATTTTTTATTTTAACATATTCCACTGCAATCACTTTATGAACAATTCACACTTAACAGAAACCAAAGGAAGAAAACCCTTTAGATCATCTTGGCTGATACACTTGCCAATGCAGGCTTGTGTCCTACTGTATTTTCCTCTGGTCCATTTTTATCTGACTCAAGTGATAATGCTTTCCCTAAGAGACTGTTTCACAGTCTAGTATATTTTGCTGTTAGGAAATTTTCTGATGCTCTGTAAACCAAATTTGACTTTGCTTAAATGCAAACTATTGCAGTGAGATAAATCTCTAGGAACTTAAGCTAAGTAATTCCCATTGCTGTCCTTGGCAGTTGACACAATTCAGGTACCTGTAAGTCTTATAATTATGCTATTAAAGAAACAGTGTTACTGTATACATTTTTTTTCACAAAAAATCCCCAAACCACAGAACAACAGACCAAAAAAATACCCCACAAACAATTAAAAAAAAATCCTCCCAAAACCAACTGAGTGCTCATCAACCTGGAGTTTTTCCATTGTAACTGTGTAAAGTTTGTGGTGAAATCCAACCCTATGTTTATAACAGCTTCTGGCTCAGCTATGTAGCCTATGATGTTTATTTATTTTAAAGGTAACGGTGTACACTGAAATACAGAAGACACATGAAGCTGCAGGCAGGGGTGGTTTAGTTTGTGGTGGTTTTGCTATTTGGGGTTTTTCTGAATCACATATTGGGCTGTTTAGTGTTGTTCCAGATGTTAAAAAGGATTGCAGCCCTTTACAATACCCTGGTAACTCTGAAGAGCTGTAAAACTAACTGGTATATTCCTAGTTTTGGGAGATTTACATAGACTACAGCATCTCTGACCTGAAGTATGGAGGAAGTGAAGAAGAAGGGGTAAAACAAACATTTGTTGACACTGCTATTAACTCAGTGGGAATCCAGCAGATACCCTCAAACCATCAGCTGTGCCATCTTACTGTATCTAGGACACATGGATACAGGGACAGAGACCCAAATGCAGTTACAAGACTGTGTTATGTTCAACCCCCAGCTGCAGGAGAATGCAATGTAGGAAATTATTCTGTGGAGTCTGATAGATCTCTTAACACAGATCCAAAGACTCTGTGTCAGACAGAGAATAGACTCAGGAATAGGGTTCACAGTGCTTGCATTAGCCCCCATGAATGCCTCTTCCCTATGCAAATTGCATGGATGCACAGCTGGCCCTGGCCTGGCAGCCCAGCCTTTGGAGGTACCCTTTTGCACCCTTTGGCCTGACTGTGAATAGATAAAGTATTTTGTAGCTGCTTTATAGGAGAACTCCTTTAAAATATTCTTGAAACCACAGGTCTGGCTTCCTTAGCCTGTGATTGGTCTTCTTTAAAATACACACCTCTGTGCCTAATACAGACCCAGCGTTGTGTTTCCTTGATAGAGAAGGAGTTAGGAAGAGATAATTGTGGAGTCATAAGAGAGAATGAGGGGCTGATAAGAGCCCTGGAGTTAGAAGGCTGATGTTATAGTGTGTCCCTGCTGCCTCTCCTCCAATTACTGGCTGAAATGGCTCATCTTAATTAAAAACTTCCTGGCAGCTGAGGATAACCTTCAAGGTTGTAGTGCCTTATTTTTATTATCTTTGTTGCTGTAGTCTGCTATTAACAATGTATCTCATTACAAAATGAAAAGTTTTGTCTTCTAAAGTTAGACTTATAAAAAGTGTTACACTCCATATTCTGAAATGTCTATGGATAAACTTTTCCCTTTCATTTTTTTTCTATGTGTTTATCCAGTACATCTTGTGGAATCATTGTGCTTAATTTAGATAGCTGACTTTATAAGAGCTCATTTATATCCAGGTATGCTTTACACACATTATCTTTTAATGGAAAAAGCTTGGTTCAGAAAGCTTCTTGTAGCTGCTGTGTAAGTAGAACATTGCAGAATTGCTGGAATATGCTCCATCAGAGATGCCAGAGCTGATAGCGATGCCTTGTTGCTTCTTTGGAAAGATAAATGTTGAATCAGCATTGCAATTAAACACGGTGAATGGACGGACTGTGGACCTTGTCATTTCAAGGTAGCATTTGTTACAGGAGTCTCTGAAAGAACTGCTGGAGTTAAACATCTGTAAGTACTTTTATTATAAACCCTTATTTTTATAGCCTTATAGCTTGACCATAGATATTTGCCTTTGGCAAGAATTTGGCACACAGGCTGCTGTCACCACAGGAGTCAAAGTTATATATTTATTATCATCTCCTTCTTAATCTAATTAATTTTAATTAGAGATGGGCTTGTGCTGCAGAATTTGGATCCAAATCTTAAACTCTTCTTTCCCAGGTTGAGAGGATGTATAGAGTTTACACTTATTTTTGGGCCTATCTTTTGTTTAAATTCAGCTGGCAACAGTTGAGCAGTGAGAGAACAAGCTTTTTATTGTCAGTGTCCTTTCTTCCATTTAGAGTGATGCGTAGAGAAATGTTTGATTTCTTTTTGCAAAAAAGAAATTGCATTGTCTTTTGCAAAAAAAAAATAGCTTCTAGCTTTTGTTTTGTTTGGAAGAGAATGAAAAGTTGGAAGACTTATGTTGCAACTTTGATTTGATTTCCTGGGTAAACACTAATCTCTACAGTTCATATTAATAGCTTTGTAACTGCTGGGTCTAGGTAATGACTTTCAGCTCTGGCTATCTCTGGAAGCAAGGTCAGGCTTCTCAGGGGGATTACAGAGCTGTGGTTTGTCTATGCATGAGAAAGACGCCAAGGGCCAGAGCTCAGTTACAGTTGAAACTGGCCAGTGCTCTTTCAGATAACAGGAAAGGCTTTTTGAAGTACAGTAATAGCAAGAAGAGGTCTAAAGAAAACATTGGCCTGATCCTTGTTGAAGATGGTCACCTGTCTAATAGGGATGAAGAAAAAGCAGGGGCATACAATGTGTGTTTTCCCTCAGTTTTTGGTGATACTGATAAACCTCAGTGTGCACGATCCCCAGAGCTGGAGGCCCATGAGAGCTGGGACAGTGGCTTTCCCCTTGTGGACCCTGAAACTGTGAGGCACCTCCTGTATCAGCTGAATGTTCACAAGTCCATGGAGCCTGTTGGGATTCATCCCTGAGTGCAGAAGGATCTCACTGGTGTTACAGCAGGACCCCTCTCCATCAGCTACCAAAGGCCTTGGGAGCCTGGGGAGGTTTCTGCCAGCCACTGTTACTCCTATTTACCAGGAGGGTAAGACCCAGGAACCTGCAGGCCTGCTAGACCAACCTCAGTTCCTGGAAAAATTATGGAGAAGATTGTACTGAGTACTGTTGAAAGGTGTTTAAAGAATAATGCAGTCATCAGGTGCCATCACATGGGTCACAAAGGGCAAGTCCCATTTAATTAATTTGATCTTTCTGTGGTAAGGTCACCCACCTGGTGGGGAAGGGAAGGTGCTGAATGTAGTTTTTCTGCATTTTAGTGAGATTTTTGGTACTGTCCCTCACACCATCCTTCTGGACAAGTTGTCCAGCTGTGGGATGAGGGGGTTCATGGTGAACTGGGTGCAGAGCTGGCTGCAGGGCAGGGCTCCCAGGTTCCAGTGAGTGGGGTTGTGTCTAGCTGGTGAGCAGCCACCAGTGCTGTCCTTAGGGCTCAGTCCTAGGGCTGCTCAACATATTTATCAAAAGTACGGAAGCAGGAGTTGAATGCACCATTAGCAAGTTTGATGGTGACACCGAACTGGAAGGTGCTGTTGACAGTCTTGAGGGACTGGAAGCCTTGCAGAGGGATCTAGATAGATTGGAACATTTTGCAATGATTAATTACACAATAATTTTGCAACGATTAATGGGGTGAAATTCCACCAGCAAATGCCAGATTTTTCACCTGGGAGGGGCTACCACTGGGCATACATATCAATTGGGAAAGGATTAACTGGAGAGTAGCTCTGCAGAAAGGGATCTGGTGATGCTCAGTAGCAGTCAGCAGTGTGTGCCTTTGTAGCCAAGAGGGCAAACCCCATCCTAGGGTGCATGGAATACAGTGGAACATAAAAATCCCCTCCCAATATTGTCCTGGGGACAGAGATACTTGCTGATAAAGTGTGACAAAGAGTATCTTGCATTTGGAGCAGCTAATCAGTCATTCTCGGATATCCAATTGCTGGATCTTTTGTTTTGCCTTTGTTTTAAAAATAAAAAGTATTTCAGAAAATATAAAAGGGATTTTTGGGTATAAATATATTTTAAAAATATTTGATATAAAAATCAGTGAATCATCAATTGCATTATTATTTTTCCTATGTAACTTGTTTAAGCAGCAAATCAGCTGCTCAGAAAGTGTCTTGTTTTTATCTTAGTACTTTAAACTACTGAAGGATTCAAACCTCTGTTTAAGCATGGCAAATAGCCTGTATCTTGCAGCACTTCACCTACTGCTTCCATCAAGGTTCATTTTGTTTGCTTGCCTTGCCCATGATCTAGTTCAACAATGCTCACTCATTATCAAGGCATTAATTTTCCCCTTCCTTCCCTGTGCATTGACCATACTGAGTTTAGATGGTTTAATATTGGAAGATTTTAATTGCACTTGGTACCACTGAGGGGTTTCTTTTGCCTACTAAGCAATTCCAGAAGTGCTTTATCCGTGGAATATTTCAGTGCTGTTCTTATCCAGGAGGCTGAAAGCAGTGGTTTAAATGCTGGCATAAATTAGCTGTGTGCTTCTTCAATACCCTCACTCTGACTACTGATCCTATGCCTTTCCAATTATGCATTAATGTGTCTTCACTTTATAGAGTTTTCACTCTGTGCATGTGGATATTCTCAGCTCAGTCAGAGAGAAAAAGAGAAAGATTTCTGCCAGGCTAAGCCTGGGAAAAATCTTTGTCTTTTTCTCTCTGACTGAACTGAGAATATCCACATGTGCACTAAGTCTCCATCCGTATTCCAGATTACCTGGAAGATAAATAAAGATTTGGAGATAAATAAATAAATTCTCATTTAGATAATCCTGGTGATAAAGTCTGTGTTTGTTCTCTTGTTCCTGCCTGTGTTTCTTGTCAGTGCAAATACTGTTAGGACTTTGTACAAAACGAAGGCAGACAAAAATTGCTAATATTCCATGTATTGAATAGGTCTTACATCTTTAATTATTGTGTAATTGCTTAATTAGTATATAAAGGACAGTCTTCCATAAATGTGCAGCCCTGTTTTCAGGTTGTGGCAGTTGGCAACTGTGGTTATGTGACTGGGATGTTGTACAATAATGTGTTTTGGTGTGGCCAAGCACTTCAGAGTAGAGAAATCTGAAGAAATTAAAAGATTGTTTTCCCACCATGTTTCATGTTAAAGAAGTAGAGATTACAAGTGCATACAGAGCCAAGCATCTCCTAAATATTTTGGGCTTGTGTTATTGGGTTTTTTTTTTGCTGAAGGGGGTTAGATTAATTTTGCAGAATTAAGTGATCACTTTGATATGAGTGGTTACTCTCAAAGTCACATTCCAAACCTGTTTACTCCTGCATAGTACAAGCACAGGGTTTCTTCTGTTGAGCATTCTCTTCAATACATACTCAGTCCAATGGGACAAAAAAATGGATCTGACCCGTTGTGAATAGGCAGAGAGCAGCAGAACCAGTAATACTGTGCTTGCAACACACACTTAAAACAATCAGTTGTGAAATGTGTTATTTTTGGGACGTAAGGTAGATAAAAACAGATAATGTATTATTATTATGACATTCTGTTTGTGCAGTGCTGTACTTATGCCCATAGTTAATATCTATTTTCATGAGCACTGCAAGCAGCTTTTCTGCTGGGGCTATAAGTCATGTTTTTTACTTGATGGTTTGGATGTCTATAGCTGAGAGGCAGAAAAAAATCTCCTGTTTACTCATTGTTTTGAGTTTTGTGCATGTCTCCATTGAACCACCAGGTATGTTTGAGTGGTGTCTAGCTGAGGTTACAGAAGGGAACAAGAATTCCCTAAACACTGATCAATGGTCAAGTGGTGTTGGTTGGCAAAAGAGCAAAAAAGGTTTGCCAAGAGTTATATTGGCTCCTGAGTTACAGGGATGTGCTCTGTCAACTTCTCCTTTTCAGGGGCTCTGCTTGGGTTAGTACCTGACTTCACCTGGTAGTGAAGTGAGTTTCTTACCTGCTGGCTTTTCTGGTTTACTGCTTCTGTTTTACACACAATCAAGTTTATCCTGATGTAACAGGAATAGTTTTCTTGCAATCAGTAGGTGAGTAAACTTAGGTTAAGGTCTGGATCACGCTTTCCTGTCAAACCAGCACCTTCTCCTACTGTATTGTGCACTTTTAATAGGGCTGTGGAATTCCCACTGTATGTCTAAATATAGAGTTTAAAAAATAAATAACCCCATCAGGTGCAGAAAAAATGTAGAAACTTAGAAAAAGTGCAAACTTGAGTCGATATGTTATGGTTGCATGGAAGATTTAGAGCATTCTTGGAGATCAGACAAGAGTAAATAGTTCCAGTGCTCAGCAAGAAGAGCTATGCTTATGACAACTTAAATGAAGAGTTTTGCGCAGATTTAGTAACAAGTGCTGGTTTTGACATGCTGACAATATCACCATGCTGCATAAAATGTCTATATATCTGAACTTGATAGGTTTCTACAATAGTGATAGTTGAGTCAAACTGTATAAACTAAATACTGTGACCAATGTGCATGTGATCAAAGATGACTGGTCTTGAATAATGTAGCACTGGGTTAATGCTGAGTTGTTTTGTGTTACTGTTCGTGTCATTTTCATTTTTAAGAGAATGCATGTTGCTCTTTTATATATTCCTTACTACCGTGACTGTAATATATAATATTTTTATCTCTAGTTTCCAAATGCAATGTCAAGTGCACTTGGACTTGAATACCTTATACATACATATGTATTTCCTAATTGAATTCCTAGTCTTCCTATGCAAGAAGAATCAACATTTTTGCATTTCTAGAGACAGTCCAAAAGCTTGGAACTGTATGTAGAGCTAGCCAAAAAAAGAAGCACCTGGATCTGTGGTGCACAAAGTAGTCCAAAACACAAAAACCACCCTACAGTATTTTCTTTATCTGAACAACAGAGACCAGTGTGTAGGGGGTGTTCAGTGTCTTAACATTTAATTGTGCTTGAATCTCATGGGATAGCAAAAGCTTATATTAAAATACTTCATTTTTTTTCCTTTTAAAGACCAATCTTCTCCTCCAAGCAGGGAAGTAACATAGTTCCTTACTGTGAAATGATCCTCTATGCTGTGCTTTTCATTTTGCATAAAAGAGATACCAACTAGATGCTACTGGGAATATTTTTATCCCCAAGGTCTATGTTAATCCCTCCCTGCTAAAAGACACATTTCTGAAATATTTATCATAAACCTTCCATGCTGTTGTCACATTGTTCCTTTTGTGATGTGAGCAGTTCTGGGACTTCTGCCAGCGTTGTTCCTTCCATTCAAATAGGAAATTTGCTGCAAAGTGTCTGGTTCTCAGATGAACAACTCGGTGCTTGTTCATCAACCTGACTTTAGTGATTCATAACCTAAATGTCCTAAATGTGTGATACTATGCAAAGTAGGAATAGCCAGTATGTGGCCTGTCAGGTTTACTGACATTATATTTGCAAGTATAATTTTAATTTTTTGCACATGGAGGGGGGGGGAAGGGTTGATAATTTTAAACAAAATTATTTCTTTGAAATATGAAGTTTGTGCTGCTTAATAAGTTTTATAAATAATAAGGGAAAGACTGCATGAGACTGATAATTTGATTTATGGCTTTTTAAAATCAGAAACTGTTACAGCATTAGCTCTTCTGCTGTCTTTGTTTTTGAGACTGAACAAGTGAGAAATATTTGTACATACTGAAAGAGGGGGTCTTGAATCTCTTGCACTTGCAGTGTGTTCAAAATACATTGGAACATCTCCCTTAGAAGAGCCTGATTCTAGGAGGTTTCATTTATGAAATATGTTTCAATTGGTAAATTAAAAATAGCATTCCTTCAAACACTTCATTTGTGTGCAGTTTTCAGATTTTTAATTTCTTGCATGCTTTGTAACAATAAATAACTTTTTATATATAAAAATTGTTTGAATACACTGCTCACTACTCTGGTTGCATTTAAAATGGAGTTCTATTTTAGCTCTGAGTGTTCTGAGAATAGCAAGAATAATTTGATAATGCTATTTCCTCATGAAATAATTTAAAGTATTTTAAATTTCAGGATTCTGGAGTACTGTCTGGTTGAATTAGATGTTGCACTTGAATGCATAATTAATGAAATTATTGAACCAAATTTTGACAGCTATTCTAAAATTATGACAAATTTGAGATTGTTTTTTAATATGTGCTAGAATCTACCTGCAGCATAGGTGCACTCTCCTTAAGAAATGGTTGTGTAGCATTTGTATATAAAATTAAATTGTTTCAATTCATTGAAGGAGAAAAGTCCGAATTATATATATAAGAATATTTCTAATAATGACTCAATCTTATATACATCAACATGAAGTTCACAAGTCATAGACATAATTAGAATCCTTTCAACTTTCAGTCCACGGAGCCATTGAAGTTTTTGTGGTCAAGGTGCAGTTATAAGTTTACAGACCTAGGATACATCTGGATCAGACCACCATAATCCCCATTTCAAAGCAGGACACAAAATCTGTGTGTTGGGAGAGGCAGTAGCTCAAACCTACTTTAATGTGGACCTCCTTCCACTGTAGAGCTCCTGTCCTCCTGTGTGTTGTCCTAAAGGACTTACAAGCTTCAAACTATACTCTTTCCTTTCATCTACCTTACATCAAATTTAGTTATTCTCTCATTTCTCACCAAATCGTTCTGGCACTTCTGGGCAGCCTCAAATCCCTGACTTTTCCTGTCTCTCTGCCCCATGCTTCTGATGAAAGAATTGGTTGCTGTTAATGCCACTGCTGTGCTGGCCCCAAAACACTGATTTGTACAGGAGGTCTTAAAAAGTATTTTTCCTCGATTTCTCTGTTTCTCATTAGCTATTAATATGGTAACAGACAATACTCATGGGCCATTTTTTGTTCAAAGTATATAGATAAAAACAGCATCACCACCTGATGGATGTTTTGATTTCTAAACTGTATACTGTCAATATTGTAAGCCTATGCAGGAATCTGAAAGCCAAGTTGTTTCCTTTACTCCTGTGTCATTGCTGGTGATAAATAAGAAATTATAACCAGGAACTGATATTAATACACCAAAAATAAAGTTCCAGACAGCCTACAATAGCATGGCTCTGAGTTATAATAAATAAAACTTATCATGGTATTATAATTACTATACACTTGTAACATTTGCCAAGTTATAGTCTTGGCAGAAGGTCTTTAACATTGCCTTAAGGAATGTAACAGTATGGCCTCGTTGTAAGTCTTCTCTATGTGTTGATTTAGGACACAGTCTTTTGTTCTTGGTTTGGACTAGCTTTCCTCAAAATTCCTTACTTAGTGGGTATCACCTCCTGGTAATGCTACAAGAAAAGCTTGGGTCATGCTTAGGTCATTGCTAAAACTATGAGCTAGTGTTTTCCAAGAAAAACACTGTAAACTATATTTTAAATGTTATTAGATACAGTTAATTAAATTGGATTAGCTGTGCATCGGCTTTTCAGTTCGAGAGATTCACTTTCCTATATGTCTTCTGGATAGAGAGAAACCCGAGTGTTTGATTCCAGTCTTTGTTGGACTGATGTATTTTTGTATCAACAGCAGCAAGGTACAACATTGCATCTGAGCATGTGATCCTGATTTTGGTAGGCTTGCTTGCATTGCACTTTAGAGGTTATCTGCTTTTGCCAGAAATTAAGTTTGTAATATGGCTGGAAGTACAACTGCAGTCACAATTATCTCCTGCCATTAGTGTTACACAGCTGCTTAACTCCCGTGTGTGTTCCACTGGATGTACCAGCAGCCCTAGTTCAATAAAGCTTAAAAATCTTCTTAAATAATGATAAAGGAGCTGCTTGATCACTGAAATGCAGTGCAAGCTTACATACTTTTCTGAATGAGCAAGAGTCTGGGAAAAATATGTGATAGGTCAGCTACAGCAGGACGTTACAGGAGGCTCTCAAGTAAAAGACATTTGTTTCAAGCATGTTCAAGGTGTCTTCATAAACTAGGAGTTAGGCTATTGGTAAAATAATAATTTTCAAGAGGCAGTTAATGGCATACAAAACATTGAGTATAGCATAAGAACAAAATATAATGTGGTAAGACTTGTGCTTAAAAATATTTAGCTATTGGAAAGAAATTTCTTGACACGCAAAACAAATCACTTGCCATTCTCTTAACTGTTTCTTTTACTTTATAACTTAGGATAAACCAGTTTTCATATTAGATATTTTGTTTTACTGTTGACTTTTTAAATTGTTTTATGAATTTAAATCACTTTTAATGTTCAGTTAAGAGAGACATCTTGGCCTCTTCATTATGCAGCCAGCCATATTTTCAGATCAGTAGCACATATTTTGATCATTGAGTGATTGTATGAAAATACTTGGAGGGTTCCAGGGTTTAACACTCTAGTGGACTCCTGTGAAATTAACCAAAATTAAAACACATTTTTCTGACACGTTACATTATCTGCCTATTCAGAAAGAAAAAATTATCAGAGTAAATACCTAAAGCTAAAATTGTTTAGCCCCTATTTCCCAGTTTCTTGCTTTCAATAGCAAAAAAAAAAAAGTCTTATTTCTATCTTTAAATTTGCTGGAGTCGTCATTCTATTTAGAGTAAGACATGCGTGAGGTCTAAAGTTACATGAATTCAGTCAAAGTGACCCTGAATTCTTGACTGTAAACACCATAAATCTTCCCTGCAAAAATTAGTTTCACATTGTAAAGGCCATGCTGTGAAGGGTAATTCCTCATGCAACAAGTTAAGTTTCTAATTTGTTTTCCATAGCACAATGAATTCCAAAAGCTTTCACCATGTTTCTAGTGAGTAATTTATTTTTATCAGCTTCATAATAAAGCTTAGAAGGAACATCACAGATCATCTGCAGCAGAAACCAAGTTGTGTATTTCACTATAGCAGAGTAGGTAAGAGTGCCCTAGGGCTACAGTGTTTCATATTATTTATTTTTTGCTCTCAGCATTAGCTTTGTTTTATAAAATTTTAAACTGAAAAAGCTTTCTGAAAAGTAATCAAAATCTGTAAGCTGAATCCAGATATTCAGTTTCTCAAATTTGCATACAGAGAATATATTAAACAGGCTTTATTAATATGCCATATATATTTCTGTATTGAATTATGACTTCATACTGTTGCAAAGGCTCTCCCAACACAGAGAAACACCAACACCATGACCCAGCTAACACACAAGTACAGAAGATGCTGTCTTTGTTCTATCATGTATTTTTCAGAAATGGTCCGTTACAGTTTTTCCTAGTCAAGAGTATAGAATTTCATATATTGATGCTTTATGGAGTCATAAAATATTTAGCATAATTCCTCTCCAAGTAGGTTTTTAGTAATTGGTTTGATAGCAGTAGGGTATATCCCTAGAGTAGGCTTTTGAAGTACAGCTTTTAAAGTACTGTTAAACTCAGTAATAGTTTCATCCCATCTTGATTCTGGTGAGACCTTTTTACAGTTTTTCTCAGGTTCATTTGGGCTTTAGATTTTTTTGGGGTGGTGTTGGTGGAATAAATATTTTTTATATGTTTTGATGTTTTTAAGGACACTGGTTCTGGAGAAAATGTATCCGGTACTTTTGACTCAAGTAAGTGTCCCTTCAAATATCATATTGCTTCTGTAGTGAAGCAAAATTGATTCAGCCAAATAGCTAAAAAAAAGTAATCAAAAGCCAGCATTAATTATGATGTACCTTTTTTAAGGACAATTTAGGTGAAAAAAATCTGCCTGTCATGCTGAGAGTTTAGCTTAGCATACAACAGCATGTCAGAAATGTTTATAGGACAAGCCTGTTGAATGCCAGACAGGTATGTAGATCATCTCTGCAGTGAATAGTGACTTGGTTTCTTTCAAGTTTCATTCAGGCACAGAGACCATCTCTTAAATATGTGCCCCCGTTCCAGATGCTCTGCTAAAAATTCTGAGGTAACTTGTGTTGGGGATTATTGAACCCATAAAATAAATGGGTTATTGAGGCTTATGATTCACCTGGTTCCTTCTTTCCCTGAATTTTTCAAAGAAAATGTGCAACTAAACCTGTAACATGAAACTAATGTTAGACAAGGCAATGTACCCAAAGAAAGTATACTTGAGAAATGCTTTGCGGGTTTTTGCAAAGGTTCTGTGAGCAGGCTGTTCCCTAGAGTAACAGACCTCCCTCTGGCATTCTAGCTCAAGAGCTTTTTTTATTGTTCAGGTGACTTGGTTGAGAAAAGAGAATATGTTCTGCCTAACAGTTGCCCACTGTCAGTGACCATTATTTTCTTACCAGTTGTATTTTCAAAACAGATGCAGGTATATAGAAATGGTGCTGCCAGGTGAGGCAGTTTTGAGGAATGTGTTGGGCTCATGACCTGGAGCTGAACAGGCAGAGATCTTTGTGATATCTGGTGGCTGTTGTATTTTCTGTGGCTGTGTAAGGTCAGGTGGAAGGTCTGGGGTTGGGTGCAAAAGCTATTTTAAGGTTGAGCATTGATGATGAGAAGTTTGAAGCCAGATTTCAGTGCTTTTGAGAATCAGGACTTCATTAGGAGGGATGGCTGCTTTATGTTGGTTGCCATGAGCATTGAGTGTACACTGAATCCAGAGGACATACCCTCATTCTGTGTTGTAAGCCTCATCACTCTCTGCTCATTGCCAGTTTTATCTCCATTAATATTGTCACCTCAGCAGGAGTTCTTTCAGACATAACAAAGTGTATCAAACAAATGCAGACTTAAAATCCAAGATCTTTTAAAGTCCATTTAAGACTTCCCCGAAATTACACTTTCTTACTGCATGAGTTGAACACTTACAAGTCCTGCTGGCTTCCACGTGGAAGTCTGTAGTAGATCCCAGGCGTCTCAGTTTGTACATCCACAATTTAGGGCTGTAACCCAAAAATTGTATTGAAATGTTGTGCTCAGTGTTGTGGAGATAGTGAGGAAATTGAGTTTTCTTGGATTAATATATACCCTTGCCTCAAAGGTATTTATTCTGATGAATGTAATTAGACTTTCTGTTCTTCTGTAATTCCCTGCCTCATTCAAGTAGTAGATAGTAGATTCAAGTAGATAACAAGTAGTTAACAAATAATGGTCACTGAACAAGTCTGGTGAGTTCATGCATGGTCAGGGGTTGTTCATCCCTGCTGCAAGGGATGGGCCAGTATAACTGCTGCTTGTTGAATCCCTAATCCCTGAGATAATATGAGTTAAAATATTTTTCTTAGCTCACAGTAGGCAGTGCTGTACAGATATTTGCCTGTACAGGGACTTTCTTTTTAGTTGGTTATTTAGCTTATTGTGAGTATAGGCCCTGCTGAATATTGTGCTGTTGCTTTCAAGCTTCTCTAACATCCCTAAATTTTTCATAACAGCATCAGGTGGGTTTTTAGCTTAGGCACAGAACAGTTGCTCTCATCTTCTTATGAGCTCTAACACTGACTTCTTATCTCCTGTTCATCCTTGTGTTCCATGGGGACTGCTCTCAACTCAGGCCTCATCCTGCACCTTCAGCTTCCTTCCTCAGTGGTGTGAAAGCCTAGAGATGTTGTCCCTTAGCATCTGCGTGTGCACTCTTCAGAAGCTTTCCAGTTTGGTGATGGTCTGTTTGAAAAACTACCTAAGTCTTTTTAAATCACATGTTCCATGTTGAAAAAGCCCCGACAAAGACAATCCTGTTGACTTAGTCTGAGGTCTAGAATTCTGAGTTCAAAGGTCTCCTAAGAAAGTTGGTCAGTGCCTTCTAGGAAAGAACATGTCTTTTTCTACTGGCAATGATGATAATCCCCTACTGCTCACAGAATGTCATTTAAATTACTCAGAGGCTTTCGACTTGTGGATGCCTCTTGATGAAGATTAGCTTCAGCTATAGATTTGGGAAAATTTTCACAGAAAAGTTCAATTATTAGAGTAGTTAGCAATTTGCTGTGAATTTCTGAGGAGACAGCTGTCACAAAAGAAACTGGCTCTTCTTCAAAAAAGCTTTTACAACACAGTCTATTTTGATCTATGGCTGCACTAAAAAAAAAAATGAGGGAAAAAGATCTGAGATAGTTAAAAAGTCCCTGATGAGATTTATTTATTTTTTTTTTTTTTAACTAAAGAGAGCTTTCATGTTCAGGCAACACTTTGTAATGAAGTACAAGCAAACCTATCTTGAAATTTTCAAACCAACTTTTAAAGTGCTTTGATTAACTAAAACTGGAGCATTGTTACATTTTTATTTGAAAATTCTCTTTTGATTCTTTTTCTTCCCCCACTCTGTCTTCTGGTATGGGAACAATTTCTGAAATCATATATGTTTTCACAGAACAAAAAGATTATCTTTCATTCAGCTCTTGAGTCTCTTCACTAGCTGAGGATCTGCCCTGTGAACTTCCATGGGCCCCTTGAAGTGTGAACCTGATATTCTGTTGAAGTTTGGGTTGCTATATCACTTTCAAAGACAGCAGAGATCTGGGGTCACTTTCTGCTGTCCATGTTCATGCTCAAGTAGTGCCTTGTGCTGCCTAAAAAATTCCACAAAAACTATTCATAGAAGAAAGTCTTCTTCAGTGTAAATAGACACCAAAATTTTTTTAAGCCCTTGCATACAAGTGGTACTCACTATGAGTTTGGACACAATGCAGAAGTCACTGATATTATGCTGCTTTATTTTAAGGATCAAAAGCTGCAAGAAAATGCAGTCTTTCTCTACCTGCTCAGCCATACTTGCTTATTTATTTCATGTCATTAGTTTGGTAAGAGAACATTAGAAAGGTTGACTTTAGATGGAGTTTAACTCATACTGACTTTCAAATCAAATTGCATAAAGGAGCTTACTGTCTTTTAGCTTCAGTGGCAAAAGTATGTATTCTGACACCTTAAAGAATGTTTTCAAAAAACTTTGGAGTTGCAGTGGATCTGTTTCAGATGTGCTTTTCCCAAGGGCTGGTCCTTTAGGGAGAAGTCCTTTTCTGAGATGAGGATAGTGGGCAAAGTGGAGCCTTAGCACTGGTACTTGTGTGTATGTGTCATTGCCTCACAAAACCTTGCTAGGCATGTAATTTAAAGAGAGCTGGTGTAACTGAACTTGCTTGGGAAATTTTGTGATTAACTTTTTGCATATTGAGCTTTTTTTATGCAACGGTATATTTTGGTTTCTTAAAATCTTTGATTTGCTAAAATTGCACACAAAGCCTGTGTTTACAGTATGACTTATTTCACTCTATGCTATGAATGTAATATTTTTTTTGGAAGTATGGCTGGAAAAACTGAATATACTGTTGTATGTCAGCTGTTTATAATCAAAGAAATATGTTTAAAAGAGTTCTAGGACTTTTATAAACTATGCATGCAAATTACTTTTGGAATTGCTTTATTACATTCAGTTGTGACTGCCATTGCTTTGGGTAGCTATTCCATTGTTATGAATTAATTACAACCATAATACAGCATTTTCATACATTTAACTACAGTTGCATCAGCTAATCAAAGGTGCATGCATGTTATGCTGCCACAGAGCATGGCATAATTTATTTTTAATGTTACGTTTATTTCTCTAGTGTGTATTATTTTTCTAAAAATAGAACCCAGACTTTAAAAACTGAAGATGTTTGATTGAACATTAAATACACGTGTGCTCTTTGCAGCAAGAACATCTAGTGAAATGTTTGAAATAAACTGGCAAGGAAGTGAACTTCTGATCCATGTACTTTAACTCCCTCGGGAGTGTGCTGTTCATTTGTTAATGCATACAACATATCATTTGTGTGGGAGATGCCAATTCCTGCTATGTTTCTCTGTTTTTCTTTCATATGTATGCAAACATGCAACACTCTAGTTCTACAAATTTAACTGCTGTCATCCATGGGAAAATTTGCTACATTTGCATGCATGAATATGTAGGATTTCTAACAGGAGAAAATCATATAAAAATGTACCTGTGTGTACACCCATATGTACTCACTTAATGTAAATATGTACATTCAAAAGAAAAAAGCCAGTGTGAACATAACATGCATTTCTTACATACGTGATGCTTTTCCCTGATGTATGTACTCTGTGGCTAAACAGGGATAGAAAACTGGTTTGAAACATTCTCAAACAGTTGACTTTGCTGCTGCTATTTTTACCCAAGCCTGTACCACATTTTTTTGGGGCTGTTCTTCTAACAAGGCAGTAATCAATTCCCCGTGCTTTATACAGTGAACTGAACTGCACACGCCTCTTGCCTGATTTTCAGCCAGAAATAGAAGAGGTGCTTTTAGGTGTTAGGACTTAAACCTGAAAAACATATCAAACAGATCAACCAATAACTGTAGTCTGATGATAATAGGTAGGCAAAGCAACCAAAAGCTACGAGGCTTGTAGAGGGAGCTGCTAACAAAAGCTCAAATGGGTGTCAGCTGGCCACAAACTAATTGAGGCTGAGAAGGGGGGGAAAAATCCAACTACAAGAAAGTTAAGTTCTGGAGCTGCCTTCCAATGGGAATTTGAGCAGCAGGAACCAGACTGATACTTGCATAACTCTTGAGGCAGTTGATGGGGTGGTGCTGTGATATGGTTGCAGGAATGCCTAGAAATGCAGGTGATGGAAATTCTTCCTGGTGTGGGCTTTATCAGATTCAGGGACACTGTACCCTGTGTGTCACCTCTGCTTCCCCAAAAGGTTCAGCTGGGAGCAGAAAGCAAGATGAGTTCTGTTGGAACATGTTGTGGGATTAAGATTGCTTAAATCAAAGTGGCAAAAATGGGAATAAAATTATTTAAATGAATAATTTTTGCTCCTTTTAAATGTATGCATCCTCCTTATATAAGGCTTACTGTCCTCTCAGTATTGCAGAGTTAATTCCAGCCACCACAGCAGAAAGTTACAAGTCTGCTCCCATCCCATTTTGCTCTGTCCTCACCTTCCTTACCTCACAGTTCTTTTTAAAATGGCAATTGGTGCTTTCTTTTTGAATGCAAAATATACCAAAATCTAGAGCCATATCAGGTTCTTGCTGTTAGTCCCATTATATGGTTATTAATCCTGACATTAAGGTTGACATAAACTAATAACAAATGACTGCAGAGTGGCTCCAGGTCTACCCTATCTTTAAAAATCAAGAAAAATATTAAGCAAACAGATAAAAACTTAGTAGTTTTAGTGTGAGTCCCCCAATTTAAACTTTTGTAGCAGAGTATTATTTTAAAGGCATCAAAACTCATTTTTTAGAAAATTATTTCAACATTTTTCAGTGCAATTAGATTTTTTCTATTCTAGATCACTTCATGGTGAGTTTTTTTCTGGATAACCTTTATTTGTTTACATTATTACCCCAATTTTACTATTTTACTGTTACTATTTTACTATCAGGTTATGAAAATGTGACATTTCTTTGTCCTTAGCTCCTTATCCTAATTATCTATCTACATTTTCATCTATACAACCAGTTTGCATCATGTATGTTACAAAGTTGGTCAGTTTAAAGTATAAAAGGGAAAAGAACAATATCTGAAAGCAAAATATATTTCCCTTCGGCAGTTTCTCAGTGAATGCTGGTGTACCACCCAGGCTTCAAGAACTGCCTTGCTTATGAAACAAAGGCAACACAGAATCAAACAATGGTTCAATTTCATGCCTCATTTCAGACTTCATTAAACATATTGGTTTCACCTCATCTTCATGAAGGTCCCAAAAAGAGACAGGATCCTTGATTAATATAGATTGCAGGAAAAGAGGAAGAAATGAAAGTTCATAAATCTTTTTAAAATCTGATTTATTTGCTCCATCGCCTGCTGTTGTGAAGCTTTTTATTTCTTAATAGTTTTTGTAGCTTTTTCTTTCCTTGTGTTTATTTCTCTCATTACTGCAGAAGATATAGCACAGTTATTAAACCCCTGGCAAAAATCAGCTTGGCCTTGCAAAACTGCCTATGGTTGTTTCTTTTACAGATTACTGTTCTCAGGAGAGTTTCTGAACTGCTTGGCCAACAGCTTGGCACTATTCCTCTTTGCTTTGTTTTACCAAAGGGTCGAAGACCCCAAATAGAGTAACTGTTTAATTTTGTTTACTTTATTCACCAGGATAGAAGCAAATAGTAGCACCCTGCTTTATGGGTTCTTTTTATTGTTCTTCCCCTGTACGTGTTTACAGCCAGTGGCTAAGGAGATGAAAACCTTCTTGCACTACTCTGGCACTGTTGAACTCACACGGAAATGTCTGCTGGCTGTGATGGAGAGAGAGTTTCCACTCTGTAGGTATTAAATGTGAGAAAGCCAGAATCCCATTTTTTCCCATTACCCTTTGTTCAGGAAAATGCAGGTTCAGCCAGCTCCAGAATGAAGCTACTCTGTCACTAGATCCAAAGTAGTGATGTGTAGGGTGTTGTGTCCTTTCTCGGGGTGGGGGGGTGGGGCGGTGGCTGTCATGATTACTTTGTCCTGATATCCAACCTAAACCTCCCCTGACACAACTCCAGGCACCTTGGGTTCCCTTGGGCCCTGTCAGTACTCACTAGAGAGAAGAGATCAGTGCCTGCCCCTCCTCTTCCCCTTAGGACCTCACTGCAGTGAGGTCTCCCCTCAGTCTCCTCAGACTGAATGGACCAAGTGACCTCAGCTGCTCCTCAGACAGCTTCGCCTCCAGGCCCTTCTTCCCCGCTTTTTGGTCACATGTTTTATTCTCCATCTGTCTCTGTCCCTCTCCCCACCTGGCAGTTAGGTTCCATGTGCTGGATGAGTTTCTGCTTTCTGCAGTGTTCAAGAGGTCTTGTTGTCCATTGAAATTTCATTCATGTACACTTTAAATGAAATTTTGGAAGCCCATGGTGCTGGCACACAGAACAATGAAATACTAACCTAGATGAAGTTTTCACCTTTCTTCTTTAAAGGAGGTACAACAAATTCAGTATCATGTGTACCTACAGTTTTTTCTAATACAATGTTTTTATGTAGTGCTTTTTTGGCTGCTGAATTTTGAAACATTTGAAGAAACTAATTTTAAGCTAGTTACATGACAGCAAGCTGTTGAACTGAACTTAGCTTTTGTTTATGGAAAATCCAGAGGAATGAGGGAGACAAGGACTTCTCTGAGGGACATTGTATCAAAAACATCAAAACATCAAATATCAAAAACATAAGCTAACCTTGATGATTTACAAAAATGCTACAGTATGTGATTTAACTAAAAGTTAGAATTTCATATTTTAAGTGCAACCTCTTGCTTCCGTCATGTGGAGATTTGAAGCAAGTCTTGCAAAAATTCCTCAGCTCAGCAAGCCTGCTCTTAAGCTAACAGCTAATACAGTGTAGAGATCAAAAGGGTTTGGTTCAGTTTTGTTTGGAACCTGCACATTGTGATAAGATCTACATGAGACCAAGCTGAATATTTTTCATATTACATCTGTGGTTTACCAGAAGTGACAGTATCATATAATTAGTGATGTAACATTTGAAACATTTAGTAAAGTTGCATGTGGATCTAATCTTTATGCCTAGTGGAGCTATTATGTATTTGTGTAGACTGTAACTTCTTTTCTGTAATGTCTTTATAGCTCATAGTTGATTGGAATGATGTCTATTATAATAATTCTGTTCCTAAGGCTAAAACTTATGGGACATAAATGAACTAATATCGCTTGAATTCTGTTTGATTTTACAGCAGTAAAAAACTAAGATTTGTCACCTGCTAAATCTCATACATATATAATTCAAGTAGTCAATTTCTTATTCACTTAATATTTAAATAGCAATATGTAGGTTTTTATTGGTAATAATAGTTATAAGATATAATAACTGTCATTAGGATAATTAACTAGCAAAATCTGGAGAGTCATGAAGAGTGGAATTTAGAACTAATTCATTACATTTGTAATTGGTTTTCCTTATTTTAGACTCATGCTGTAGATACCCTGTGGCACATTCTGAAGTGTCTGGCTTTGCATTGAGTACAAAATTTTTGTGCACACCTTTCTGGGTAATTTTGGGGTTTCACTCCATGGCCAAAGTAGATTATGACTCACCAGAAGGACAGATTCCTCTGTACTGTGGTACAGGAGGGACCCATCTTCTGCATGCTGGGGCCATCTTTCCATGCTTTAATACTCGTTGAAGCAGTATGACAACAACCAGAGTAGTATTCCTGTGTGCATGTTCTTCTACAAAATACTTCCTTCCTAAATGGAAAGAATATTTGTTTCCTAAATTGCCTCTCGATCTCCTGACAGTGACAGAGGACTTATTTAGAGTGCCCTTATCTCAGACATGACAGACTGCAGGTGCACTCACTCTTAGTTCAGTGTTGGCAACAACCTGGGGTTTTGGGGTTGGTTGGTTGGTTTTTTGTTCAAATTTTTGTTAGGTCTTTTCTTTCCAGTTCAATCTTTAGTGGGTGAATGCCTTGTTTCTTTGGCAATATCCATTATTTTTGTTGGTTCCAGTTAGCATAAGATTTTATCAGTTGTAATACAAGTCTTCCACATTATTGCCATTAAGAAATACTGGTGGGCAACTTTCATCTGGACATGATACAGTGCTCTGGTCTAGTTGACAAGATGGTGATCCGTCAAAGATTGGACTTGGTGATATTGGAGGTTTTTTCCAGCCTTAATGATTCAATGAATTCGTTTATCATTGTGTGTATGTGAAAAATCAAAGAAAGGGCTATAACAAATCCTTCTTTAATTCCTTATTGCAATAAACATTTAAAATGTTAGGGAAAAGTCACATCAATAGGGTTTGCTATTTGAAGCTGGCTGTGACATGAAACATGTGAACAGCTTTCAAGGTTGGATTTGAGAGAAGGCCATGATTGTCTTAATTCTGTCAACCATAGTTATGTAAATATTTGTTTGACTTTTATTGTAAGTGTTTGTTGAAAGTGCTGGCAGGTTCCTTGCCCTTGTTTTTGCTATTTACCCCCTAAGCAGTGTACACCATGTACAATTGATTTTCAGTCATTCTGAGAACAACTGAACAAATATAAAGATTTTTTCACCTAGTATAAATTGTCATATATATATATAATATATATATATATGCAATAACAAAAGATTGCTAACAATTTTTTGTTGCAAATGAACTTTGTCGAAGTGGCTCTAGTGTTCACTATTGCAGTAATTTCTTTTTAAATATTACAAATTTTGACATTCAATGGGAGAGCTTGTGATAAACACTGCGACTCTGTGTAATAGAAGTTTGCATGCTCTCGCCTTTACTGTTTCTTGCATCAGATAATGACAGTATTTTATATGTGCAAGTGTCAGAGAAATTTAACCATACTCTGTGAGTAATAGTTAATAATAAGTCTAGATATAATCAGTAAAATATCAGTAGAGTTGTGTGCAAGCGTGGGTTAAATAACCCTTTTATTTTTAATTTATTGTAGCTACATGGATACAGTCCAGAGCATACTTACTCCAAGTTTTGATCCACTGAGATGTACATGATAAAAATTAAAAAGGTTTTTTTTGTCATTTGGGACTTCAGAGGGCTTTTATATAAGGGCACTTTGCCTATGGAATTATCTTTCCAGAGCAGTCTCTGAGGTCACTGTGCTTAGAAGCTTTTAAAGTTCAATGCTATAAAATGTTCACGGGAAATAAATATTGAACATTGCCTGAGAGACAGGCAGAAAAGAGGGCAGGTTTAGATTATATATTTGAAAGAAGTTGTTTAGTGTGAGTGTGGTGAGGCATTGACACAAGCTGCCCAGAGAAGCTGTGGATGCCCCATCCCTGGCAGTGTTCAAGGCCAGGCTGGATGGAGCTCTGAGCAACCTGGGATAGTGGGAGGTATCCCTGCCCATGGCAGGGGGTTGGAACAAATGATCTTTAAGGTCCCTTCCAACTCAAACTCTTCTATGATTCCCCTCATTCCCCTCCCCTTATTTTTTCAGCAAGTTGCTGCCTGTCTCTGTCTGTTCCAGTGTAAATGTATCTGGACTCACTGAATGCTTCTCTGCTTGCATAAAATGCTAACAGGGGCAGCAAGTTCTAGGCTACTGTGGGGGAAAGCATCCTAATTGGGTACTTTGACTCCTTCTACAGCTGTGATTCTGGGCTAACATGCTCAGAGAGAGAGAAAAGAGGAGCAGGTGGAGGCTTAGGGTGATACAGCAGCATTAGTGTATGGCTGAAGAGGATTGTTTTGTGCCATGATGTATAAGCAAGCCATGTTTCCATGCTCTTTAATTAAGCAGAGTAACAGCATATTGGTTCTTACTGTGGTTTCCAGCTCTGGTTTCAGTTATCTCTGGCTTTATCATGTTCTCTTTGTGCAGTTCATCCAAACAATAAAATGTTCTATTTTGAGCAGCAGCATGGAGCTGCAAGTGGAGGCTGAGTTTGTTTGCTCTTGCACCTCTGGGGTGGGGCAGCTGTGTGAGGGCTCAGTCAAGGACACTGGCAGTGACATTTTTCATTCCCCAGCAAGTGCCAGAGATTGAGTGTTACTAGGCTTGTCACATTCTCTAGCATGCTGAGTTACATGCGAAGAGCAGATATTTCTAAAGTACTGCATTCATGGTTCATTTGGATGAGCAGGCATTTCTAATTTGGCACCAGCCTAATGAAAAGATGCATTCCATTCCAGATTCCAGCAGCTACAGACTTCATTGACTCCAAAGAGAATGCCTTTAGTTTTGGCTGTGGAACTTGAGTGATACTTCAGCTAACTGCTTCTAAATCCAGTGGTTGTTATACTTAGAGGGAAAATAATGAAATAAAATAGTCACACTTTAAATTCACCCTCACGTTAGTTTTTGTTTGAATTGTTGGTAAATCATGGATTCACCCTAGCAGATTAACTAAGAATTTATGACGTGTTTTATATACTAAAAAACCCACCCTAGCAAACCCCAAACATATCTGACAGAAGAGGTAGTGCAGAGGACTCTGATTTAATATATACATGCTAAGCAGTTTTGCTAGCAGTGGGGATGAGTCATGTGCTTTCATTCTTCATTTCTTGGAATTCTGAAGGGGAGCTTGAAAGGTAGCAGCTGAGGTGGAAATTTGATTTTATTATATATTTGAAGGTAACCAGAGTGAATGGTATAGGTAGCCTTGTATGTTAAAAAAAAAAAAGGTGAAATTTGGACATTGTATTAGATCCAAATCTTTTAAAAGTGCTTAATGTATACATTTCTATCTGACATTCTTTCTCTTTCAATGTTGTTTATAAATAATATACCCTGTCTGCACCCAAACTGATAGAAGAAGCCCATTGCTGAGATGAATGTTCTTCTAATTTAAGTACAGAGCACATGAGTTTCCACTTGTGCAGTCTGATAGAAGCATTTACCTGGTGATTCTTTTGATTGTTCTCTTTATTTTAACCAAAAATCAGAGCTGAATTTACTTGAGTAGATTAAGTTGAGGGATAATATTCTGTTGGTATCTTAAAATTAATTACTTAACATCTAATTTTTAGACTTAATATTTAATCCTTGCCATGCTAATTTCAGTTAATTGTAAGTTAATTGTTACCAGAAAGAGCTGTAACACTTACAAGAAAGGCATGCCTGCTCACTAGAAAAAAAGGCAGGGACTTAAAAAATGGAGGAAGAGTGACATGACACTGTTAAATTTAAAACCAGTGTTTACAGATCTGGCTTTCCTGCACATGTAACTTCAGCTTTGCAAGTCCAGCATTTTAACAAAGTTGTGTTCCTTTCTGCATTTTTGTATTTTTCTATAGACAGAAGTTTTTAACCTTTGTTTTTAAATATTGTTTGAGAAAAATACAAAGAGCCTTACACATTGTAAAGTTGAGAGAAATATGTTGATATATGGACATGTTGCAAAAAGTTTTTTCATCCCTGAAAGCTATGGAATAAAGAGTGGTGGTGTTGGAAATGGAAAGGGGAGAAGGGGACATGTGTTGGTGAGGTGGAGTGTTCAGAACAGAAAGTTGGCAATTTCTAACCTGAAATGGAAAGTCAGGTAATTAAACTTTTCTATTAATGCTGAATAAAAATAATCTGACTGATAAAAGTTGTGTTTTCCCGACCATTTAGGATTCATATATGGTTGGCTCTTAAGTCAAGTTACTTGGGATTTTTAAAACCCCAACCTGCGATTATGGGGATGTCACCACCAACACCTAGATTTCAGGTGCTTACCTGAAATACTTGATCATGAGATTTTTTTCTCCTTTTCTTTTTAGAATGCTTGTATTTATCTTTTTTTCATTGTGTTCCATTTGTAAAATAAGCGTGTTTTATTTTATGATGAGCCAGTTTCTGTGATGAGCTTTCACCAGTAGAATGGGCATATCTAATACTTCAAATTCTTTTTTGTGTGGTTTGAGGTTTAGTCCTGACTTCATTCAAGATACCAAAGTGGGGAGACTTAAGACTCATTTTGGGTTTTTTTCTTCCCTCCTTAGGTTTGCCAAAGTGTCATTTGTCTTGGGCACTTCTGTGCCACAGTGGCCCATGGAAATTTTTAAGTCAAAATTGTCCATCACTGACTTTTTTCCTGAATGCTGTCATAAGAAAATCTTGACAGTTTATTCATATATTATCTCTTGGAATTTACTCAAAGCTTAAGTTGAGGAGGTAGTTCTGATTTATAACTGAGGCGGATAATGTAAATTCATTTTTGTTTTTATAGGCATCTATTCGGAGTAAGTGCTCTGGACTGGAAAAAAAAAAACCTCAACAAATCATAAATGTAAAATCCAGATCCAGCTCTCCAAAGTGGAGAGCCAAATGCACTTTTTAAACACCTAAATGGCAGTTCTACTAAAGAACAGGTTAAGCAACTCTGATGTGACTAGATTTCATTAAACTGTGAAAGATTGCAAAAGCTTTTCATTTTAAAAAGCCTTGTAAGTCACTAAACTGGATCCTTTTTGCGTTCAGTGGCAATAATGCCAGAGTAAAAGATCTAGTGTATAAGATTCTTTATACTAAGCACAGATCTAACAGTGGGTTTAAATTAGCAATGTATTAATGTATTCCATATTGCACTACAGAAGTTTTTTTTTAAATGAATACCTAGATTGAATAAGTAAATACAGACTTGAATTTTGTGGAAATCCCCCCAGTTAGTACTTTATCTTATGTTTGCTCAGCTTTTAGAAAGTGTGTATTAAGACACAGTGCTAACTGGAAAAAAATTAGCTCTGTACTTGTTATCTGACACTTTCTTTACATGAGTCCTCCAAAAATAGTGCTTATAATGCCATCACATATTTTCCTGATATCTTCTTGTGTAAGCTTAATTAACCTTTTGGAAGCACCACCACTGTTATCAGATTTCATAACAAAATATTGTACATGTGGTTTTTATAACATTTTTACACTAATTTTTGGTGCTAGGGTAATGCTAAGGTAAAAAGGTAAACACTGATATTCCAGTTCCTCAGGGGAGCACTCACTGTTTTTTATCTTGTCTCTGTTACTGAATTCTTTCGTGATCTGAACTCTTTCAAATGTAAAACACTCCCATTTTCTGGAGGGTGAATATTAGATCTAAATATCTGAACTTGAGAAAGGCTGAAATTGATGTCACCCCTGCACTTTACTCTA
Organism: Vidua macroura; assembly: GCF_024509145.1. Taxonomy (NCBI): domain Eukaryota; kingdom Metazoa; phylum Chordata; class Aves; order Passeriformes; family Viduidae; genus Vidua; species Vidua macroura. Next base: position 45,012,708 of record NC_071576.1, on the reverse strand, counting down.
TCAAGTGATTCTAACTGCAATTAATTCTTCATTTTCACTACCAAAAATAGAGATATTCTGTCAGGTGATGCTAAAAAAGACACCACAAAGACATGCTGAGGGGCTCAGCAGAGATGTTTAGTAGGTCCTGGTTCGGAGTCCAGTAGAATTATCTGAAGTAACTGCAGTTGTCCTCAGGTCAATCACAGCATGGAAAATGAAAGGTACATGAATTTTGAAAAATCTAGCTTTTACATAAGTAAAGTTGGTTACTGTTTTTGGCCATAACCACATTGCCTTTCTGGTTTTGATCTGCAGAGTGGGAGTGTTGTCATGCAAGCCAGCTGCCAGGAGTGTTTTGAAGCTAAATGTATTGATATTTCTAAAGTATTTATACTTTAGTATGAGTAGGAGAAAGCAAATTACTTACAGAATGAGTGGTCCTCTGTGGACTCATTTTCCAGGGCTGTGGCACAAAAGCTGAGAGTGAACATTTAGTTAAAGTCTAGATGATAACACTGAAGGAAGGAGGACTCATATTATGGGCTTTTCAGTTTCTGAGCGCATCTCAGCAATAAGAGATTATATGTAATAACCCTCCAGGCATGTACTTTTTTAGTACTTTTTTCACTGTGCACCTGTAGTAAACCTTCTCAGTGAAATAAACTAGCAGTTGATTTCAAGTTCAGATAAAAATTATCAAAATGACAATGTTTGAGTTTTTTTTCCTTCTGTAAGGTCTTTATCTCCTTCTGAGATTCTCTCTTACTACAGTATATTTAGGGCAAATCACAGGCACATGTTCATCCTCAGCTATAAACCCATGCTTTTACACAAAATCAGAACAAAGTTATGAGGGGTTTTAGGAACATGCATTTTCTTAGCTAATTCGAAGCAGTGATCCAGTTAGATGAAACTCCAGTGCTATCAAACTGGGTTTATTACAATGAACGTTAGAGGGAATATAATAGATATAATTTTGTAGTCTACCTCTTCACACAGTCAAAGAAAATGTTACTAAAAAAAATGAGAGTCAAGCACAGTTTGCAGGAGTTTCAGGGATGCACTGAAGGGCATCTGCTCTACCTTTGGTATTCCAGCAAGGGGCTTTTCCTCACCACAGGCTTCCAACACCACCATCTGGGGTGTGATTTTGTGATTGGGTCTGCCAGGGTCTGTAGGAGTATCAAAAACTGGTTTCACTTTTTATCACTTTGCATTTGAACTTTGGAACTGGGGGCAACTAATGCCATATTCCAGCCAAGCTTAACATGTTGCTATTAAGTCCAATAATTGTAGGGACTTGTGAAAATTTTTCAGTCATAATTACACCCTTTGACAAATTTTTTCCTTGCTGAAAATTATTTTTTTTTGTGTGGGTGCTGTGATTGATTACTCAGTCTCTTTAAAAAGATGAACAAATTCTTTATTACCTGAAACAAAACGGAACATCAAGCCAAATGTCAATTCAGCAAGTTGGCCATATTAGTTCTATCTCAGGAAAACCAAATCCCAATTTCTTTTAGCCATTCCTACTGTCTCGTAAAGAGGTGGCATTTTTGTGAACAATCACTTTACAAGAACAAATGCCAATATAAAAAGTGGTTTGTTCAGAAAACTAAATATGCCAAGGTTTACTTAATCTCTAGAACAATCATATTTGAGTGGCTCTATCATTGTATTTATTTAGCTCACATTCAAAAACAATAGATCATTGAATTTAAAATTTTTTTTTTTAGTTGAACAGAAGAAAAGCAGCAGAATGAGCAGCTGTACGTGTGGCACAGAGTGCCGTGTGCTCACTGTGAGAGCAGAGATAACGTGGCTGGGGATAACAGAGCTGAACTTCAGCTCTCGCAACCACTTGTCCACACATGGAATTATTTAGGAGCAGCAAGTCTTGAATAACTCCATGTGCTGACACTCTTGTTTCTGTTTTACTTAACACACTTTGATGGGCTGAATTAGCCCAAAATAAGGCAGCTTTATTCTGGAATAAGTGTGTCTACACATGGAATTATTTGGGAATAGCTGTTCTTGAGCAGTCATTACTAAATAATTCCATGTGTAGACAGTCCTGTAATCTAGCAAGTTCTTAAGTCGTTTCTGAAAACATGACTTAGTTTCCTGTGTTATTAAGGGACAATCTATATATTTTTATCAAAAGTATTGTTCTGAAAAAAAGCACCATTGGAAGTCCCAGCTGGTCTTGAAAGTTGTCTGCTAGGTTAGGGGGAGGTGATACCTATTGTGTTTTTCAGATATGATTCAAAACAAGACAAACGTATAGCAAAATAGCAATTTTCAGTACAAATCAAAAATATTAGTCTGAGCACTTCTAGAGTACCTTTACTAGGAAAGTAGCTTGAAAGAGATGATTATTGCTTTAAGGTCTTTTTACCTATCAGTTTTTCAGCTGACTGTGTTTAAAAGTGAAGGAAAGAAATTCTAAGTGACAGAATAATATTGCCTATTACACTGTTTGCCTTAGAGTGAAAACTTGGGTTTTATAATGAGGTAATTTTTTTCCCCCTGTGTCAAATAAGTAGTTCATTGGAAATTCATTACAAGCAGGAGTTTCGGGCCAGTGCAACTCAGTGCTCACATTCTACTTATCTGTAAACTGTGACTTAATGCATTTATCCAAGTCACTTGTATAAGTTACCAGTGGAAATCTATTGCTCATTGGACAGCTTGGCTATTTGAAAAAGTGTATTATTGCCTTGAAAACTGATTACATAAAAATATTCAGAATTTAAAACATATTTTTTGAGAAACCATTATATTATCTGTTCTTATTAGAAACAAATGAGCTTCAGTAACAAAATATTCAGAATTTCCTCTATAAAGAGATTTTTTTAAAGAATGAAAAACTCTATAGTGATTGTTAAGAATTTCGGACAATCTTAAGTTTTTTTAGAAAGCCGCATTCTGAGTCATTGTTATTTTTGTGTTCACAAATGTAAACACACAGCTCAGTGTACTATTGTTAATTCAGAGCAGTGAAACAAACGTGCAGGGTTCAGATGTTGGAGAGATGTTTGAACAAGGACTAAATGTGTGTGGCACGTGAATACTCAGATGCACCTACTGCTCTATGAATAGTGATGGTTCTGCTGGGACAAGCTGTTGCTTCCTGTAGCCAATTTCCTTGCAATGTAAGACAGCAAAAGATGTATGCTCTATTTTTTACTTTTTTCTCTGCTGTACAAATCCCCTATTTTCTGTGTGTGTACAAAAATGTGGATTTTGCTGCATTGTTCTCTCCCACTCACATGAATCACATTCTTAACTAAAGGGGGCCAAAATAGCCTTCAATGTAAGCCTTTCTCCTAAACACCAACATTAAAAATTATCCTGCCATGAGATCATAGCTGACTTAATTAAAACAAGGCTGATGTGCAGCAGCATTGTACCTGACCTGCCTATCAGTGTCCTATTCTTCTCCCTCTTTGTCATAATGGAGCAGACTAAGAAGAATTGGACTGCAGTTTTCTTCCCATAAACACGAGGGAACTTTGGCAAGATCAAGACATACAGACAGCATTATTGCAAAGTCATACATGGGATTTCTGTGGATGCTTCAAATACCTTTCTGCAGACTACCAATAGCCTCCTTACTGGGCTGAGGTAATTCTGAATAAACACTGAGGTTGTTGCTGTGCTAACGTTCAGGTGCAGTTGTTCTCTGCATTACTGTGTAACTATGAGCTATTGAATCAGCAGTGGGAAAGGGACTTCCATAAGAACCCCTGGTACTTTCCGTGGGACACTCAGTGTGTACAGCATTGGGCAGAAGAACTCCTGACACCCAGCTCTTGTTCAGCAGCCTTTGCTTAAAATCATGGTAAAGTTAGTTTACCACACAAAGAAGCCTGCAAGTCTCATTAAACTAGAATTTTGGTTAACAGAAGCTTTCATTAGGAATCTCTCATTTGTAGCTCTATTAAATGTGTATTGATCACAGCAGTCCTACTACAGGCTGGGTTTTGGATGTTACCAGACAAGCTTGTAAGAGTGCTGCAGACACATGAATCTATCATTCAGGTTGCTTCCAGTCTCTGTGTAAAAAAAGGGAAATTGTGTCAGGAAAATGAATGAAAAAATGTTCTGTTTTTCAAGTGAAAAGGCAGTGCTACCTTTCTACTTTATAGGGAAAGTGGCTTCTCTGCTTAGGGAACTGCTTTGTATCTTTTTTTTTTTTTCATGGTGCTTCCTGAGAGGTAGACCTCTGAATTTTCACCCTCTCTCAAGCCACAAGTGTTAAGATCTGCAATTTAAAGTCTGTTTAGACCTCAGCTGCATCTCTGTTTGTTCACAGTTCTCTCATAAAATATCCATGAAGCTCTTCCAGACCCATTGGAAGGCACCAACCAAGTGGCCTTATAAGAAACAGGATTACATTTGGTGCAGTACAGTCCATGAGGGAGAAATCTCTTTTAAGCCCTATGACAGGGGTTTGTTTGAGGTGATCTCAGGCTTTCACATATTTGTATTAAATAAGAGATGTTCAAAGCAATTAGTCCAGATACCAGTACTGGTTTAGGAGCATTAAAATTGATAATTATGGCAGCATTCCTTTTCTGCCCCAGGTAAACCAGCAAATCACAGCTCAGTGTTTACTTCGGGATTGCACTGGTCTTTGAATTTAATACTGTGCTCAAAGGTCCCCTTGGATGAGGTTGTGTTCTGGTCCACATGTGTTGCCCTGGTGATCAAGAGTTTTCTAAAGCCTTCTGAGTTTACATTCTTGTAGAGAACTTTCTCACACAACTTTCTGTAAATAACCTATTGTTTTGCATTCTTTCATAGAGGCGGAGAAATTTGATGTACAGGTAGTTTGTCCAGTGTCGTTGGAGAGGTGGCACGTTCACCCTCCAATCCACTGGCATCTTTTGAGAACTATAAAAGATTGGAGTCAGAAAAAATAAATTTGTCTCTTCATCGTGACCAAGGCTGTGGTGCGTCGTTTTTGCTTGTGTCATTTGGTGACACACATGTAGCTGCCATTCTGTTAGAGTAACATGCTGCTCCTCTAAAACCTTAAAGAGGAAGGGACCAAGTATTAGTGAAAAGTTTCTTGTGCATTTGTGTTTCCTGCTTAGTGGTCTCTGTAAAATTAAGTGCTGTGTTTGCTAGATTTTTTTTAATATGAAGTGAGGGGAAAAAAAACCCCATACATTCAGATGTTTGGGTTTTTTAATTGGAAAGTTTGTTAAGAAGAAACTTAAGTTTATATATGTGTATGTGCAGATAGACATGCACTTTGTTAACATGTCAGACTGACCCAACTTTTCTGTGCAAACAGGGTTAATGAACCTTGCTAGGCACAGGATTAACAAAAGGAAAAAGGAGCTCAAGAGTAGTGAAAATGGTGTCAGCATTAACTGGGGAAATGGATTACCCTTCAAGTTTGTCCATTTGGCAAGCAACATAACATTTCCTCTTTCTTTTCTTCTTCATTTCATTCCTTGTCCCCTTCTTTGCACTATGCCAACTATTCAAGAAATGGACTTTATTCATCTGTGCACAAGGTACAGTATAGAGATGCCTCCTGACCTTTTAAGGTTGCTCATTCCAGGGCAATCCAAAACTAAAATACACATTGTGAATTTAACATCATGTGATGTCACATCTGTGAGTGTGTATGATGACTGTAATTAGAGTGGGTACAAACAGGCTAAGGCTGCTACTGGTGTTAAATTATTTTTTTTGTAAAACCCTTGTGAGCACCCTGTGTGACAAGCCAGAATGTATAAAAAGCCAGAATTAAGCCATGACAGTAGTTTAAATAATTATTAATTGAACTACATGTTTATGAATAGTGGTGCTGTGGGTTTATGTATTATATATGTATTATATATTATAAAAATTAAAATGCATTGCTATTTTAAAAGAACACCATTATCCTGTCCTTACCCCTTTTCTCCCTGCCCCCTATGTTTTACATATTGTTTCCTCTAAAAGAAACACTTTCTGATTAAGGATCATGTTGAAAACTCAGCAGTTTTTAATCCAGCTCTCTGCAGGCTGCAGTTCATGCTTCATTTAACTGATCAGTTCCACTGCTACATTACTAGACAAAATCACCAGTTTGAAGAGAGAAGCAATTATAGTAAGTCATAAAAATGGAAGACCCCACATTTTCAGAAATTAAATGAATTTTTAAAACTCTCCACTTCTCATACAAATGATTTGGAGGGTGTTCTTGTACATGACAAAATGAATAGCACAATTTTCAGTGTTTTGGAGGGTGTTTTTGTACATGACAAAATGAATTGCACAATTTTCAGTGCTATTTTGCTACACTTTGTACAATGGATCCAGATCCAAACGTGAAGTATGTGCTCAGCTGTTCAACAGAGACTGTCAAAAAGATTATTCTGTGTGCTTTGAAATAACAGTGTGGATGCATGTGAAACTGTATCAGCAAAGTGAAGCAGAAATGCTTCTATAAAGTATGAGTGTCAGACTTGATCGGCAATTGTTACTGTGAACCTTGAGGTTAGCATAAACAGGGCTTCTAATCAGCAAAACTGATCCTTAATTTTTTTGTGGAGCTGCTGGAAAATAACTGTGTGAACAGATGCTTTGATGGGACAACAGATCAGACACTGAGAGGAGATGTTGCAGGAAAATAAATTTCATACCCTGCTAGCAAAACCCAAAAAATGTGGTGCCAGCCATGTAGCCCTAAATGCCCCCATGGACTATTGCACAGGATTTATTTGACCTGTTCATCTTATTGTGCCACAATCTCAGAGAGTCCTTTCTGGTGGGCATTCTTCACTTAAATGCTCACAAGTTCAATACGGTTGTAACTCATGCCTTGAAAGTTCAGAAAATAGCATCTCTTTTTTATTTTTCTTTTTTTGATTATTCATTTTTTCATATGAATGGTTGTGATAAAAAGTTTTTATTAGCTCTTTTTCTAGCATGATACTTTTTAAATGTGAAACAGCACTTGCCAAGTGAGGGTTTTCTTTTCTCCATTCTCCCCTCATTCACATTTTTCTGTACTGTTTTAATTTCTGTTCTTCAGCAGACCTTCTTCTAAGACTGCTGACAAAACTCAGACTTGACCACCTTATTATGGTGAAATGTAGCAATTCAGGATGTCTCTTGCAACAGACACCTCAAATTTGGACATTTGAAATACCCCATTATTTCAGTACTGTTGAAATTTGTTATTCAAATATAAATTCGCTGTATATTTGTTCAGTGCTTAAACATTTATCCTCCTCTTCTGAATAAGAAAAGCTTATCTTGAGCAGGAACTCATGTTGACACCTTAGATGTTTAGGGCATTGAGCAGTGGGTTAGTTACTTGAATCCAGTAGTTGCTAATCATGTGGAAAAAATCCACATTGACTATTTTCACAGTTATCATTTGTGTGTGTGCTGGCATGCTGTAAAAACAGGAGCATGATGGAAGTTGGAGAGTTGATCAGATAGCCCTGACTCTGAAAGCTTTTCATGGTGTCAGATTATTTTTTGCTGCATGTCCGCCCCATGAGAATCTATTGTGACAATGCAAAAAAACCAAGTTGTTTTGAGATGTTTAGTTGGTGCCCAACAGTTGAAAAATGTGTTCCCTAATTATAGGGATTTATTGTAAATATTCCTAAAGCAATGTGGCACCTCATGTGGGGCATTACAGCCCATGGCCAGAGACACAGGATCATGAAATTTGTCTTATGAGAGCAGTTTCAATTTCTTTATGTGATTGTTATGTTGTCATGTTCATTTTCTTTGCCCTCTAACATGCAGTTTTTTTTTCCCACAAGAACAGCAGTAAATGTATTTTTCCATGTGGTGTGGACCAAAGTCTGCTTGGAGCACCACCTGCTTAGACAAAGCAAATTTGCTCCTGAAATATACTACTTTATAACATGTATCCATTTCTTATTGGAGTAAAATGAATATATACATTGATTATTTTTGCTCAAAACTGATGCTCAACTTAGCCCATTGCTTTTCTTCAAACAATCCTACAGTAAGAAAATAAGACAACAGTTTAGCTGTGTGTTAGTCATCAGAGTAAAAGACCTAAGGATGAGATATTTTCAGGAATACAGAATTTGGCACATCTAAAGAAAACTCTCTTCAGTAAGCAGCACCAGACAGCCAAAGTGAGGTTGCATAATTTTCCCAAGTTCTTCTTAAGTTGCTTTAAAAATAATGGATTTTTCTCTTGGCAAGAATGCAATAATTGGAGCTGAATTGGATATACTGATGCACTGACTACTACCCAAGGCATTTTACAGTTGATAGTGTTTCAGGCTCAATGACTTAGAGGTCTCTGAAAACACAAGCAGATTTTGGAATTTTTTATATTTTTGTGCTGTACGTAGATGATACCATGATGTCAGATTGATTATGCAGATTCTGTGTTAGCATGTAGCATTTCCCTTAAAAGTAGCACTAACAGCAGAGGAGAGATTATTACAAAGTCCAGGAAATATCATTTGGTCATCTAACTGATCCCCATGTTTTTTGAGGCAGAGGGAGAAAACGCTATGTGGATTGAGAGGGTTTTTTTTTTTAATTGTTATTACTTACGAAAAGATAGCTTAGGTTAATCCATTTTGAATGTCAAGAGGATAAATCTGACAGGAGTCAGAAGAGCTCCAGTGAGACTAGCACTACAAGTTACAAAACAGCTAACGTCATCCAAGACTAATTTCTTTCCCCTGTTTGTCCTACTGTGGAGGGAGAGTTAAAAGGCAATTCTTGGAGATTTGAAAGGCTCCATAATAGGGCTCCTCTCTCTAAGGGAGTAAAACTGCTTTGTGGCCTTTGTCTTCAGGCTGCTAATAAACCATCCCATGCTGTGAGGCTTTGAGTTCACTCTTAATTCAACTTCAGTTCAGCTTCCATCAGCTTTGGTTTCCCTGTCTTTGTGAGTTGTTTTTTCCTTTAATACACAGTGTGTCTAACTCATATTTGAGTTTCCTTATTCATTGCCTGAGTTTATAAATGCACCAGCTTCATAACACCCTGCTTGGCAATTTTTGTCAAAGGATAGAAATTGCCAGAAGCATTTCAGTAGCTGAGAGTTTCAATGGTTACTGTTGTCTTTCTGTCTCTCTCCGAGTGCATGTCTTTTTCTGTCTTAAAGCCACATACAAATGTAAGGACACATTTATCCATGGGGATGTCTGTCAGATCTTCTGGGCCATTCAGGAAGGCACATTATTCTGTACAGATGTTGTTTGGCTGATCCTACTCCTTCCCCCCAGTCCCCAGTTATCAGACCAATTTAGTAACATTTGCCTATTGTTCCTGTTTCTGCTTTTCCAGATAAGACCAAAATATAATGTTTGGACTTGTAAATGCCAAGGAATTTGCACCTGGCAAATTACAGATTTGGCAAGAGACGGCATGGTGGGGGGATGCTCAGTTAATATTGCAATCAATGAGGTCTGACACTGGGGGAGCAGCTGCAAAGGGCCAGTCGCAGCCCAGAAAAGTTCTGTTTACTGCCTTTGTACCTAGGCAGAGCTTAGAAAATGATGGTGGGAAGAAGGGGGATCGCTTGCCTTCTGGTGGCAAGCAGTGACATGCCTGTGATGGTGGCTAGGCAGCACTGCCCTCTCCATGCCAGCATCTTTCAGGGCTCAGGGATGGAGCTGGTGTTCCGTGCCCTCTGATGCTTAACCCTTAAACTGCCACTCTCATAGGATGGACCGTGCTGGGTCATTTGGGAGCAGGGGACAGGAACAGCCAGTGGACCCTGACATCAGAACAACTTTCCTGGAAAATACTGGTGTGGCTGTGTCCAGAGCCAGAGGCAGCTCTTAAAATAGACAAAGCAAAGGTACCCCAATATTAGTTTTATTTTGCGCTGAACATTTGCTTAATGAATTAAATATCCCTGCAAATCACACCTTTTAGAAATGAGCTTAAAATATTTTCAGTCTCAGTTAGAAATAATTTGAAATGATGTGGTGGTGCTGCTGTACATCTCGCTGAGCATTGCTTGCATTTGTGCAGGCACACTTCTAGCATTAACAACACGGGAAAGAAGCAGGTGGGGGTGGTTTGGAGTAGCAGGTTACTTTGGGAGCAAGGGAAGAATCTCGTGCAGGAGCAATGCTGGATGAAGGATCAAGTACCATCATTTTAGTACTGACCTGAGGCAAAATCCTGTACTTAAAGGGTTGGGCATTTTTTACTAAAAGCACAGAAAACTGGTGAATTGATCTCAAAGATCTAATTTGTCACCTTTAAAGAAGTTTGCAAGAAGAGTATAGAAGCTGGATAGTCATGGAGTTTCACTCTGTCTTCTCATCTACTTTCCAAGAAGCACATTTATTTCTCTGGTTTGGGTTTGATATGTTGTATGAACCTATAAATACTCTACGGCTTTCTGTTTCGGTAAGATGCTATGTGATTGGGTTTTGCCAACTAAAAAAGTTGTGAGTCTCATGGATATCTGTTACTGTCTTCTCAAAAATTTTATATTTTTATATTATTATTATGAGAAATCAAAACAGCACAAAAATTAAGCATACAGTTGGAAGTTAGAAGTTCTGTTTTTCTGTAAAATATGAAAAACAGATTATTTCTTGCTATTAAGTTTAAGCAAATAAACAAGCCTTATTCTGGGTACTGGAGAACTTAGTCACACAGATTTCATTTGGTTTCTCATTGAATACTGCATTTGAATCTATGGATACTCAGATGTGGAACTAGCACACACATTTAGCTTGAAGGATGAACTCTTTGCTGTATCTTAAATATGTTAGGAATTTAGGATTTGTTATTTCCAGAATACTGTGTGTATAGTTACCTGCAGAGTGGTTGGTGATTTTCTTTTGAGGGTTTTTTTGGTTCCCGGTTTGCAGTTTAATTCTTATACAGGATGTAGAAAATCAAAATATTCAGTTCCATTTCAAGAGGTGAGAGTCAGGTAAAATGTGTTGTGCTGTTAATGAATGGAAAAAAAGCTCAGTACTCCAAATGGGAAAGGGTAGAGAATTCATGGACCGGGAAAGGCAGGTAAGACAAAAAAGCAAGATCAAGGAAGGAGAAAAATAGAAAGGAAAACAGGGATAGAAAACATAACAGATGGAGATTATATTGAGAGATTTTATGCTTAGAGATAATTGAGATGCAGGAAGGGAAATAATGTCAAAAAAACAGAGGAAGGGTCATTACAAGAAAGCATCACATAAGCCTGAAACTAAATTCTGATTTTTATGTCAATTTGTGAGATTTTTGAAAATTATAGTGTAAAATCTGTGCAGTATCAGCTTTCTTTGGTTGCTGTTTTAGGGTGGTTTTTTTGTGTTTTGAAAAACCTGAGCCTGTTTATTACTGAGTGATATTTCTAATTTTTTTCCCTGCAAATCCTGCAAACCCTAATTAATAAAACCCACATGTAGTTGGAGAGAGAGAAAATGCTTTGTTTAAAAATTTTACTATCTGCCGTATTCCTACTGTCATTCTTTGCTTTTAGGACTGAAACTCAAACTGACCTTCGCCAGCTACTCAAATGCAGCTGAGAACACACGTTGAGAGGGCAGAGGCTTGCACACAAAAATGTGATTTTGTACCCTTGGTTCATGCCAAAAGAAAGTACAATTATTCTCTACTCAAAAGTCTCAGTGGGAACCCTGGTCATTGTCAGATGGGTGCTTTGTGCACATCTGCTGCATTGCCCAATGCTTGACTTGACTGCTCACCCTTTCACTGAGGATAAACAAGGAAATAGAAACTCCTGCTTGTGTAACTAAAAGGATATGAAAGGGTGCATTCGAGGCATTTGGAGCAAAGAGTGGCCTGGCTTGGAACTTGCACAGAGGAATAAAATTTTTTTACCAGGTCACACTGCCACATCCAGTGTACCATAGACAAATAATTATTCTTCAGACTTCTAAAAATATGCATAGGCAAGCTCTGAGGTATACAAGTAGGTCTCTGAACAAGCATGTCAAGTGTAATAAGTGTTGTGTGCCAATGGAATGGTGTACAGTCCTTCCTGCCTCCTTTTTAAGTTGATGCTGTCAAATATCAGAAAAACAATTTTCCAAGTTTCAGTTTCTTCAGACAAAATGGGATATAGCCAACAGCTGTAAAAGGACTTAGAATTTGTTGTATGAAAACTCTTTTTCCTCCCAGAAAGTGGCATTCCAGTAGATGCAAGTGATGTCACTTAGATGTCTATCTGTTGTGTGGCCCTATCCCTGGAGTATTATTTCCACTGAAAATTGTTTGCTATGAAATAGTTTTGACCCAAGAGCAACTGTAAGCGTGAAATTGGTGCAATTGTTTCTGCCTTCAAGAGTGCTCAAAGGAAAAGGACAAAACCAAAACCAGCAAGTAAAAAAAAAATCCGTGACCAGGAAGTTCAGGTAAGGTTGACAGCTGTTGTTTTGACAGGTTTGTGCAATCATTCCAAAGTGGTTCAAAGCTGTAGGAGCCTGCAGCAGGCTTGCAAGCTGACACAGCCTCTTAACCCTCAGATTTAGACATAAAACTTCTCTTCTGATGGAAGATCTTGGAAAGGCTTGTCACACCTCCAAAAGAGCTCCTGTAACAGAGGGAATTTTATATGCTGTGTGAAATGAGCCTTCATCTTCAGAAAAACTCCCCAGTTTCTTAACTAGACCAAAGGGAGGGCAGTGCCCAAGCAGGAAGCCTGGGCACCTCAAACAAAGCTCTGCTAGGATTTTGCAAGATGAAAGGTAAGCAGATACCCTGCCAAGTACTTGTGTCGGGGTAGAGCTGGCCTGTATACACACATGCTGTCAGCAGGCTCCCGTTGTACTTCACAGTGCTGCTACACTTTTTCACTTACACCCCCTACTTGCCCTCAGGACAGATCCCACCACTCTCTGATATGGTCATTCCTTACCCGGACTGTCAATTTTCCCATTGTTTAAGAGACCCTCTCTCTTTCTTGGTAGCCAGTGTCCTGTAGCCTCCTCCCAAAGAGAAGAAACTGAGAAGCATTTGTTTGGTCACACTAAAATGCATGGCCTTTGACTCATCATGTGGGTATACTGATGCTAATGTGGGACTTGGCATCGTGCAGAAAGCATGGATGCTTTGTGAATAAAGCATGTGTGCTGCTTTCCCTTAAGAACAAATTTTGTTCCATATTTTTCATATGCTGCTACTTTAGTTTCCTCAAAATGAAGGAAGCCACCTTACTCCCACTGCTGCCAGCATCTTTCAGCTTCCGTCTGAGGTCAGGCTCATTTCAATGTATTCTCTGCTCCAGCCCCCGTTCCCCCTTTCCCCTGCTGCTACTTAAGGAGAAGACTGTGTGATTGTCCAGTGTCACACTAATACCTTTAGGCCAGCAGCAAGCCCAAGTATTTTTATAAAGTCAGCTCTTTAAGAACTATATTTAACATTATCCCTGCAGAAAATAGCAAGGCATATAGAGGTAAAGCAAGCTGTCCTTCAGCCTTCCAGGCACCGGCAAAATACTTTCAAAAATGATATCTCATTTTAGCCCATAAATAGGTTGAGCAAGCTTCCTCTGAGCAGCAGCCAATCATCCTCATGGAATTCTCTTCACATTTAAAGGTAAAACTCAAATGAGGATTTACACTTCAGAGAATTTAATAGTAGTCTCAGTGAGTTTGTAGAAGCAGACCCTACTGGAACAGATTCAACTGTCAACACCTAGTGCCATTTTTGCTGACTTAGCTTTTCTTGTTTGATCTACAAATGCCTCTCCAGAAGGGCATGGGTCTGATGTTATATCTGCATAACCCCATGCAGGTGTCTTGGATATTACAGAAGTGCCTAAAATAGCACTGCATGCCTCAGTGCTTGCCTCTAAATCCCATACTGCTTAAGCCTTGGCTCTGATGCATAGGAAAAGGCACTATGTTGCTTTAGGTCTCATTATTGGAAGCATTGAGTAAAATTTTGACAGCTTGCAAGCTTTATAAATGTCAGAGGTGGTTTTCAACAGAGGCAGAGCTAAATGCTGTATCTGGTATTTCAACATAAAAGTATCACCTTAAGTCATCCCTTTGGTCAGTTTGGTTAATGTTCCTTCTGTAAGGTTTTAATCCCATTACCCTCTTTGCTTCAGTAACAGATACTGTGTGAATCATCAAGTGTTCTCAAATGTTTGGACTATCTTCACATGCATGTATAAATGCAGTTAAGGTTTATAAAATACCTGTAATGGTGATTTAGTAGCATAACAAATGGTCCTTATTGTGAAAGTTTGCAGTCTGTACTTCTTGGTGCATCATTCCAAACATGGATCACCTTTAGCTCCCATTGCATGGCTGAAACTTGGAATCCACCTTTTGCTGTAAGTTTAGACAATGATGCAACAGTAAAATAGCCATTTTACTTATGGACAACTTGATCTGCCTTAATCCTGAAACTATTGGCATTCCTTCTTTCAACTTTCTTCTGCAATAAATGGGCTCGCTTGGCAATTCCAGAGCTGGAAACTCGTTCCATGATCTTAGAGACATGTGTCCCTTGTGAGTCAGTTTCTCACAATTTAGAGAAGCCTGAAGAGAATAAGAGAAAAATAGTTGATTACTTCGAATCGTATTCAAGTGTGTTTGGGTGCAAGGTGCATCTTGGTGGATTTGCTGCCATGCAGCTCTGAGCTTCTCCAGCAGGAATATGTGTTAGTTTCTGTCAACTTCTAGAGCAAAATACTTCTTGGCTGCTGAGGAGGAATTAAAATAAACATAAAGAACTCATTGCCATCATGGGAGCTGGGTGATATGATGTCTTTTGAATGAGGTTTTTCCTTAAAATCTTGCTGGATTTAGTGACTGGCTGAGGCAAATATTTCCATACAAAAATACTGGTAATAAAGCAAGTATCTTTGGTCCAGACTCTGAGGGAGCAGGACTGCTGATTTTTAGTGCTCATTTTTATGTGGATAACGGATAGTAGATATAAAAAAAATGTTTGTGGGGATTGAAAATGATGTTTCAAAAAAGAAAAAAAGTGTTACTAAGTCCTTGGCACAGCAATGTCGTGTATGCATAAGGATATGAAGGAGCCAGTGAGAAATTTCAGAGCTCTAAGTGCCCTTATTTATTGTCTTAACTACATGAGGCATATGTACATGAGGTGGTTTTGTTTTGTTATAAACATTGGTCTGACTTAGCTACAGGAGGCAACTGACACTTCTTTCTGGAGACTGGATCCATTTTCAGTTTTGTTTGACATGTTTAAACTAATGATTAAACTAATCAACCCAAATGACATCATGGACATCAAATTGTGCTGGCATACGTCCTAAAAATGACCCTGTTGGAAAGTTCCAGCTAAATTTTCGTCAGTGGAAGATGTACTTCCAGCAAAAGCAAAACTATGTGACATCATGATAAGGTTAAGAGTTTTTCTGTCAGAAAACTTAAAAAATTCTGTATCGTCTCCTATCCTACCTGAGAGTTTAGATTGGATAGTTTGTTACTTGTTCTGTCTGATGTTCTGCTGACCCACTTCCCTCCTCATCCTTCTGTCCTTCAGAAGAGAAAGCCAAGACCTGTAGAATGATAGGAGGCTCTTGGATCATTGTGTCAGTATTATAGCCCATCCTGTGAAGGAGAAACTTTACTTCAGCTTGTTTGGTGGATTCTCTAAAGGATCCTGGCTAACTTCTGGCTGGACAGCTGCTATGACTTCAATCAGTTTTCTGAGGCACAAATGAAAGATTAGCAAGAAACTGACAGACCTGGGACTGGAGGCTCTCATGTGAATGTGGGACAAAGAAGAATTTTCTTTTTTAAATTTAGAGAGATTTAAAAGTTTAATGCAACTTCTAAATAAGTACTTGTGTCCTGTTGAGCTGTTCCTTCTGTTTGCCACAACAAAATGCAGAATCTGCCTAAACTTGAAGTGTGATGGTTTGTTCATAAAGGTTCTTTTTTTTTTTTTACAGAATATTCCATTTCCACACCTTAATTTTCCTTACCATAGCACCAACTAGCCTATAAGATTTGACTATCAGAGCTTATCCTATGTTGGTTATAGGCCATTGCTTTACATAGTTTTCATCAGGGTTGTTTCCCTATCCTATTTGATGCTCATTTAGGTAATTTTTTTCCTAAGCAACTCAACGTCATTTTCATTTTGCAACTGATCCTCTCTTTCATTATTTTCTTTACATTTTAAGCAGTACAGCATGTATAGCAGATCTGAAAGTGCTGCTCATTTCTCATGTGCACAGCATATTTGGTCAGGTTGATAAAACTGAAAAAGCGTGAATCTCAAAAATAACCTTTGGAAAGAAAACTCAGGGAGGATTACAGTCCTAGTCAGCCCACTTCTCTGTGGAGTCTGCTGAACCACTGCAAAATAAGGAATTGTGGCTAATCTGAGTAGTAGCAAAAGCCCCTTAAATAAGTTTGTCTTTCAGGTGCATAAAAATGTTCATTTCTAAGCATATATTACATATTGCAAAAATTAAATACTGTATGAACTGTTTTCTTCTAGAAAGTTTGTTCTTCTCTGGCCTAAACATCATTATACTTGTAGTTTCAAGAATTTTTCAAAGTATTTCATTTCCATGGGAAAGTGTGGGGGACTACAATTATTTTGCATTCTGTTGCTACAAGCAGAGGGCCTGAATATTTGTTGAAGGGGTTTTGCTACTGTTACCTCAGGAAAAGATATTTCTGAAAGAAGGCTAAAAGTGATTTTTTTGTACAATTGGCATCCAGGTACCCTTAGACACAAAAAAGAAACAGACGTTAAAAAAAAAAGAGGGGAGTTACCTGAAGATTACTGATGTAGAGAAACTGCTTGAGAAGAAAACTCAGCAAAATTAAGATATCTGGATTTTACTGTGATAGAATGGAACTTGTAACTATCCTAATTGCCTTGGATCAGTTCAAAATATGTCCTTGGAATGATGTTGTGATGTTAGCATAATATTTAATTATATTCTCCCCTGTGCATGCAAGATTAGAGTGCTGCAGTGTTCCTTGTGCAAAAGGTGGCTGACAGGAGGAATGTCTTCTGGTGCTGACTTCAGGTGAGCCCTGGTTAAACCTGGGAGCTGAGAAGAGCTCTTTGGAAGGCAGCCTTTTGTGCCCTGTCCTGCTGTGACCTGTGTTCTTCTAAGGGCCCTGGTGACCAGGCAGGGCAGCTGCTTTTATATGAGGTGAGAGGCTCTTAACACAGTGGGGGCAGAGCTGGGCTCTCTAATACATGGCAGCTGCCCATTGCCTCAAGGACAGTACTGAAGCCAGCATTAATGGGAAATGCCCCTTTACCTGTAGCAAAACACATAATTTTGTTTGGTTGAGATGATTAAAAGTAACAGATTTGGAGTAGGCATTCTACCTCTTTAAGATGATGCAAGTGCTATTAATACACACTTATTCTTTCCTGCTAAGTTTGTATTGCATCAAATGTAAAAAAAAAAAAAAAAAGAAAAAACAACAAAAAAAAAAAAAACAAACAAACAAAAAAAAAACACTTGGTGCAGAATAATGAAAGAGGCACAAAATTATTACTTGTAAAAATAACTGTTTGGAAGTACTTGTCACTAACCTTCATGTGATCCCAATCAGGCCTACAGGAAAAAAAAAAATTGTAGATGGAAGCAGTATTACACCAGCCATTACTTTAAGGGATAAATCCAGGCACCACAACATGTGCAATAGAAATTTTTGTGTGCAGATTACAGAAATTATTAAATTATATGCAACATGATCGAATTGCTGTCAAGCTTTGCATTGTGTACAAGAGAATAACTTGTACTTTTAGAAGAATAGAGCACTGTACCATCTGAGAAGCATATTGAGCTGATTTGGAAATGTATATCAATAAAAAGGGCTTAGAATTACAGAGTCAGTATTTTAAAAATATCCCAAGACTCTAAACACTCATGCTTTTGGGAATACCAGTTTACAGACAACTGTTTATTCTTGGAGTATTTGAGCTCTTGGGAGTTGTTTTGTCAAAACTGCTTGGTTGAACTATCTGGTTCTGGCTACCCTGCAGAGTAAGTTGTTCTATAATCCCATTCCTCTTTCTAAAAGTAAAATAGGATTCAAGCATATTTACAGATATAGTAAAATTAAATCTCTTGGTGTATGTATAAAATAATAATGTTAGTTGCTGATACTGTTAATCAAAGCAATTCTAAAAATCTTACCATATAGAATCGGAATTATGGTTCCAGTGCCAGATGTTAAAGAGCAGAACCAAAGTAGAACTTTGCCTAACATAGAATTTTAGTGGCTGGATTGACTGGATTTTTTTTTTTTTTTTTAACATTTATTCACAATCTTTGTAAACCTTTTCAGGTGGCCTTATGTAACTTTTAATCACTAAAATAAGATTAATTGAATAAGAATGTAGTTGATGATATTTAAATATAATCTGTTATTACACAAAGTTTTCTGAAGTCAAAGTTTGAGTTCTCAAGAAGTGTTCGTTTGATCTTGGAGAAGATATCCCAGTGATTAATGTTAACGATAAGGTGTTGATTGGTGCTCAGGAGAACCTATTCATAGTAACAATAGCCCATTATACTCTACTTTAACTACCGTATAGCAATATTGACGTTTTATTCCCTAGAAACAATAGCCTTATTTATACATCCCTGTCTGCCTCTAAACCAGCATTGCAGCTACTGAGATTTTGGTTCTTATGGGGTCCAAAGTGCCCATTAACAATTTCGGGCTTGAAGAGTTCAGTGCTACTAAGGTGCAGCAAAAGTCTGACTGTCTTCTGAAGCTTCCAGAAAAGAAGCTGAGTGCTAGAGCTGCTAGCTGGGTTTTGTAGTTTGTCTGAGAGGTTCACTAAGGTTTGAGACAAACATGCTAAACTCTCTTTTTCTTTGAGTAAGACTAAACAAGTCCTCTCAAAGTGTTTCATGCTGCTGCCAAGGGTAAGGAGCACCAGGTGCCCCGGATTTCTTACCAATACCAAAACCATCCAAGACCATCAAATTTAACAGAAAAATAACTACAGCATGGCGGCTGCTCTGCTCTTCTCAAAGGTGGTCCCAGAGACCTAAGAGAATTTTTGGTGTAGTAACTTTACATTATTGTTGTTAGGCTATTTTGAGTTGTTGAAGTGCAACAACAGTGTTGAAGCACTTGCAGATTATGGAATACTCAGGCACTGAATGTATTAACTGAACAGAGAAAAGATTTGTCTTACTCATCCTTTTTTGATTTAAGAAGAAGCAATCCTGAAACCTTTCCTTCTGCTGCTAGTGTGTCAGTGGTTACAATTTAGCATAACAGATTTTCAAGAAGTGGAAGTGGAATCTATGCAAAAAGTTGGGGGAAAAGACAAAATTAGCACAGACCCTACACCAGAAACTCTGCTACCTCATATGTTTTTTATTTAGTTCTAGAAATAGAGAACTTTTCTAATTGAACTGATAGTGTGTTCAATTTTTATGCATAATAAATTGCTGTTAATAATATTTAAAATCAAATATAGAACTACTACATTATACTGTGTTAGCAAACTTGATAGAGAAACACAAGAAAAGTTATGGATGATAGTGTCATTTCATTAGTAATGAGTTTTTGCACACTTAGATTCCTTGGCCAAAATTAGACATAAGTAGGGGAAAATATCTGTAAATGGCCCATGCACTTACTTCTCTCTTGGTCTTGTCTTTACACAGAGGTACAGCATTGGAGGGAGGAAAGAGGATTCTTTATGCTGTGTAGAAAATGCATATACAAATTAAATGGTCTGAGTGATTTAAACTAATGACTTGCATTATGTAACCTTAATGTTTTTCATCTGCTATTAGTCATCTTAAAATGACAATAATGCAACAACCACAACAGTTATTTAGTTTTTATTTCCTTACAATATGCATTCCAGGATA
The DNA here is from genome assembly GCF_024509145.1 of Vidua macroura. NCBI lineage: Eukaryota > Metazoa > Chordata > Aves > Passeriformes > Viduidae > Vidua > Vidua macroura. The sequence goes on along the minus strand of NC_071576.1, from coordinate 44,992,919 downwards.
TAGAGGGTTTATCTGGAACCACTTTCTGTACTTTGGAGGTTGAGCTGCATCCTGCTCATTTTTACTTAAAACCTTGCTTGTAAATAGCCCTTCTCTATTTATTAGTACAGCTCCTCTTTTAAAAGACCTTACAGAGAGAAGGAAGGAAATAATCCCTCTGGACTGGAAGAACCCTTTAGTTTGGAGAATAGGCACAGGAGATTCTGATAGCTACTGAGATTTTGGTTGTTACCAAGGCTTGTTGAAGACAGTGAGCTTGGGGAACTTGAAAATGAGGGTCTAGCACAAATACTAACCTATTTGAAGAATGAAGGAAGGCTTTTGGTTCTCATGAAGACTGAAACTCAGATCTAGGGTCAGAATGACAGGCTGTAGCCAATTGCAGGAGTTGTAGAAGTATAGACCGTATCACCACAGACCTACTGAAGGTGGATAGGGAAACAAAGGATAGGAATTGTCGTTACAATGGGAATAGGGAAGGGAAGTCCAGGCAAATTACATATATTTTCTTCTTTGAAGAAATTGATTGGGGTTTTGAGGGGAAAAATAGTATAAATACAGACAGGAGTGAAAAAAGCAGACAACAGGACTGTGTTAGCTCAAATTGATTGATTTTTGAGCAGTTTTGTATCACGATTTATGGGTGTAGGGTGAGAGGGAGGACTACTACATAACAATAGAGAGCATTGTTATAGTGGAATTACACTTGAAAAAAGGAAGATTGTTTTCTATAGGCCAAAAATGGCAGCTGAACAAAAAAGAAAGGAAAATGTAAATAAGGGCAGACCTTTATATATGTATATATTTGAATTTATTAGTTGCCAACATTCTCAAACAGAAATGGAATTTGATACATTATATTCTTAGTTTTATGCATATCACTCCTATTAGAATTCCTCTGAAAGATGGTTTGTTTGAACATTGCTCTGGTTTAATATTTGCTTGATTTCAAAATGCAGAGCATAGAGTAAAAGAGAAGACAAGATATTTCTTCAAGCTGAGAGTATCCCTAACCAAAGTTACATTAACCCTTGCTTAGAGCCTCAAGAAAGCATCAGCCAGTACCTGTACAAACTTCTTCAGGGAATGGCTTGACGCTGTGGCAGGGGAGGTTTAGGTTGGGTATTAGGGAAAGGTTTTTCACCCAAAGGGTGGCTGGTCACTGGAACAGGCTCCCCAGGGATGTGGTCACAGCACCAAGCCTGACAGAGCTCAAGAAATGTTTGGGCAATGCTCTGAGGCTCATGGTGTGACTCCTGGGGATGGTCCTGTGCAGGGATGGGAGTTGGGCTTTGATGATCCTAGTGGATTCTTTCCAACACAGAATATTCTGTGATTCTGACACATTATTTTACAGTGAATTTTGGAAATAACATAGATTTTTACATGTAGAGAATAATCAAAATCCTGTCCTACTATCACAATATTACAGAAAGCAATCAGTTGCTGTTGTTTCTTTCCATGTGCATCTGGATTATTTTGTATCTGTTTAATAAGAACTCTGTTAAATCTATACTCCTGTAATCTCAGGCAGGCTTTCTAGAGTCATGATATGACAGTCCCCTCTCTTCTTTCTCCTTCCCCTGGCAAACCCCTTTTGGAGTTGAGGAAATTACGATGTCCTTCTCTCAGATCTCAATTCCTGCAAAGACAAGTCATTCCAGACCCACAACCATAAAGGCACCGTGGAACGTTTTTAGTGTCTCATTGAGCTCGATCTAATACCACCTTAAGTATTTTCTGAGTCATTTTATTGTGTGGTTACTCATTCCACTTCTTCCTCACATCTATGTTTTCCTGTGTTTAAAATGGTGACTAACTAATTGATGGTTTCAGGTGCCGTAATTATGCACCACAAGATTATAATCTCAAAGATAATTTTTCTCTAACCAAAGAATTGCACTGAATTCAAACTGATTATTACACATTCCAGTGTATTGAAACAATATGGAACTGTCTCCTCAAATCCACATAGATGTACTCTATTCAGGTTTCACTGAAATCAAATTATTCCTTGCATATCTGATATATCATTGCTTGGCACCTGAAAGAGAGATCACATCCATTGTCCTATTTAATTTTATTTTAGTTTGCTTGTATTAAAATGGGTAGATTACATAATGTCCCTTGTTTACTGGCTTTCTGGGTACTGCAAATCTTTTTCTGACTTTTAACACATGTATCCTGTTGGTCATTTTTGCTGCATATGACCCATCACAGTAATTTTCTTAGAATCCGTTTCAAAGTTGTTGGAGTGATGTGCTCATTTCCTGTCTTAAATTCAAGCCTATTCTTTTTTTATCTTGGGAACTTCATTTAGTAACCCAGGGTCTCTTAAGATCAGCTGTGAAAGGCTCCACCACATTTTCTTGCTGAAGAGGTGGTGTGAGTGTGACATCATTCATCTGTGCTAGACACTGACTCATAGGCATTTGACCCGAGGGTGGAACCCAGGAACAGGGGTTAACATGAAGTCAGCTGCAGTTGCACACTGCCTTTTACAGTTGCTCTCCCTCTCCTTTTTTTAAATCATCTAAATAATTGCAGAGAGCAGAACATAACGAAGTACAGCAACCAGGGTGCTTTGTAGACCACAAAGAAAAAGAGCAGAAAAAAAATTTGATCAAATACTGGGTTTTACCTTTGGATATAGAAATAGCTTAGTACAGTAGCCAGAAAATGGAAAGTGAATTTGTCTTAAAACTGTAATATCATACAACTTGTTGCATTTATTTTTGCTGTGAAATACTAGACCTGCTTTAGAATTTCAGGGCAGTATCATGTTTTTATAAGATACCACTGAGGCATTGTTACTATGTAAGACGTGTTTTGATTTGCTCTTTGTTTTGTTTTTTTTTCTCTTGAAACTTTTTGGCTACATTTTCAGATTATCCACAGTCCCTCTTTAGAATTCTTTGCTTCATATTCTGGCACAGGGTCTGGAGTCTTCCTTGTGAAATACAGCCTGAGCACACATTTAAGGGCAGAAAGTCACCAGTGATAGAATTTGCAAGAACATCTATAATATTAAGAGCTCTAGAAAGAGAATTACCTGTTGGCTTCTCCAGTTTCTTACAGTGTTTGAAATGTGGCAGAATTTGTCAGTCAGTATTATTTTCTACACCTATAAGTGATATAGGGAGCCTAGCTGGCCTGTTTAGAGGTAATGCCATCAAGGGGAACATTACTCAGGAGTAACTTTTTCCCCGGATGTCCCTGTCAGTTAGAATTGGTTTGATGTAGACCCTCTTTATCCTTTTACAACATGAGAAACAGGCTTTTCCCTGCTTCAAAAGCTGTGGAGAGCAGTAAACAAACAGTTTGTTTATTTTTGCTTACTGGTGAGTGCTGTGTGAGTATTATGATCAAAAGAGAAACAGTTTGATAAAACCACTAACTTCCAGATTCTGGAAATCTTCTGAGTCTTGTAAGCAACTTTACATTAGAGTGCAACATGGTTTAATGTAACACTTCAAATATGTTTTTTATGTGGTGCGTAATTACTTTGCATTTTTCAAGTCCCTGAAAATCAGCGTATAAATGGCCAAGACAAGTAGAGATTTATATTTGGAAATAGGAATTTCTGTTACAGAACATTTTGTATGAACAAATGATTAAAGTTAGGATCGTTAGTGGGGAAAGGTGATAACCAAGGTCTAATTTTGAAAGGTACTCCTTTTTCTGAAAATAATACAATTGCTTACAACATATGAGGCTAGACTGCCCTTCTCCCCAATTTTTAAGGCTGGTAGATCACTCCTGCCTTTAATTAGAAAGTGCAGTAGGTATTTCACTTCATAGGTCATATGGGTAAATATATTTTAAAAAGTAAACTTCTTGAGTAAATGAGCAATGTAGGTCTTGCTCTTAGGAAAGTTCTTGCTGTGTAAATGCGGTGTATCCTGCTTGTCTCCACACAGCTGATTCAGCAAAAGGTTTAAGCACACACTTGCTTTTGTATACATGGTAGGACTTTAAGAGGTTTCTTGATTGAGGGCCTTTGTCCCTGATGGCTGATTTCTGGTTGAGTAAGAGACAGAAAATCTAGTTCTTGAAAAATATATTAATAGATGGAATGTGATTCTGCAGCCTAACTTCTTACCAAATGCTGACATGAAGCTTTGGTGCTTGTGAGACAGTTGCTTGCTGCGTGGTACATAAGCAGTTTCCCATAAAATCAACAGAAACCTTATCTGGAACAGGATGCTGTAAAATCTCTTTGGCTCTACTTGGAAAAAATATTTTAAACATTGGAACTTCATCATAAAATAGGGGAACGGCAGTCTCTTTTTGCCACAAGCATTGTTGAATTCTGATGCAAATTCCATGCAAATCACTGACCCTGGAGACACTATGGGGGCAGTCTTTACATAGACACGAGCTATTTCTCCAATGTATGAAGCATAAATAGTTTTGGTTTTGGCATCAGACAAGCATGAGTGTTTTTTTCAGGTTACATGTTTCTGGAGAAAATGCATTTATTGAAGTCAATACCCAAAAATCTCCTTTGGAGTTATTCTTCACTAACGTTTTCCTAACTGATTGTCTATAATTTTTCCAAAGTAGCTAGTTGTCTTCTAAGTTAACTTTAGTGTTAGCACTAGAGGATGCAACCTCTATATGATGTGGTTAAGGTGGCTTTGAAAATAACAGGGAAGATGGGTGTGTGATGATCCCATGAAAGGAGAAACATCTATACCCATAGGCATGAAGACACCTCCTAAACATCCCTTGTCCTTCCCCACCTTAGATGAAGTACTTAGTATCCTGCTTGTGCTCACAGAAATATGCATTTAGAAATTAGTATAATTCATCAACTAGTTCAATTCAGATTCTTCAATTTTAAGGTGTATGTGTGCTGTGATTTTTTTTTTTTTTTTTAGACTCATACACACCCTGTTCCCCATCAATTTCAGTATATTCCTAAGCATTCTTTTTGGTTGATTGAATTGCTTATCTCACCTGATCTAGTGAAGTGCAGAAATGTTAAACATTGGCTTTTTGAATTTTAGGGAATTACAGTCATGCTTACCTACAAGATCTTCTCTCAAGGAAGCACAGCAACAACCAGGCTTTTGTTTATGGCAGATGGCAAATTTGCTGAGTTTTACTGATGGCAGTGGGAGGGATGAGGGGACCAAATAATTCTTTTTCTCCCCCTCAAATGCAGCAACTGGAAATATAATCTGCAAAGACAATGTATCTCAGAATAAGGGCAGAAATTTTGTTCCCATTTTTTTTCTTCTGTATGAAGAAAACACAAATTGTAGCCTGTATCCTCCAAATGTTTGGGGTTTGGTTTGGTAGTTTTTGTCAGATTTCATCTTGGAATTCTGTATGATTAAAAATAAGTTTATAAAGGAGAGTCTGTCAAAATCTTAACTGCTGTGGTGCTCCTGGTGCTACTGCAATTTTATATATGTTTCATTATAGGTTGTACATAATTTCAGTATATGATATACGCATTCCTAAACATTAAGTATATCCTATGAAATAACAGCACCTCACAAAAAGGGATCAATTTCATACTAATTTATTTAAGTTGTTCAGAAACTAACTGAACTCTCAACTTATTTCCTGAGGCAGGATTTAGGGATATATTTAATTTAAATGGGACAGTCATAGTAAGTTAGGAATTGTGAAATGACCACTATGTTTACCACTTAAGAGATGCAAAATTGTTAATTGATACATGGAGTCTTTCTTGCCAAGGTAATTCTCACATGTTGCATTTTGCATTCTCAATAGTTGGATCCAAAAAGTGATCTGCACATGTTTAGAAGCTGAACTTCCAGTTCTTCTTATTTTATTGATATTTTTCACCTTTTTTTTCTTCCCCCCCTAAAGACCTAATTCTGAAACAGGGGTCATAGTGATATTTTAGTGGGGTTTTATTCATAAAAGACTTTTCACTACAGGAAGCCTGGAGGAAGGGCAGAAAACGAGCGTGAGTTGCCAGGTTTCTCATCACATCACTATCAAGGTTTAAAAAATCCTGCAAATGTTGTCATGCTTATATAAAAATAAAAGCTAGGATTTCTTCCATCAACTTTGATTTGCAGAATTTGTGGTGACTGGAGGCAAAAGACTTTGGTGTGAGAGCAAATTATTTGTTTGACCTTCTCCAGGAATGTGAAGCAATTTTTTTCACAACTGCCATGTAATCTTTGAAATTGTGAAAGACAGAGTTGTGAGATAATCTTTTTCTCTGAGATTGTGTATATTAAAGAACTTCTGTCCTCGTGTGAGAGGATAATGGTCAAGAAATTATATTCATAATGTTGCACCCTGGAGATACTATAATGAAATTTGAAATAAATGAAATAATGTTAAATCAAAGGAAATTTTCAGTGAAGGTTAAACCTTAAACCATTATTCAGGTGTGCTCTAGTGATTCACGTAGATATGATTTATGTTCATCAGAACATGAATTTCCTGTGCTTTTTATGTTGTTTTTTGGGGGAAATTAATACTCTTCAAGAAGATGCATTTCTTGAACTGCACTTACATGAGACTGAGGTGCATGTGTGGTTGATAGACCTTTTATTTTAAGAGGATATGGGTGATTTCTCAGTATCTCTTCTGTCTCACCATCCCTGTGTTTAAGGGTTCCAAGACAAGGTGAGAAGCATGTTCTCTTGTGCACTGCAGGATTCCTGGTTGCCTCACACGACAGCTTTAAATCCATCATCCATTTCATCAGTGAAACTTGCCTTGGTCTGTATTGCAGTCTAATAATGACCTGCCTTAGGAGCTGTCTGGCCTTGTGCCATGGGCAATCAAAGTGTCATTACTCGATCGTAATATGAAAGTTGCCGTATCTCATTGCAGTGATAAGGAAACTTCAGAGGGAGAGGAAGGAGGAGGAGGAAATGGATCATACTGTGATAGAGAGGATATATCATGGAAGAGAAGTAACTATAGGGTTTGGAATCTGGCATATGTTACTCATATTGGACAAAAATAGCCCATAATAGTTCAGACAGTTTAGCAATAAACATTTTTAATTTATCAGACAGAACTGAGATCGTTAAGAAAGGAGGTTGTTGTTTTCAGAAGTGCTACCTGTCCCTCACAGCCCAAGTCTTTGGGCAGAGCAGGTACTGGGGGCTGGTCCAGCCCCAAATCTGAATTCCTGTACTAACAAGTTACTGCCTTCTTTAGCCTGAGTGTTACAGTCACAAAATACAAAGTAAGACCAAACTGTCATGCAGGGTCACTCTAAAGCTGATTGTATATCTGGGAAATACCAGAGGAAACTTAGGAACCTGGCTTGCTTAAGTGGTTTTGTAAATCCTCCCCAGCTGTCTAGTTCTGCATCTATAAGCACACATGTTTAATCTTGCTGTCAGAACAGCAGTTTATTTCACAAACCATCACATAACATGTCTCTTTCACACTTTAAGAAGAAATATATGGGTAAGTAAATCTCTGTAACTAATGCAAACATTGTTTTTGTGTTTTGCTTCAGCGAAAGGGCTTTGCACAGCAGTATATGAGGATACAGGGTCAGGAGTGTACAATAAGATTTCTGAGAGACTCACAAAAACTAGCATCGTGCACATTGAGTTAATGGAGTCTTGTCATCACCTGTAAAATTTCTGTCAGCACACATCTGTGTTAGATTGAACTTCCCAATAAACTGTGTTAAAATTGACAGGGCACAAAAGGGTTTCTATGTGAAATACAAAGACAAGAGCATTAAGAATCATGGTGTTTCCAAACTGTCATCTCAGAGAATTGTATATCCTCAGGAGGGAGATGGGCAGTCTATGTAGAACTGGACTTGTTTTTGACAATTTTGCATATTAAAAAAATATTTTAAATAAAATCAAATCACTAAAAAAGCATCTAACTTTTGACTTTGGCACAAAGGAAAGGAACTTTGTCTTCAATTTCCATGAGCATCTATAGCCTGCTGAATATAACATGCAGAAAGAGCTGTGTCACTGAGAATGTAGGCCTAGAATAAAAAGCAGTTTAGCTGCTTGGGCTTTTTCTGTGCTATAAACTGCTTACTAACACAAAAACTGTGAGTGACTTGTTGGTTCCAGGCTCTCACTTACATGTTGGTATTGCAGTTAAGTGCTGTCAGGGCACAGACCTATAGACAAGTTACAAGGGGTTATTTTTTCACATGGAACAATTGCCCTGCTCTACTATTTTTGTTCTATTTTTATGGCCATAAATATTGTCAAGAAAGACAGGAAATTTTATTGAAACATAAGAAAAAATACTTTTACTTGCTCAGAGTGCTTACCCAGGCTGGTTGTGGAGCCTTCCTCCTTAGAGCTATTCAAAACCCTGAGCAATGTCCTCCAGCTGACCTGCTTTGAGCAGCAAGGTTGGATTAGAAAATTCTCCAAAGATTCCTTCCAGCCTCAGCTGTTCTGTGGTTCTGTGAAAAAGCATGCTTCACACTTAATTTTTTTTTGCTTTTTCTTTTAGCCCTCTATAATACTATGAAGTTGAGTGTCTTCACTTTTAAACCTCTGTGTTTTCTGTGCCACAGTTTTTATTGTGTAGTCTTCCTAGGGATTAAGAAGTAGCTGTGTGTCTGCCTCCCATTATTATTGACCTGGAGACTGGAGGATTGGGATTGGGAACAGGGTTTATGAGTCTCTGGAGAGGTATAGAGTGTGACACTGGAATAATACTGAAACATCAAGGGGATATGAGTTGCTAATCCAGTACCTGGGTGAAAATTGCTTGTGAAATTAAAAGATTCAAGTTTCATTGAAGTAAAATCCAGTGTTTAAGTATTAGTGAAGTTTTGATCAGGAAAACACTTTTTATCAGCAAAGAAAGGATGTAGGCGAGAGTGAATGAGATGTAAGGTGCTTTTCTGATTAAAATGGGTACATTTGATAGCCTTTAAAATATGCCTCTGATTATCTTTTTTTTTGCATTTGCCCTACTTAAGGTGGTGATGTGCTCTAAATTAATTTCTGAAAAATTTTAAAGTCTTGATATGAGATATGCAATTTGTTGATTGAGGAAAGAGACAAAAGGTTTTGGTGTTTTAGGGATGCATAGTCCTGATATGGTGCAGATCTGGTTTCCATCTTTATTTCACTGAAATGAACAAGGCTGTTCTTTGGGCAGAGGGGCTTCTTTTGTCTAAACCCATGAAACCACTTTTTCCCCCCAAAATTTGACTGTTGTGTCAGGTGTGTTACAATGGCTGTACACAGAAAATCAATCTCTGCTACTTTGTGGGTCTTATATTAATTTTCAAAATCATGATGTGTTTCAAAATAATTGATTTCCACATTCTGTTTTCTTGTTCCAGCTTGTTAAGTTTCAGTTTTAACTAATTTTCCTGCCACAGTATTTCTGGTTTTCTATCTGACTCTTAAGTTTCTCCATGGTGTGTTTACTGTGCTCCTGCAGTGGTGGCCCCTCGCTCTTATCCCACTGAGATAAGAGGAGGTGGGAATTAATTGCTCGCCATGGTTGTTTGGAAGTCTTTGTCCTTGCCATCCAACTGTACTCAAATGGCTTTCTTTACATCAGTCCTAACAGTGAGTTTGAGAAATGCATTTCTAATACTTTTAGAACTGTTACTTCAGTAAGAGAGAATGTACCAGGTGACGAGTGAATAGCAATATAGTGTTGTTTAAAGTGCTTTTGGTCGGATGGGATGTGAGCACCTTCTGTCTCACCATTCACTCTAAAGTAGAATAGGCTTTCTGTGTTTTATTATATCTGGGGATGTCCCAAGCACAAGCAGTATCCTCACAGAATAGTGTTCCTCTTATCTCAGTGGGATAAGAGAGAGGGGCCACCACTGCAGGAGCGCAGTAAACACACCATGGAGAAACTTAAGAGTCAGATAGAAAACCAGAAATACTGTGGCAGGAAAATTAGTTAAAACTGAAACTTAACAAGCTGGAACAAGAAAACAGAATGTGGAAATCAATTATTTTGAAACACATCATGATTTTGAAAATTAATATAAGACCCACAAAGTAGCAGAGATTGATTTTCTGTGTACAGCCATTGTAACACACCTGACACAACAGGTGTTTGCTTTGGAGACCAAAACTTCAAAGCCTGCTGTGCCCCTTCTCAAAGAAAAAAAAAAAAAAAAACTAAAATGAAAAAAAAAAAAAAAAACAAAAACAAAACAAAAAAAACCCACCAAAAATCCAAAACACCGTAAAGACGGGCATTGTGCCAGCCTTAAAAGGCATTGTGCCATCCTTAAAAGGCTGAGAGTAAAGCAGAAAAATGTCATAGAACCTCCTGTATAAGCTTTTAAGCTGAGTCTTTTGCCATGTTGATTTTATAGTGTTTGGATGGTGTTCTCAGAGATGAGGGAGGGGCCAGGCTGTTTTCTACCTGCTCCAGCCCTTCTCTTTCATTCTTCCCCAGTATTTACTTAGGTTCTCTCTTTAGTAAGCCAGCATTGAAATCTCACTGTACTTTTACTTTATTTTGCAAATACCAGCTTAGACCAGGAAGGCCAGAAATGAAAGCAGCAGCAGCTGTCTGTTCTAGGACCAGGAGATGCAAACACTTGTGGATACGGCCCTGCAAGTCTCTTTTGCCCTTCGTTCCCCCACACCCCCCCACTTTTTTTCAGCTCATTGAATGTTATTTGTGCCTGTGCATGGAACAGGTGTCTCTTGTGACCTCCTTAAATAAACTGAATTTAGAAAAAAAGATAGTGATGTCAGTTTACACAGGTGCAGACATCATTCAGGAGAATGCTATTTGCACACAAACACACTACTGTTTACTGTCTGCGCTGCAGGCAGAGCAGTGCCAGAAGGGCACTGAAGCAAGATGGAGCATGGTTTGCTTTGCTTTGCTGCTGTCGATTGATGTGAACTTTCATAAAGTTCCCTCTCGGTGGGGCAGAGTCTTTTTTGCTCTGTGAAGCATTAAAAAGTGGTCTCTCAAAGAGTGACTCAGAGGAAAGCAGAAGCTGTTACTAATCATATGTGAAGTGGAGTAGAAAGTGTGCCTGTGTGTCTCCTCCTGGTTTTGCTTTGGAGCTTAGCAGGAACTTTGCATTTGATTTTGTTTGGGTTTTGCCCTTCAACCCACATTATTGGGGGGAATACGCTAGGAACAATTTTCTTAACTTGCATCTCTCACTATGTGAAAATGCCCAATGGTTGTCTTTGAGATAGCCCTGCCCACACCAAAAAGACCCCATCTTAATTGCAGATGACCCATGAGCAAAGGAGCACTGGACCCAGCAATGTGCATTTGCCTCCCACAAATCCAATGGCATCCTGGCTGCATCCAAAGCACCGTGAGCAGCAGAACTAGGGAGGGGATTCTGCCCCTCTACTCTGCTCTGGTGTGACCCCACCTGGAGCACTGCATCCAGCTCTGGGGTCGCAGCACATGGACCTGTGGGAGCAAGTCCAGAGCAGGTTCACCAAATTGATGAGAGGGATGGAGCACCTCTCCTATGAGGAAAGGCTGAGAGGGTTCTCATTGTTCTGATTGGAGAAAAGAAGACTTCAGGGTGGTGACCTAATTGCAGCCTGAAGGAAGCCTACAGGAAAGATGGAGAGGGACTATTTGCAAGGGCATGTAGTGACAGGACAGGGGGGAATGGCTTCAATCTGGAAGAGGAGGTTTAGTTTTAGAGTAGGTATTACAAAAAAATTCTTTACTTGTGAATGTGGTGAGGCACTGGCACAGGTTGCCCAGGGAATTGTGGATGCCCCATCCCTGGAAGTGTTCAAGGTCAAGTTCGATGGGGGTTTGAGTAACCCAATTTGGTGGAAGGTGTCCTTGCCCATTGCAGGAGGGTTGAAACAAGATGTTCTTTAAGGTCTCTTCCAACCCAGGCCATTCTAGGGTTCATAGCCCTCTTGAGCTGATCATACTTGTCCAGTCCCCAAGGTAGCAATGAGCACATCTTGTATATCAAAAGAGCAAGTACTACTTGCAAAACTGCCTTATATAAACCACACTCTGGGATATCACAGCACAGGATAGTTTTACTGATGCAGCTTTAGAGAAATTAATTTTCCTCAGATTTCCCAGTATTGCTAATGTCCTGTGTAGCTGCCCAAAGCCCACAGTGGTTGGAGCTGCACAATCCCTACTTACCCTGGTATCTGAGCAGTACTGGGCCTGTCTGCCACATGCTGTCTGTGGTCTGTGTGGAAGGAAAATGAGCTAGATGTTTCCAAGATATCTTGTTCATCACATACTTCAATAAGAGCAATGGTGAGAGTCTCAGCAGGAGCTTTTTCTTTTGTGTGTGTGTATATATATATTTCAAATTTTGAGTGAAGGATGTCCCCAAAAATTGCAGATTTTTCTGTGGCAAGAAAGCCCACAAGCTCTAAATATCAGCCAGTGCCCATTAATTCAACTTTCTGACAAAAGGCATGCTTGCCACACCCTCCTACATACTGTGTATTTTTTTCCCTAACTAGAACTTTTAGATATATTTCTTCCACTGGAAATAGTGCATTTGGAAAAAAAAAAAAGAAGAAGAAGAAGAAAAACTTTTGCAAAATCAAATTAAGAACAGATGTAGCTGAGCAATACTTTTTAACCCAGGACTAATAAATATTTGGAATGGACTGCTGTGAAGGTTATTAAGACTGAAACACTGGGGTCATTCAAATAAGAGCTGAGAGCATCTAAGGGGATGGAATTGGAGTAGAAAAGAAGTGGATAACTGAACATGATCCACTGTGTTCTTGATGATGCATAACACCCTGTGCACTTGTTTTATGTTGTATGACTTGAAAATCTATCTGCATTGGTTAAACATATACTAAGGATTATGCCTTGGTAAAAGCTATAGAAAGTTTATTATAATAACAAATGCCAACAAGCCTGTGTCTGGACTGCATCAATTGGGAAAAGTTGCCTGAGGAGAAGAGCTGTTTGATTTTATTCCTTCTCCAATCTCATGGAGGACAAAGATGCGACAGCTTGAAACATTTATAAACATTTAATTTACTGACTATGGTTACTGAGGAGAGATTTAATATGCTATAAGGAACATCAAGTTTTGTGGAAAAAGTAATATTCTAGGTGCAGTTTAAGTCCATATTGAATAGATCATTGCAAAGATGGGAAGTAGAGGCTTGTGATGGTCTCAATTGATGCAAATAAGCAACAAGAAAAGCCTTACACTCTGTGCTTGTGTCTGGTATTCCGGGATTGTTATCAGATGTTTGTCGAATTAAACAGCTGGGAAAGCTACTGCATAAAAACTCTGGAGCCAGACTCACACTGTCACACCTGGATTTTTCTTGACTTTGCCAGTGTGTTTTTTTCTCTCAGTTCCGTCAAACAGGTGGTTATTTAGTATTATTTCTATAAATAGCACATTTGTTTGCATGTGTAGAACCTGAGAGAGACTTGTCAGGCACCCATTTCAAAACACCAGTGCTTAGCAGGTTGGTGTTAAGTGTTTCATGGTATGCAGTGGCTGTCATTCCAAGAGAGAAGGCGAGGGAAGGGTAGGAAAGCTTTTCAGGATTTTTTTAATTCAGCAAACTATTCTAAGGCCCTCAAAAAAACCCAGAAGAACCTCAAATTTTGAAGCAGAAATGAGCAACTTCGTGCACAAAAAATAGCAGGCTATGAATTGATATCTACAAAGCTGAAGCTGGAAGCAAAAGTTTGGGGTTTGTATTTCCTTGGCACATGCTGTCTTGTAAGATGTGTTTTAATCTCATAGATAAGTAATATGTCTTAGTAGGCAGATTCATGTCTAGAGTATATAAAGCCTGTAGCTTTATAAATCAAAAGAGGATAAGAAAGTAAGAAACACCATGGCTAAGTTAGTAAATCCTCAGCTATGCCACTTTCAGTTTTGGGTTGTTTTTTTTTTTTGAGGGCTTAATTTAATACTTTGGAAGATAGAAGAAAAATGGAGACGACTTCCCTCTTGTACAGAGTTCTCAGAAATAACAAGTGCCAGTAGTGACTCACCCAGGAGTTTCAGTTATCCACCTTATAAATAGCATTCTGAGTGTTAATTAACCCTCACAATTCTATGAGATAGATATCTCTTTTATTCCAATTTAAAAGGTTGCATGGCACTAAGAACCCAAAGATTATGTTCTGTTCTCTTCTTACCTAATTGACCTCCAACCTGGGCCTACATGCAGTAGAAGAAATTAGGAAACACTTCTTTGAGCCCAAATAGTGGTTACTTCAGAAAATTACAATTTCTTTCTAAGCTGTACACTCTTCCGTGCATTCCTGTTGAGTACCTGACATAGATATAAATGCTCACGATGCTCAGAAACCTTAAACAGCTTTTCCACTGCAAACATCATTTATCAAAGCTGTAATAAGGGCAACTTGCACAAATTACTTGAATACAATGGAAAGTCTGTAAGCTTCCACTGCCTCGGTGAAGTTGTTTCCAAAGTTGTTATAAAACAAAGGGTAGCTTTCCCTTTTATTGTCTTGGAAGGATTTCGTTGACTACTACAGACCTGAACTTTGACCTTGTAGGCTATTGTTCTTTCCAAATTATAAAATATTTATGAGTGGCTAAAAAGACACAGCCTTTTTTGTTTTCTTATAAGATTCTCACAGCAGTGTGATCAAATTTTTTTCCTAAATCATGAAGGTTTATGATGTGAGGCATTCTGCAGCTAATGGTTGCACTAGTAAAAATAACAAAGGAAGAGCAACAAAAAACAAGGTCTACAAATCACACAAAGCCTTGTCAAGTAGCAAAAATCTTCAGAGGTGACTTCTAATAATGAGAGAAGTCAGAGTGCCTTGACAACTTGCTGCCTTTGTTCCTGTTACAAGACAGTCCAATGCCCCTATATCAGACCTTTGTTAGCCCAGCTCTCTCTCCAACGGGTACCTTCCACATGTGCCTTAGCCCTGGTAAAAACGAAGGCTACTTGACGTGACCTCTTTTCCTGTGCACATTTTAGCCTGGAGCCATTGGGCCAGCCTGTCTTAACTGAGGACAGTCTTCCAGGTGCTGTTCTGATCTTAATCTTCTGGTTGAACCACAAGCCTAGCATGGTAAGCTATAAATCTCCCCAGGTCACCGAGAAGTCTGCTGGTGTCATTTCTAATTGACCTCAGGGTAAATAGACCAGTTTAGTTCTTAATTTCCTCGGTTTACAGATTCAGAGGCTGGCCTTTCCAATGCAGTGCTCATGACTTTTCAGCAATAAATTACACTGAAAACCTACAGCAACAATAATTTATGATTTTTCTGCTGGTCTAACAACACATGTTAATTGGAGGAAAAAATTATTTATAGAAAGTTTCAATGGAGTATTAGGAGAAAAAAAAATTGCATTGGAAAGCCAATGTTTTCTACTGAGCACATTCTTTTGTGTAAACATATTTAGAATTTTCTCAGGCTATAGTAAGAAGAAATAGACTGGGGTATTGGAGGGAAAAGCCAGTGGTTGCATAGTGGGACACTTTGCTATGTATTTCAGGATGATGACTGCTGAATAGCTTGGCATTTTTGTGCTGGGCATTGCACTCACCTGCCCAGCTCTAACAGTTCTTTTAAGTTGTGGTAGAGCTAATAGGTTATTCTCTAGGTGTAATATAATGAAAGGATATGAGGAAATATTAAACATCCAGTAAAATAGAGGTTCTTGGTCAGTTTTTACATGAAGTGATCTTTTGATAGAATAAGAAAAGGTTTTGCTCAATCCATTACATTACTTGGAATATAATCAGGAGTTAGGAACTGATTCAAAGCTCATTGAGTGATTCCTGGTAACCTTACTGTCAGCAAAACCAAGAGATTTTTAATTTTTAAAGGTGTTTTTAGATGCATCAAGCAGAACTTTTTGCAAAAGGAGACTATAACTAATCTCAATTAAGGCACAGTTTGTTAACACAGACTTGATATTAAAATCCTTTAATAATCATTTAAATAATTAAGTCTTTAATACTTTTTTCTTTCTACAAGCCTTCTGAATATGTAGGAATTTTAAATAAGTTAAATGTTATTTTGATGTGGGATAAGCCAATACTGAAGTCCTCTAAGTCTGAACAACAATTTCATACTTAGTCACAATTCCTGGAATTTCTGGAAAATTTCAAAATTGTTAGCTCTGATTCTTACCAAACTATAGTTTTAACTAACACTGCATAACAAATATCTTACTTTTTTCCCATTTTCCAGTGCTGTTCTGGGCGTAGTTACTGCTTCTGAACTAATCCCGAATAACATTATTTTATAATCTTTCCCAAATCCTTTGGAAACTTTTTCAAAAGGCTTTTTGGGAAAGCTATGCTACGTAAATATTTCAAAAGTGAAACAAAATAATTTTCTGCCCATTTGTGAAGAATGAAATACTAAGCACAAACATGGTACTTTTATCTAGTAAGTAAGGGAAGCATTTTGGAAAACTGCCTTTTAACTGTTCTGGTTTACAATATCAGCTTTATGATATCTCTAAAACATAATTTAGCACCTTTCAAAAATACAGCACTAATTTCCTGATAGACAAATGAACTTTACTGTTAGGTTTGTTTTGGGAAGAATGACTCATTTATTGAGTTCACGGCTCCTGACTGGTTTTAATTTGTTATTGATTCCTTATGGATTGTCCAAGTCACAAGTTATTTCTTAAGAGTTGTGCCACTATTTAATTTGGCATTTCTGACCCAAGCTTAGCTCATACACAGAGCTGTGGATTTAAGACAGTTAAATTAATCAGCACTCAGTCTAGTCTCATACTTGTGGATTACATTTACATTCCAACAACATTACTGGAATGGTCTAACCAAGGCAAGAAAATAAACACACTGAGCCAGGAAAAAATAAAATTCATCTTTAAACCCTCTTTCTGCTCTGTATGATCACTTTCCTTTTAATTAATTCTGTGAGAAACTTGTTTTAGAGAAACATGCAGCAAGGTCAAGTCATGATGTCCCCTGGGGCAGGGAGCATGGTGTGGAACCAGCATATATGCAAGAATGCATATCCATGTCATGCTCTGAAGTAAACGTCTGGTTCTTCCCAGTTCTTCTCAGAGCGTTTGTCATAACTTTACCATCCAATTTCAGTTTTTCCATGTTATTTCCTATAGCTTCAAATACCTGCTTAATGTTCATATGATTACAGTCTGCTTTTATCTGAGACACACAGGAGAATATCCAAGGTATTTTATATCCCATATGAAGTCCTTGGTTGTATCTACACAGACTGTTTCTCTGTTATGTTTTCTGACAGCTGCATGTTGAATATTAAATATCAGCACAGAAAACAATCAGGAAGATTGCAGCCAGTCATTGCTATAACTGTCCCTTAATTTAGAATTTTGTAAGGAGATTTTTGCAAGTTAGCACAAGGAAAAGAAAATGTAGTTGGGTCACATGCTGAATCACTAGCAGAGGGCTGAGAAATAATATGGATCTCAAATAGCAAAATCAAGTTACCTTCAAATATAGAAGAAGAAAAAGGTTCTAGAAGTCAAGTGGTTTCCTTACAGCTATTTTCCAGCTAAGAAAATTCTTCCTCATTCCTTGATGTTTGATGATTCTCTTACATGTGTATGTAGAAATGACACAGACATCCTTACCATCACCAGCTCCAGCACTCCCTAATAATCTGTGCTTCTGCTTCTCCCGAATTTAGATCATGTCAAAGGCATTAAGACTCCAAAGTAAGTATATATTTAGTTGGGTAATCAAAAATAGTCAGTTTAATTAGGTTTTCAGCTTGCTTAGAAACAGATTATTGTAGGCAGCTCTGTACACTATGCCACAAGCTGGTATCTACCTTCTGGAGGTGAACATGCTGTGAATTCCAAGAACCTTGTCAGACTGCACAGCTTTATGTTGGTTGCCCTAAGTTCATGTTAGAAAAAGGTGTTTTCATCTGAGAAATGTAGGTGAGAGTGAGTTAAATCGCGGATGCTGCTTTTTAGTGCTGTCAAGGAATGCTCCAAGAAGGACCTGAGTTTCTGTATTGATCTGTTGACAAAATCATTTCCCTTCAGTTAAAAAGGAAGAGAGTTGCAAGCAATCTCCTCAATGTGCATTTCTTTTCATCCAAACCTGCTTGAGTGATGTGGGCAGAATTCAGGCAAAAACCCATGGAGTGTTGCCTCATGCCCATCAGGGTGTGTAGCTGTAGTGAGGAGAACACCTACATTGGCCCATGAGCACACACACACACACTAACAGCCTGCCAGGGGTCTGACCTCTCCTCTTGCAAGATTGAAGCTTGGAGGAGAAAATTCCCTCTACGGAGTGAATGTAATGACATTTTGATCCCTTGAAAAATGCTGTTGTAGCCCTGCCTGGATTCTCACACTGTTTGGATTTTATTTTTAGCTTTGGCATTCTTGAAGATTAATAAGCATAATGTTGCTGAAATCACTCTTCCAGTGTAATGTTACCTGAATAAAGTATTAGGAAGTTGAGTAGTGAAGCTGAAATAGCAACTTAGGGAGAAGCACATGCTACAAATGGCAGCAATTTGTAGAAAAAGGCCTGTTTTTGTTTTGTTCTGCCAGTGGGCTTTTGGCTTGTTGTTTCAGAACACTTGCTAGCTAGTGAGGCACAGAAAAGTGTGTAACAAAAATTGATGGAGTATTTCCTTGTAGTGGGACTCAAAAGGAAAGTACAATATATAGGTAAATTTCAAATGTACTTTTCTGTTACCCTGGACTTATAGTACTGGAGCACTGTAAAAGAAGACTTTTACCTGTAATGTCTGCTGCATAAGCCAGAGAACATTCGTTCCTAAGGGTTTTTTTAATATTTAATAGCACTTGAAAAAAAGTAAAAAATATCTTTCCACACACATTTTCTAATTCAGTTTAATTTTCTATTTGTTCCTATCTACTGGTTTTTACAATACAAATACCTTCTTAATTTCCTGCTACCTTTATTCTTAATAAGTAAGTCATGTGACATTTTTTTTTGTTACTGTATTATAGGTACACCTTAAAAAAAAGAGAGAAGAAAATCTAGTGGTGTAAACCTGAACCTGCCAATTATTTCTGAGAAACTTAACACAAGAGACTTGTTTGTAAATGTTATGAATGGTACTCAATGAAAATTTTGTTTGATTTCACTTATATTTAGTGTAATTTGTTCTGCTCTAGGGCATCCTGAGAATAGGAGATTGTACGCAAATGAATACTGAGTGAAGCAAAGATCATTAAGAGAGGAACTGGGGGGGAACCACACATGCTGGACACAATTATGTGTGTGTGTTATATTATGCTATCTTGGACACATCAGCACTGACTGCTTTGTTCCTTAGAATGACCTTTGATCAAGAGAGACTGCATGTGTCTTTGGTCATTCCCACATCCTAGGCTACTGTAGATGAAGGGAATTTCTGTGGTGTCTTAACTATAATCTCACTGGGAGCTGCCTCATTGTGTGCAAACACTCTGGTAGATGTCTGCCTTGTTGGGAGTTTACAATTGGAGGAAAGGACGGTGGTATTACCTCAAGCATACTAGACATTGTGCCAGTGTAACTGAGCAGATGGTGACCCATGGGTCATGGGACTATATTTCTGAGATAGATGGGAAAGGAAATTCTACAGTTTGCAGACCAGATGGAGAGTTCTCACAGTGCTGGCTATAAGGAGTGTATCTACACATGTGTGTGTGTATGTGTGTGTGTGCGCGCGCAAGAGAATGGCAAAACAGAGTAAATTACTGAGTGGATATTATTAAGTGTAGGAAGAAAAACTTATCAGTGTTTTTTATGCAAGAGGACATAAAGCAATAAAGGTATTTCATGTGTTAAATGCAGTATTCCCAAGTTTCCTGCTAGTTTCTGTGCTTCACTCTTTTTTACATTATGCAGCATTTTAATTAATTTTATATAAAATATCTGTAATTAAATAGCCCTATTGTTTTTCTTTCAAAGTGGTGTTCATTTCCAAATTTTTTTTTTTTTTTTTTTTTTTTTTACAAAGAGGGCACCAGGTGCAAAGTTTCCTTACCTAAAAGGATATTATCTGACTGCCAGATTTGCCTTCTTTCCTCTATTATTATTTCTTGAAGGTTTTTAGGTGCTCTCAGTTGTGTCACTTCATGGGTGCTTGCAAAGCAAAACAGATATTCTTTACTGCTGTAAAGAGAGTCTGACTTCCAAATATCAACATCTGTATAAGTTTTATTTACACTGAAAAAATTCCTGCTACATTGATCTGAAAATATAGAAAGTATTGAATCTCTGGGAGCAGAGTATGTACTTCACTAGATGGACTAATAGGTGTCTGACAGGTTTTGTGTATCACAAAATAATACATGTATCACTAAAACAGGGAAGAGAGGTGTTTCATTTTCAGAGAAATTTGCTTTGACTCTCGTTTAATGAGTCCATGTCTTAGTACATAATCCCTTAGCCATTCCAGGAAGGAAAATTCAGTTGTAGGGTCTCTTTCTCAAGATTGAAATTGCATATAAATCAATTAGAAGAACCTCCTTCTGGTCTCTCTGCAATAATTGCGACCACAGGAGAGGGCAGTTATTGTGAATTGTTCAGAGTTTAAAAAGAAAGTCAAGTCTTGAGCTCTTTTTCTTTAGCGCTTTGTTTTCCACCTGGAATTAACTTTTAAAGACAACAGTTCAAGAGGAACCTAAGGAATCCTTTAAAGAATGAAGAGCATAAAATTAATAAATATTCAGAAACATAAGCTATAAGGTGGGGCATAAAGTTATGTTTGCTATTATGTTTCATCCTCCATCTAAAAAAGTGAAGCAAGGGGAGATAGCAGTAGCTGTGCTCTCCAGTCAATTAAAAGTATATACTATAAAGGAACTACAAGAACAGGATTTGCCATGGAAATTTCTGAAATATATTGTCTAGAGAATATTTTTCCCCTTCAGTTTCCTTAAAGAGCTGTATTCACTCAGAATTGGATATGCTGACATCTTTTATTAGAAAAATTTGAGAATAATTTTTCACCACTGTTTTCATTTTTCCTCTGAATTTTACTGGCATTTAACCCTATTCCTCAAACGTAGCTCTGTGCCTTTTAAACTCAGTAGAGTGGTAAAAGCTGTAAGGGCAGTTGTAGAACTGGATTCATCTCCATGCAGTTTTGTTTGTGCTATGCAAAGTTGGGAAAAGGAAGAGGGGAAATTTGGCATTAGGTACTCAGCAAGTGGTAGAAGTCAATAGTAGAATTTCAAAGCCAAGGTCTGGTCAAGGTTTCATCAAGTAGTCATGTTCTTAACACCAGGTACCTTTAGAGAGATCTATAGGTGCCTACCTATGAGACAATATCAGTACAATGCTGGCTCATCCATGTGACAGACTTTTAGGTGTGCAGGTTATGTTTATGGGCAGAGACTTTCACCTTTTACATGCTTCTGAGATAAGAAAACATGCCACCATCTGAGATCAAGATGCCTAAAGAGGTGGTACCTGTCTCTCTGTATCTGTCTCTCTAATCCCATGGCCACAGGTAGTGGAGCACATGCCTAACTTTTAAGAAGGAATGGTCTCATTAACTGAAATGGGACTATTCATGTGCTTGTAAGTCAGACACATGTTAAAATGCTTGGTTGAACTGGGGCCCAGATTTCTATTTTTATGGAAAATTCACATGTGCAAACAGTAATAACATAATTAATCTCTTTTCACGAAGTGTTGGTTTTAATAATTTGACTCGGGGCTTATTGTACATAGTACTTTTCATCTTCAAGGCCTTTTGTAAACATCAGTGTAGAGACTTAAATTGGGTGTACGATTGTGAAAATTGCTCGGTCTTATATCTGACTTTGTAATTCTGTACCTTCATGTTCTTGGCAGGAGGCTTCTGCCATACAGCTGGGTTGGCTGAACCAGGAACTTTGGCTCTGTCTCCACTTAGCACCTTGGCAAATTATCTCCCAGGTGGAGCTTTGGAGGTTGTAAGCAGTTTCAAACTTCTTCCAAGTCCAGATTTTCAAGTTAATGACTTCATTCACCTCTGAGTGAAGCAGAAGTGGTGATGTAGGCTGTGTTTGGCATGCTTGGCTCTTATCCATTCCTTCTCTTCAACACAAGCGACTCAGAAATCAGTGAAGGACCAGAAAAGCGCATTTAAGGTACAGGCATAATTCTTGTTGGCTTCAGAATGGCTTGAAGTACGTGCTCAGATCTCAGTGTTACCTGTATAACTGTTACCTGTTAACTCACCCCAGCATTTATGTCAATGTGTAGGATCTCAGCATCTGAGGAGGGAGGACTAATTCCAAACACGTTTCCAAGGCATGAGAAGCATTTGAGGTACAGTGATACTGACCATTGATTCCACTCATGATGCTGCCATGGAGAGTATTTTTCCTCACATAAGGCCTGGATTGCAGAGATCTTTGCATTTTCTTCAGGGACTAGAGAAAGCTCAGTTATTCTCCAGCTGGGTTAGCCAACCTGCTGGAAATGAGGTTTCTCATTCCTCCAGGGTGTAGCCAACCTCACACAGCTGATCCTTCACACCCTCCGTGGTAGGATGGGAGAGAGAATCAGAAGGATAAAAGTGGGAAAGCTTGTTGGTTGAGGTAAAGACAGTTTAATATGTAAAGTAAAAGCCACAGGTGCAAGCAAAGCAAGGAATTGATTCCCCGCTTCCTAAGAGTAGGCAGGTGTTCAGCCATGCCCAGCACAGCTGGGCTCCTTCACATGTAACAGTGATCGGGGAAGGCAAACACCATCACTCCAAACATGGCCTGATGCCATATGGTGAGGAATGTCCCTCTGGGCAGCTGGGATCTGCTGTCCTGACTGTGTCCCTCCCAACTTCTTGTGCTTTCCCAGCCTCCCCACTGATGGGGTCGAGAGGCAGAAAAGGCCTTGGCTCTGTGCAAGCCCTGCTCAGCAACAATGAAAACATGCCTGTATTACCAGCACTGTGTCCAGCACAAATCTGAAACACAGCCCATATTGGCTACTATGAAGAAAATTAACTCTACACCAGCCAAGACCAGCATCGTGTGACCTTGGTTTTTTCTCTGTGAATCTCAGGAGTAGCAGCTAGGTGAGAGAATTTAGAATTTTTGGGTTTTTTACTCCCCCACAGGAAGAAAATGTCCTTAAAAGATTTTTGGTTTATGCAGTTGTTTTCAACAAGAGGGCTCCTCCTACTGTTGCAATTTCCTTTTTAAAGGAAGATGCTCAAGTTATTCACTTCTGTCCCTTTTTCGAGTAAAAATTCACATCAGTTCACATTTCAGAAGAAAAATTACTGTCTTTCCTCATTTTCCTGTTCCTGACAGAAAAGAGGTTAAGTTGTGTTTTACGGAGAAGGCGCCTTTTTCATGTGGATGACTATGAAATACTCAGGTGAGTCTGACATGGCTTCCTTATTGAGTTGTGTGTTTCCTGACGGTACCTTTAGAAGATATAGCAGCTGAAATATAGGGAAAGTCCTCTTTTCTCTCCTGCTGTCATCCTGAGTGATGACATTGCCCAGTCTTACTTTTTCTCTTCACCTCTGCTGGAAAGAAAGGAAGATGTTCAACTTGTGCCACAGTCGAGCACATTACAAATGCATGAAATGAGTCAAAATATCATATGAGGGAAGGGAGTAATTAAAGTGCTGCAGTTGCAAACGGGCTGATCCTGTAAAAAGATGAACTCCAGGTTAGAGGAGGTCCTGGATTTAATGGTGTGCTAGCGTTCATGGCTAATGTGCGTGCTGCTGTTCTGTGCTTAAGCGATATACGTGGGAACTCCTGAAAGATCCTCTTCACATAACTAATAAGCCACTAGAAATTCTTTAAAGGATCACACCCTTTAAATAAAAGTCTTGCCTCATTAGGAATATCAGAAAATAGAGAGTCTGAACAGAGATAAAAACGGAGCTTGTGACTTAACAGTGTAAATGCAAACCTAATTAGTATGGTATTTTAAAGTATTAACAGGGAGTCATAAAATAAGATGGATTGGAATGAAGAAATTCGTTGTAAAGAAATTACTGGATAGTGACAAAAGCCCAATTTATTAATACTCCATGATGTGGAAACAATGAAAAGGGTATTAACTACTTTACTAATACTGATTTTGCACCGTTGCCCAAAGTAATTGGTTTATTGACCTCTCTTTAATCCTGAATAGTTAAAAAAATTAATTTCAATGGCAAAATTTAATTTCTGTGCAGGAATGAGTTCCATGAAGAAGATATAAATAGTACAGAGTGAAAAAAATCTTTTATAAATAATATATACATATAATAGTCTAAGAGTAAAAGATTTTAACTATTTACAAAAAAGAATACACATGAAACAATAAATTGCAGACAAACACAGGTGTTTTCAAAGTGATGCATATACTTCCTTACAGAAGTCGGGAGAGGTGGAGGGGAGCTTTTACAGAAAGTAAAAATAAGGAACTTTCTATTAGGAATGAATTGTTAGGAATATGTACTTAGAGATACTTGAAATTAAACTGAATTAGAAAAGCATAAATACATCTTCTTATAGCCAATTTTCTTAAAAAAAATTATCTGGCACTGATTGAAAACTAAAGCCCACATATGCAGTTCTAGGATGCAGAGAATATTACAGATATACAGCCAGGTGTGTTTGAAGCAATGTATCATTTATACTCAGAGTCAGATAGAAAAGAATTGATTAGCAATTTGTGACTGAACGAGACCTTTTTTAAACTAGTTTTAAGATACCAGAGTATCTTATTTGTTTCTTTGTCACGGTCATAATGAACAAGGATGAGGAATTTAATGATTATATCTTTGGGGTGTCAGTCTTGATATGAACCGAAAGACTGATAGTGAACAAGTAAATTTAGCTTCTGTTTAGTTTGGCATACATTAAGAACAAAAAAGTTCATGGTTAACAGCTGGAAGTGGGTGAAACCTCTCTGGAAATCAGTGTAATTACAGTAGACAAGTGGTCAAAACACACCCTGTTAATATGTCCAAATAGGAAGGCGCAGGATACAATGCAGTGTGTACTGTTGGTGTATGTAAGGTTATAGTTTGGTCCATAAAATTCAGTATAGTGCCATTTTCAGTTATACAAAAAAAACCCAGCAACTATCGAAGCAGCAATATTCCTTCTTTGAATGTTGTTATTTCTGGAATGTCTTGCACTCTAATTAGGACACTCTATTCAGGCTGTTTTAAACTTGTTTCCTCCAAGAAATGAATTATATAACCAAGCCTCAATCTAGTAAGTCTATTCATGTGCTCAAATACCTTAGAATCATAGAATCATTGTTTTGCCTTGGCTCAAGCAGCAATCAGTTGTCATTGAATCATAAAATAGTTTGGGTTGGAAGGGCCCTTTAAAGGTTGCCTAGTCCAGCCCCCTGCCATGGACAGGGACATCTTCCACTCCACCAGGTTGCTCAGATCTCCATCCAACTTGGCCTTGAACACTTCCAAGAATGGGGCATCCACAGCTTCTCTGGGCAACCTGTGCCAGTGCCTCACCACCCTCATAGTGAAGAATTTTCTTTCTCTTGTTCTTCGTCTCTTGTCCTGTTTTTACTCTTTACCTTCATTAGGAGACTCCCACCTTCAGGCGTCAGTTTACATTTTATGGCTTATAGTATCCATATAAAACAGTGATGTAACTTTATCATGAGAACTATGACTGGTCCTTAGTCCTGACAAGATTTATAACATGCAGCTGGTTAGGCAATTTTCCTATATTTAATGTTTAATCCGTAAGGGTTCAAAAGAGTTTCGTTAAAAGATACGATCGATTAGACTGCAAAATCTGTATTGCTCCTAGGTTTGGAGAACCCTCTCATTTATGTTTTGTTTCATTTACCTTATGTGTCTAGAGAAGAATATCAGAAGGTACTTAGTGCTTCAGGTCTCTTGGGGTGGATTTGCTGACCAGGATTCTGTCTGCACTGCTTGGGTATATTGATGAGATATTTGGTTATAAATCTGTAGTACATAAAGCATATAATCTTGTAATGGGAGAAAATCAAGTCTACTTACATACTTTGAAAGTTGCAAGTGAAAGAAATGGGGTTTTTTGCATTATTAAAAGAGATAGTAGGAAAAACTGCCTGTTTGTAATTGCTTCCAGTTTGTTACTTATTTGTTTAAGTATTATATTGGCATTTAGCATTTAATTGAAACTGTGGTCAGTCATTCTTCACTTATTTGTCTGTGGGGAGAAAAAAGAGTGAAAACTGTTCCAAAGTAGATTTTTTTGGATAGAGTTTTTTTGGATAGGTAAATTTTGGTCATCATGATGGTAGCTGTTATTTACATATGCCTTCTCTTTGGCCTGTGTTTAGAAAAGAAAAGTGCTTAGAAAAGGAACAGTCAATTTAGTTTTTGGCCTCTGTGTTTAGAAAAGAGAAGTGCTCAGAAAAGTCAATTTAGTTTTCTATTCAAACAGAACACTTGGATAAACTATTTAGTTCTGATTTTCTTTTATCCTTTCATAAAGGATGGAGAGGACTTCCTGCAGGAATGCTGGTATTCTGTTACAGAGTAGCTTAGTAACCTAAATTTTCCTAGTGAGTATTCCTGCAGAAACATTCACATGCTGCATTTTATTGTCTAGAGGAGGTAAGCTACTCTTGAGCAGTATTAAAAATAAGAGGTGTTTTCAGGTTGGTTGTTTTGGAGTGAAGCAGAGTGTAAATGTTAGATGCTGAATTTCTACCCACTATGTGAGGGATGCAGTGAATAAAGGTTATTTTAGTATGCCTAACTCTTCAAACTGGCCCTGCAGCATCAACACATGACTGGTGTTCTTACATTCTGATATATTCTTCCTTGAGCTCCCTGGTGAAAGCACTGTGTGTTACCATATAGATGTTTTTTGGGTTTTTTGGGTTTTTTTGCTTTTCCACATTTAGCTCAGCTGGTTGTTGGAGGCAGCCTTTTCTCTGCAGAATTTTTTAGAGCATAATAAAGCTTTCATTCATAGGGAGAGAACCTGATGTTTTCTTTCTTTGGCAGAATTCAGTAGTCACTCAGTAGTAAATCTAAAGTAAAAGCAGACACATGCAGATATTGAAGTGCCTCTGTACCCTCAGTGCTTGGGTGCCTGGGGAAATTGGCTGTATCATGAACAAAGGTGGTTGGATTCAATTTGGACTGAGCTGCTCAGAAGTGAATGTCCCTCCAGTGCAGTGCTGACAAGGATCTACGTGATGCTAATCCAGTTTGCAAGGTCACAGGTGTTCTTACCAAACTCGCCCACAGGCACACATGCAGCCCTGCACCAGCCGCTTGAGAAAGAAGCTGAGGCCAAAATACACATGGAAACTGGTCTCGTTTTCCTTTAAAATGTGTTCCAGAGAAAAAATAAGAGGACAAAGAAAAAATGAATTAAGTAAACAGTAGAATTCTTGTTCTCATTTTATACAGAAGGAATTGAGCTTTGTGCTTTTTTTTTTTTTAGAAATGCAGTGAGTCAGCATCTGTTTCCAAAAGTTCCACCACAGAAAAATGGAAAAATACCCAGTCGACTTCAAATCAGATAAGTGCACTGATAGAACCAGCTCCTGGCCATAGGGATATTTGAAATCTCAAACTTCACAGATCTCAGTATCAAAGTAAGCCTCAGAATTTAGGTTTATTGGTATAAAATTTGATCTTCTGTAGTTCACCATTTAGGATAGTTTACCATTTAGAAACTTCAAGTAAGAAATATGTAATAAATGTAATGTAAGAAAATGCAGATCTCATTGTCCCAAGAGAAGTTCCTCTCTCTCTCTCTCTCTCACACACACACACATTCTTCTGCCTTTTGTCTTTTCTGGTGGCTCAGGAAACCAGCATCTCCCAGGTCTGCTGATTTCTACTCCATGCCCTGTGGATACTGATATCCTTCTGCTGTTCTGGCTCTGAAAACATGCCACAGAGCAAAATAATTTAATACTTTTATACTAATATATTAGTACATCACTGCACATTACCACCTCAGGCTAAAGCACTGGTTCGTAGCATCTTTTAAAGAGTTTCAAAAGCTCAACAAAAAGAATTTTCTCTCCATTAATGAGTTCAGTGGTAGCTAAGCTTGTAACAAAGACTTTTAGATGATTTTGTAAATAGAAAGTCTTTATAACGAAAATGTCTACAAAGCTGTTCTAGATTCCATCCAACAAAGAGACTGTATCATTAGTTTCAAAATGTTAATGTTTTTTGTCTCTTAGACTTCATTTTGGTCAAGCAATCCCATATAAGTCATCTCAGTGCAGCCATTATTTATAGCTAATAATCTCCTTTAGCTGCCAAACCAAAACTAGATCTCCTTCACTCTTGAGCTGAAAGTGCTTTTCTTTCTACAATGTGCTGGAAATGTGCCAATTTACCAGTTCCATTAATTTAATGAGGTCTGACAGCCTGCAGCAAATTTTCTCATAATCTCTCCTGGATTTAAATTTGGTGCTGCACAAACAACTGAGTATGACCAAGTAGTTGCTTTTTAACTCTGTGTATTCTAAACAAAATTCTTTACTCAGCTTAAATACAAAACAGGCTTGAGTCTTTCTTCTTTTTTTTTTTTTTTTTTTTGGTGGGCATTTTTTTATTCATGCAGCAATTATTTAATTTATTGATAAATATTTTAATATTAACAATAATCTGAAATGTGTATTTGTGTTGATCTGTTAAACATCAGTATTAAAACTTCAAGTGCAAGTAATTTCAAGTGCAGTGCTGTTGGTGGTGAGAGAAAGATGGTATTTATTTATTTTTATAATACACCTGAATAGTTATATGAGCTGTGAGGTTATGTCATGATTTTCACAGACTAATAAATAATCACTCTTATAAGGTCAACAGTAGTTTTAATGCAAGGTTAATCCTTAGCTTCTCTTTCCTAATACTTCCAATGATTACTGTTCACTGAAGGCTGTAATATGTTACTAAATTCATAAGAAACGGAATTGCTTGGCAAATTAAATGGGACAAAACTAAGGTCTTGATTTCTCTTGCTTGAATTCTACCTTCCTACCAGTGGCAGCCATATGCTGAAGGCAAAGCTGAAAATATGGTTAACTGCTCATTGCAAGAATAGTGGGGTTTTACTTGTATTTTTTAAGTACATCAGGTTTCTCTAAATCTGGTAAACAACTTAAACAGCATGGCATTGCAATAGGAAATTGCTACATTACACTTTAAAAGTGAGCTTGTAACAAAGGGTTGATCTGAATTTAGAATGGTCAGGGTTGTCTCTATTAATGCTTGCACTGTGCCATTGTTTCTCACACCAGCATTTCCCAAGAAGATGAAAATTTTGTCTTGAAGTTCTTTGGATATTACAAAACCTCAGTACTTGGGGTAGGAAGTATGTTGGAGAAATACTAAATTTAAAAAGTACCTTAAGTAAAAATAGGCCATATTGGGCTGCCTCTTCATCTGGAGGGTCTCCTTGCATGGGCTTTGTGTGTTTTGTATTTTATCACTGTTTTTGTAAGTATTAACTTCACTCTATAAATATTATCAGGCTGAAAGTTTGTACTTCAGCCCACACCACAGTCTTTAGGTTAACATCAAATTCTGCAAAATTAATGTGTAAGTCCTCTGTTCAATATCTTTTTTCCTGAAACAGTCTTTTGGTGATCTGTTTCTGGTTTATGAGAAGGAAAAAGCCTCTGGCCTCATCCCTGCAAATCTTTCAAGGGTGTTTTACCTCATGTGAGGTATTGCCCAGTGGATGTGTCCATATAGCATGAAATTGTCACTGCAAGATTTTTTTTAGCTAAATCAGAATATTTTCTGTTTCTGACTCCTGGAGAGACTCATTCTCATATAAACATCAAGTTTTCATGTGTGGGAGATTTGAACTACTGTTTATATTTAGGTAACAAATGAGTCCAAATAAGTTGAAATTAAAAATTCAACCTACATGTACCATATTATATGAAATGAATAATAACATCTTACTCTTCATACTGGGAGCCATGGTTTAATGCTGAGATCAGGGAAGTCACCTGGATGTGCCTTTTTTTACATACCTGATTCCAGCATACTGACAGTATGACCATCTAGAAAATGTTTTAATTCTATGTTCCTCAGCCTTCCCAGATTTTTTTTCCCCTACTCTCAGGCAAGATCTTTCTTGAGGCCTTGAATGTACTTGGTTAACCATAAAGTCAGAATTTTAAAAAACTATTATATATTTTGTTGCGGTTGTGGTATCTTATGCTTACTCAAACAAGTGCATTGCACGCTCTGGGGAAAAGGATATTTCAGGAGTGTGGAGGAGCTTTGTGTCCTGCTGAAGCATTGAACAGTCTTGTAGCAAAGGTGGATGTTTCTTGCTGTATTTCTGAAGATACTCTGTCAAAGTCCTCATATTAGCTGAATGTAAGTTGTTGGAGATAAAGCGAATATTAAAAGAATGAATTTTTTTTTTTAGGGCATGTACCCTTGAGACTGGCAGGGACTGTTAATTCTCCCCAGACATCAACATAGCAAGAACATGTAACCAGTGTTTAATGCCATCTATATATGAGGCAATTGTGCTTTGGACTAATGAACTTAGACCGTACCATTAATCTAACATCAGTGAACCTGGTGAGGCTGGGTTCCTGGCAATGACCCTGCTTTTATAAAAACAGTCATTTTTAGAAAATGTGTTTGTTTTTTCCACATAATAGCAAATTTAAATGGAAATCTGTATAACTGGAAAGCTTAGTTAGGAAGCCTACATTAAACACAAAAAGTGGGAGACAGAAATGAAATGTGAAAAGAGTAGTTAATACTTAGCAGCTGTAGTGAGAGCTGTCTAAACTCTTTTCTGCTTTAATATAGATTTTGTATTCTTTTTGTCACTGTTCTATAAATGGTCATATAAATGTTGCCATTCCCTTGCTTGTTCCTTGTGTCTTTATAAGCAGAGATACACAAATATTTTGGTGTATGTATATATGATCATAAATAGGGAAATAACCTGGCTTATGTTTGTGCATGTACAGTGTTTGCCTTGCACTTTAATTCATTGTGCTTCTAGGAAATGTTGGTCTTGAAAAATGTTAGTTCACCAGTATAAACCTCCCTCATTTTTTCCCTCATTTTCTCATTACTGATTGGTACTTAAAAAAAAAAAAAATGAATATATTCAAATAATTTTATGGGACTCTGAATTTTTGACTTTGCCACAGACTTCCTATGTACTCTTGGAAAAATTGTTTACTACACTATGTTTTGATATGGGTCAAGAAAAATGTGGTTCTGGGAAACAAGAAAGTATTAGATTATGTTTTCTCAAGTGAGAGGTCTCCATAATAAATCAGCCAAACAAGTCAGACACAGCAACTTGTAATGAACCCTTATTTGTAAGTACTGTTTAATGGGATAAAGTTGTCCTGACCAGCAGATCATAGTATTTGTAAGAAACTGCATTTTGACATTTTAGAGACAACTTCAGCAGATGTTCAGGCAGCTGTCCAGGTGTCTAAAGATAATAGAAAAAAATTCCAACCCAATGACATCAGTAGCAAAACTTTTATTGACTTCAGCAGGCCAAGATTTTACCCTGTCAGATCTGTGCTAACCCTTGTGAAGGGACAGCTCTCCACAAATGGATAAAGAAGAGAAAAAAATTTAGGGCACATCCTCTTGTATTATATCATTTCTGCCTTTTATGTTCTCTTCAAGAACTGGTGTGAATGCATATTTGAACATTTACCTTTGGTAAATATGTGAGAGAAATAAGTGTGTGTGAGAAAAATGAAGCATAAATGGCATTTCCTTGACATTCTCTTGGTTCTTTTTCACTGACAGGTAATACATACTTCCAGAATATTGATTTAAGTGCTGTCAATGCCAGCATCTATGTTGTCATTTTTCCTGTTTAAAAACAGATACCACTATGTTTGATATCTCCCCTCAGCTTCCAAGAACTATTCAATCTTCTCTAAGCACATCTTTTAAATAAAAAAATCATGACTTTTGTAAATTGTTTTAAGTGATGAGAGAACAGAGAGCATGTTCCTGTTGAATTCAGAAAAAAAAAAAAAAAAAAAGTAATTTCAGGTCAAAAGTTCTCATGTTCAGTCCTCGTTGCCATTACTGCACTCCAGGATGGAGTCTCTCTGGCTGTAGTCACTCAAACTTGTTTGTAATTTGTCTGGGTTTGGTTGAATTTTAAGCAGTTTATCAGCTTGGATTTCCTTGTATTCTGACCAGAGTGTTATTTCATTTAAAACGCGATCAGTGAATCATTTAGGCTGGAAAAGACCATTAAAGTCATAAAGTTCAACCATTAACCCAACACTGCAAGTCCACCATCAATGGTAAGAAAATATCCTATTGATGATAAGAAAATAATAACAAGCAATGAGTGATTAATGCATTTTATACTTGCCTTTTGAAAAGTTGTAAATCTGTACAGTTCTTTCACAAAGCAAAACATCTGCAAACTCATTGCTGACATTACAATTCAAAAATCAGGCTATAAATACCACCAAACGTCCAAGTTTTTTCCTGATCCAAATATCTTATACACAAAATTCTCCAAAAAAGGCTATATCATTATAAGCCAAGCTACTCTAAGAACCAGCAAAGAAAGAGAAAATATACAACTATATTAATTATTTGATTATCCCATTAAGCCACATAGAGGATCAGACACCTCAAGGCCAAAAAGGGACTTGTAGACCTGCAGGCCAATAAATGTCAGGTTGCCAGTACTTGTAACATATTTTAATGTGACATTTATTCTTATAACCCGTCATTTGCTGACTACAGGATATTTAATAGGATTTTCAAGTGGAATTCAGGATACATGATTTGTTCATCAGCAAATTCTGGGAAAATCAATGCTAACTCAAAAGTGCTGGGTTAAAAGGCAACTTTAATTTTCTTCTAGTGGATGTTCTTTCTTCTGTATTCTAAAAGCCATGCAAAGATTGAGGAATAAAATTGTGTAGGGGAAAAGAAAGGGGGGAGTGGGGGGAATATCACATGCACTTGCACTTTTATATGTGGAAAAGCCTAGATAATTACCTGTTTGCAAAAATACCTGTGATGTTGTTCAGGCTCTCATTAAGGTCTCAGCAGGTGGACCTGGGGAGAGCATGCTTTCATAAAGTGGAAGGAGAGGAAAATAATAAGAATAAAAAGGGCATGTGAGGGGGAATACAGCCTCGAAACCTGGTTTAGCTGAAACCACACCATCTATAGATGGAATACACTTGGCAAGTTTTCTGATACCATCCTAGCCAGGGAGGAAAGCAGCATTAAACCCAAACAAAAAGCTATTCCAGGGGTATGATAAGGCTATGCCTGCTCTTTTTGGTATTGTTTCAAAGCTCATAACTGTTTTTCAGTCCCTGAACTGATCAGGGCTTAATAATGAAGACTGAAATTAAAGATCTGAGCAATGTGAACTGTGAAGTCAACTCTTTGCTCTTGATCTGAGGGTGGCATTGTGCATTAGTACCTTCAGTGCTGATAAACATTCCGTGAAGCTCTAGACCACAATGAACCTAGTTTTGTTTCAGTCTTCCTGCGTATGCTTAGCCTGCTCTCCTCTCTGCTCTTGGACTGTGAAGAACTCATGGATATAAAGACAAGGTATAAAAGTAGCTGGTAGAAAAGTACTACCAATTTTCAGTGCACTTTTCCCATTTCACATGTCCCCACTTTCCCAGAAGATTTTCAGTGAGGCATCACTGAGGTGTCTATTGAAAGTCTCCTTGCCTTCCTTATCACTTTAAAATACCTTCTCAATTTTGGTGTTTTCAAAATCAAATTTTTCTCCTTTTTTTCTCCAGTTCTCGTTTGCAATTTGCTTTCACAGACATCTATTGTATGTTAACTACTATGTATGTTAGCTTGTATAAATAGATATTTTTATGAAATAGAAGTTTAATAATTTATGGCCTTGTACTGCAGTGTATCTGCAAAGTGCTTACTAGAAAGGGCTAATTAGGTTTGGTAAGTCCTTTTTCTTCTAGAACAACTCTTGTCTTGCAAAAGTTTGAAAGAATAAGTTTTTGCTTGGTTTCAAGGCATCTGTATAATTTGTTTAGCACAGAAAGCAAGGTTGCAAAACCATAGCCTAATTTTACTATGTTCCTCTTCAGCATTTGTGCTCATCAAGATATGAGGATTATATTTTCTGAATTGTGTTCAATCGTTAAGAAAATTATGTGGAACTAAAGAGTAAGGAGAAGTAGGAAAAGGTTCTGCTGCAGAATTGGTTGGTAAAATGCAACAAGAAAGGAAATGTGGAAGGATGTTTGTGTGATTATTGATTGGTGGCACAGAGAGTGAAGACAGCTCTGAGATTTGATGGCTGAAGTCACAGTAAGCTATGAAGGGCTGTGAAAATGGGGACAAATAACTTTTGAGTGATACGAGAGAGAGGAGGAACCCCAGGACAGATCCAGAAAACAAATAGCAGAAAAATCTGAGTGTAGGAAAGTCAGAGGAAGAGAGAGAGACTGAGAGCTAATGTGAAGGAAGTACGTAGGAAAGAGAGCTGGCTCAGGGATATGGAGAGAAAAGAGAGAAGAGGGCCTGATGCAGTGCTCTTCTAAGACTTTCAGGACTGCCTAATTAAATCAGTGGAGTTCTAATTTGAACCAGCTGAGGGTTTGGCTAACTGCTCCTGATTCTACCTCTTTTGTAGGAAAGACACTTGAGAGTGAGAGCTGTGTGTGCATCTACTTTACACACAAAAAAGGGAAATTCTAGGATTTCTAGAATAAATAAAGCCTACCTGAAATTTGCCAGGATCAAGGCATTTCTGTTCCCTACACTCAGCGTAATTGAGCTGATGTGCAACCCTTACCGAGGAATGATTGCTTTGCAAAAATGTGTCTTGCAAGGCTGTAAAGTTATAAAGTAACCTGATATTTCTAACAAAGTATTCACCTGTTAATTGTTCTGTA
Source organism: Vidua macroura (assembly GCF_024509145.1). Classification (NCBI taxonomy): domain Eukaryota; kingdom Metazoa; phylum Chordata; class Aves; order Passeriformes; family Viduidae; genus Vidua; species Vidua macroura. The sequence goes on along the minus strand of NC_071576.1, from coordinate 44,958,182 downwards.
CACATCATCACATATTTACACAATGAAATAGGAATATTAAGAAAAATATTTTTTCTATGTAACAGAAATTAAATTGAAATATACATCTGGGCTTGTTAACAGCTTCTTAATTAAGAGGGGGGAAAAAGTAACTAAAACACATTCTGCTTTCCATATCTAACTTACCAGAGGATAATTATAGTAAAAAATTACATTGTTAAGTTGTACTTGGTCTTTGAAGCCACAGAGAGAAATGGAGTTCACATACTACAGTAGTCAGTCCCAGCCAGTTTCTGTCTCCAGCATATCAGCTCATAAAATTCCCTGCCTTTTTGCAATAGTAATAACACAGTGCATTCTTTAACTTTAGATTGAGCAAGAGAAATTGGATGTTTCAGGTCAGATTTTTTTCACACAAAAGACCTAATGAATAAGTGTATATCTAGAATCTTCTACAATATATAATCTGCATTTCCTATCTTAAATGTCTTCTTGTATGTACAAACTTTCCAAGTTTCTACTGATACCTTGGTATGCCAAGCCCATGAGTAGGTTCAGGGCTGTGTTCTCCCCTTGACTTCATGCATGTAGTCCTGCACCCACTGTGGCAAGATGGGGACTGGGGACTTCAACACAACTTGGTACATTTAGGCAGGAACTTCTGCCCTGGATGTACTTTAAAGAAAGGTTTATCCATCTGTTTGGAATACATGATTCAGTAAATGGGATGCAGTCCCTTTTTTTAGTGGCTTTCAAGATGCAAAGTGCCTCTTCCTTCTTACTCATAGAATGTGCACATATGGAATAGGTCAGGTTACCACAGTAGTTTAGATAGTCTCATGAGATTTTTCAGAACCATGTATCCATCCCAACCTAGTTAGATGGTCTGATGCACATATTTGGAAATCCCAATGGCCAATACCATCATGGTATTTGTCAAGAGACAAAGATGATGTCTGGATCTGAGCATCTGCAGGAATAACATGAAGCATTGGGTGGTCCTACTTGAACCTGGACTGTAGCTTGAAAAAGCTTTAGTGATGAAAGGATGAAGGTGGAGCTGTTGATGGTCTAATCTTAAGTTTTCCACAAAGTATGTATTTGTGAAAAATCAGTCTTTGGTTTGAAATGGTTTAAAAGTAAAAGATGTGGTGGCTCTTGTGATTATGGAGATCTGCTAACATGCCATTTGACAAGCCAAATGTTGGTCATAATACAGAATTGGGCTAGTAGCATAATTTTTTGTCTTACACTCTCTGTTTTCCTCAAATCTTTCTTTGCAATTACAATTATATAAAAGTGCTTTAGCAAGATTTTTCAAAAGAGCTCAGATTTTTTTCAGGTTGCCCCTCTGATTATTGTAGCACAAAATTCTAGCCATGACTGTATTTTTTGGATGCTCCACAATGTGCCCAGTGGCTAAGATTGAATTCTTTTTCATGATGCATTTTTCTACTGTTCTCAGGTGGCTATTTCTTCACTTGAAAAAGATTCAAGTGCCCATCATTGCCATTTTGGAGATATTTTTTTCCATCAATTGCAACTTTTTCACTGAAGACCAGAGACACTCTAGCTTTTCATTAGGAGACATGGTCAAAAGTACCACTTCACTGAACTGCAGCCAAGAAAGGGACAGAGCTTGAATTACTACAGGCAAATACTGCATCTGCAGATGAGTGATCTTGCAGTAAGGTTAAAATTATTTTTCATCTTCTCCTGTCAACCGTCCTGGGATGGCTAGTTTAGAGTTTTCTCTAAAATATTACACTGGGTAGAGATTTAACATGACATGCTATCATACCTTATTTCTATCTGGGTCCATTTCTGGTTTTAATCACACCATTGTGTTATGTATGTGAGTGAATTTCTGGAAGTACCGGAACTCTGACTCTGACAAGGTATAGACTAATGCATCTTGCAGTGCTGAGATTCCAGTCCATTCTTTTACACTGTGTTTTTTTTAATTTAAATTTTAAAAAATTTAAGAATCAAGGGCAAGGCTGTGTCTTAGGATTCAAGTTGGAACAGGGTTTGCTGGGTTTTGGATTTTTTTTCCATTGAGCCATAGGAGAAGCTAAACTGATACAGAAATTATTTGGGATCTTAAGGAACAATAAATAAACAATATGTCGTCTTAATGCTCTTACATATTTCTGAAGAGAAATTATTACTAATATGTTCGTATTAGTTCTCCTGTTGCCTGATTAAGGAGTTTATAATATTATGGTCAGATGACAGGCTGCTAGTTACTTCATTCCCAGTGAAATATAGCCTGATATTCAAAACCAGAGGCCTGTGTTTGCAAGGTCTTGCTCTATAGGGGAGATCCTAATCTCAGTAAGATAAACTGCATAAATAAAAGTTGATGAAAGAACAGTCCAAAGACTGGATTATGTTCTAACAGTTTTACAGTGCTTTGCTTTACCACAATTCTGTGCTTGTGTCCTTAGGGAAGTCTAAACTATTCAGTATTTACAGAATTGTATTAATCCTGATTTTTGCCAAGTTAATTTCTGTTCAGTATTTGTATATTCATTTTTATTTTGTACTGGGAAGGAATTATGGGGAAAGGGTTAAGAGTGTGCTTGCTCTTCATCTGTTTTAAATCCATAAATGTGAGCCCCTGTGCTGTTTCTAGGTTTCAGATTACACTCTGTGATTTATAGGGGAAGGCTGTTCTCCACAAGTTGAAAACCCATGTGTTTCCCCACTATTGTAAAATAACAAATCCTGGAGAATGCTTCCAGTTGCAAAAATTGCAGTTTTGAACTACATTTGCAACTGCCTTTTTTCCTTCAAGTGATGGCTTTGACAAGGGAAGAGAAGTCCCCTTGTCCTAATGCCATCTTTCACCATTTGCCAGGCCTTTCACTGCAGGTTGCAGAAACCACAGCAACACCCTCACCTTTGCAGTCTTCTATCAGTTTATTTTTGGAGGCTATGCCCACTAAAACATGCAGCTGTGAGAACACACTTATATCACTGTGCATAAGTAACATCCAGAGCCCCTACAGAGATGGCAGGCCTGAATCCAAGGTGACCTAACAGTCCATCAGCTCCCAGTTCCTTCTGTTATCCCATGGTGAACATGAGAGCAGAGTTTCTTTTCGTGTTTTTCATTGGATTTCTGTGACAATGGTGGGGGGTTTGAATACAGTTTGATTTCAGAATTCAGTGCTTAGAAAGAGCTTTACAGCAGCAAGTTCCACCCTCTCCTTTTCATTACTGTGAAGCAGGAGAATTCACCAATCACCTCTGTAATAAAAAACCACATGGAAAGTGTTAAGACTTCTGAAATGGTATCATCATTTATTTGATAATTATTTAAATATTGATATTCACATCAATGGCCTATTCCTTTCAGGTATTTTTCCTGATGTAATTCCTGTCTCTGCAACAGGAGACCTGCTTCATTTTTTCAGTTACAACCATGCAATGACTTTCATGCGTGTTGAACAGCTGAGATACTCTCTCAACTTTGCTGTGGTAGAGTAGTTGAATTTGTAAAGACATATAAGTGACTCTAACCTATTGCCTGTGTTTTGTTTTACAAATAAGGGACCATGTTTTTTACATCTATCCACCATTATTGAAAATACACATATCACTGAGATGTGGGAAAAAACTGAAGAGGGTTCTGGCTAAAGTCATTGGTGTGAGGTTTAAATAATGCAATATTGCTTTGACCTTTCATGGATCCTCTATGAACTGCATCAGTAGCTGACCCAATGAAAGCTTATTTCTTTTGTCTCAAAACAAAAGGTTAAATGGGATGGCAGCAGTAGATGACGAGTCCTAATTAAGATGTGAGATACAGCATATGTTAAATTAGCATGTGTTATGTAGAGTAGAAGCAAATAATTGAGAGTAGAAACATATAGTTGAGAAATCTCAATGGGTTACATAATTTTGATGCTTTTACATCTCATATTCAGCATTAGATATTTTTGTGTACAGATTGTATCTGAGGTGCATTCTGAGCAATGCAATCAAAACCAAATAAAAAAGTCAAATTCAGTCTTGAGTTTGCAGGGGCCTTATAGTTCCCTACAATGAGCACAGCAAAAAGCTACTGTGTAGTGTGAGCAACTTCTCGAGCATAATGAAGTAGTGTAACATCAGCCAGTTAAATATTCAAAGGTTATTGTAAGTTTAATAGGTAAACAATAGAGAGGCAAGTAGCCAGAGGAAGTATGGTTATTTCTTCCTAGTGCCTCTGAGTGTAGCCCTGCATTTCCTTGTATAATTCAGAGTTATAAATGAAAAGCTCAGCAAAAAAAATATTATTTTTAATCTGAAAAGATGGCTTTTAACCAGAGGAGGCAAAATAATAATGCCTGCGGCTTCCTGTGTGCACTGAACAAAAAGCTCTGTTGTGTTCTGAATTCAGCTTCTTTAGAAAAGGAGTTTAATGTGTCAGACTGTATCTGTGAGAGTGCTGTGCATTATTATTTACTTATCTGTGATCTCATTTGTGTCTCGCTACTTTCAAATTGCTTGGCCTTGAAACCGTGTGAAAAAGCAGCAGCCTTCTAACTCAGTAAGATACAGAGAGTAAAGAGCTGAATAAAGGTTCTCTGTGATTTGATATGGACATCAATATCAATTGGTATTTGATAGTGACGTCACCAAAGCTGTGAAACAATACTTGGTTCTGACAAAATGGGAGCTGGCTTGTATATTTTTCCTGCTTTCTTTATGTGGCTTTCCAGTCCCATCCAAAGGTAATTTTGTCTTCCTATTTTTTTCCCCATGCTCTTTGTGCAGCTCTTCATGTCCTAGTAACAGGCATAAGTTAAAATGGAATTGTGAAAATATACAGCAAAGGTGATTAGGGATGTACAAGAAATCTCTGGCTATTGCCTGATTTCCATACAAACTATCCCTGTAAGAGATGAGTTCTTAGCTACCATGACTGTGGAACAGACCACAGAGGAAATATCTTGTTGCTAAATCTGTTTGCCCCAGCATGCCATTAGTTCTGAAAACCTATACCTGATCTTCCTTCTAGCTTCAGCAATTTGTCTTTGTTCTAGACATAAAACGTGTTGGACCATTTCCCCCAAAGAACATTGAACAAATTTAAGTGTGACACTCCAGAATCCTCTGCTGTTTAGCTATTCTGGATCCCCTTAGATCTAGCTGGAAAGCATTTTTTGTTTGTTTTTGTTTAAACACCAAAATCCCCCCAAAGGAGATGTTATTTCTTAAACTTGTCCTTCTTTGTATGTCTGCTAAAATCTGCAAGCCAAATCAAGCTAAGTCACACTATCTGTCGAGAAAAGAGGATTGCTATAACTACATGAAAGGATTTCTCAGTTAAACCCATTACTTTTGAGAAGGGAGACATGAAAGCTGCTGTAGAATAAAATATAAATCCATTAAAAGATGACTGTGGTTTTAAAATTACATATTTTAAATAAAAAGACCAACCACATATAGTTGGGAAATTACATAGTGGGTGAAGAAGAGTACAAACATAATTCAACTTAAGCTAATTCCCCGTGGGCCAATGTTCACAATTAGTAAATAATCAAATTGTTTACTAGCTGAAGGGTTCACCAAAATCAATGCCTGAATTTGACATTACTCCTGCAGAGCAATTTTTAAATTTAGAATCACTGATACTCCTATGGATGTCAGCCCCTGCCTTCCCCTAGGTTGGGAACAGAAATTACATTATAAGACATGCATTTAAGTCAAAGAAACCTTTATTTTTGAAGTTAAACCCTTGAGACATACTGTTCCATAGAAATTATTCATCAAATATCTTTGTATACATAATTAGCTATTGTTGTTGAATTATTCAGTGCTTAGATGAACAAATTCATTTGATGGAATCTTACCCATTCCTAACTAATTTACAAGCATGAACAGGAGTTTAGCAGATCTAGATCTTTCATAAACAGATTGTTTGCCAGTAATTACTAAAATGCCTTTGAATGCTGAGACCAAAGAAATTTTTAAAAACTAGCTTACCTTCTGTTTGTGATTCTTCTTGTTCTGTGTGTATCTATTATTTCTCTAGTTCTATTGCATTTAAACCTGTGAAGATGCCAGTGGTGAGAACCATGGGGGGATAAATGGATTCAACCAAATTTAATTTGTTTTGTCACTAGTTTCTAAGTTGGCTTACACTGAAAATGTTATGGGAGCATTTAGTAAATTCCAGTACCTGAAGGGAGCCTATAGGAAAGATGTAGAGAGACTGTTTACAAGGGCAAGTAATGACAGAACAAGGGCAAATGGCTTCAGAATAAGAGTGGGTTCAGATGAGGTATCAGGAAGAAATTCTTTTCTGTGAGGGTGGTGAGACACTGGAACAGGTTGTCCAGAGAAGTTGTGGATGCCCCATCTGTGGAAGTGGTCATGGTCAGGTTAGAAGGAACTCTGAGCTACCTGGTCCAGAGGAAGGTGTCTCTGTCCACAGCAGGGGGTTGTAACAAGATGACCTTTAAGGTCCCTTACAACCCAAACTATTCTGTGGTTCTTTGTAAACTAAGCCCATTTAATTAAACTTCAGATGTGTAACTGTTCTGTTCTTCAAATGCCATCATACTTTTTTAACACTTCTGAGCAGCTTTTACTAGTTTATCCTTATGACAGTTTTTGCAAATCATTTATGGGGCCAGGCTATGTGTAGAGAGCCCCCACTAAACTGATCCTAATGATGGCAAACAACAGTTGCTAAACTAGCAACAAATGAATGGAGAAACTGGGTAGTCTACAATATTGGAAATAATCAGTGGTTCTGATTTTATCCCTGGGTATGGTGATCAAGTATTTCCTGTTTTAGAATACACAGCAATGCAACCTAATCTCTTCCAATTTTCAGCACCTAAAATGTAGCTCAGTGCAGAGAGATTTCCATCAACTGGGAATAGGCAGGGAATGACAGGATAAGCTTGAGCCACAGCAAATTCTATACCTAAAATGCTTGCATATGCATCTAATGGAAGATTCCATTAGACTTAAATGCACTAATGAAATGGATTAATGTAGTTACTCTGAATCTCTTCCATCAGATTCTGTGACAAGGAATGTTTTTCAGGGCCTGAATGGAAAAAAATACTTCAGTTCACATGCAAAACATATGATTAAAAACTGATCCATTAAAGATAAAGCTCAAATCTAAATAATAATTACTGCCAAAAGCTTCAGGGCAACCAACTTCAGTCTTCTTTCTTAATACTTTACCCTGTCCCAAGTCAGAAATTTAAGATGACTTTTAAGAGAATTTAATTAGGTTTTAAAAACTGAACCTGACTTCAAATCAGTGTTAGGTTTACCGAGAAATGGGCATTTTGTAAAAGATATTATAAATCTGTGGCTCTCTCCAACTGCATTTTTGTTCCTGTTTGACTCGTTCTGAAAAGACAGCACTGACCTTTTTGCTCTGATAATATCAGTGTCCGTGTGCATTGGGAGGCCTGTGCCAGACATCACAGTCCTGATAATGAAATGTTCTGCACATGAACAAGAAGGCAAGTGTTATAAATAGGAAATTAGCAGCACCTTTCCTCTGCCCTGTTGCTTTAATATTTCTGTTAATATTAAACCAATATGTAGAACACCTTCCTGAGATGGAAAGGGGAACAAACTTCTAATGGAATTACTAAGAGTTTGATATAAAATTTAGCAGCTTTGTAAGGACAATAAATATTTTTAATTAATAATTGCTTTTCCTTTGATTCTTTATCAAAATAATTCTATTTCAGAAAGGGGATTAATCTTGTAAAACTTAATTTAAACAAAGGTTTGATTTGTCTTGAATCATAGGGCAACTGAACCATGCACCTTCTTAGTTCCTTTTTCATAAAACCATACCGTTTTGGCAGCTAAAAAGTTTTAGCATTTCTCCCAGAGCATTCTTCTTGGGTGGCACTGCATGTTCCCTGGCAGGAAGAAGGTGGGTGGGTCCTGACTGAACAGTGACATTCCCAGTGAGTGTGGGACTGGGGAATGAGGCACAGCTTCAGAAACCTACTGAGGCTTTGGCTGATTGTGTTGGGGAAAATGAACAATATGTAGTCAAATGAAGAAAAGTCTGAATTGCAACAGTTCAGAGCATTTATTAATGTATAATAACTTTCAAACCAAATGGAAATGTCAGTTGAATTACATAAAGTACTTCATCATGCTTGTTTTCCAATTTAAGTGAAATTCCAGTTCAGATTTCTGATGGACTGATGATGAGATCAGATTTCCTCCAAGTGACTGGTTGTAGGTTAAGTATCTTAACAGCTAAAGGAGGCAGGAAAAACTAAGTATTTCTGGTCATTTCATTCTGCCAGGCTTTTTTTTTTTTAATGTGGGTGCTCAATCCATTGTATTTTGTTGGCAGGTTTTTTCATCCTCATTTCCTATGCTTTGAATAGTGCCTGAATCCACAACAGGTTGTTTTTCAGTGCATGTACAAAGCAGTCCTAGTTTATACCTGCAAATAATGTAGGTTTGTATGATTCTGTTGGTCCTATCACAACCAGCATGGACTTCTGTTGTTGAATTGTTACATCCTTCTGGATTCCTTCTGGATTCCTAAGGGTTATAAAAATGTTATAGATTCCTTGGTGGCTTCAGGACCCAATTCTGTGAGTTTTAAGTCCATGAGAAATGTCACATAGCATATGCTGTATTCAAGGTGATCTTGATATCCTCTTCATATTGAGAAAGATAATTACTGGTAGCCAGTGAATGCTATTGGCAGTTCTTCTTCAGAAGGGTGCAGGCTGAGAAGTTGTCCTGTATCAGAAATAATAACTTTAGCTTGATTTTAAAGGCATTCTATGTATATTACATTTTAAGGTAACATGGTGCTGGTTATTAGAATCAGTCAAATGGTGTTTGGCAAGTTCCTTCAGATGTCAGTTATGATATTAATGGGTATGGTGATGATGAAGCTCAAAGCCTGATGAATGCATAGGGGAGGAAAATAGCTTTGTTGCCAAAAGAGTAAAAGGCCTGCTGACCCTGTTGCTAATGCATTTATCCAACAAGCTTTCCCCCAAAATCAGTCAAAACTAAACATCTGAAAATGAGGGACTGCAATTGCATGAGACCTAAGTGTGCTCCATGTGCCCAGAGGCTGCAGACAGCCCCTCTGTAACCAAAATTCTGAGATGTCACAAGTAGCTGAACAAACAAATATCACCAGTTAATGGTTAAACTCTCAATTTACTAAAGTGTTTGTTACCAGTTTGCCAGAGAGATCAAACAACTGTGAATCATAACCTTGGCTACTAATTAAATCCTTTATTCCCTTCTCTCATCGCAGAAGCATTTAATCTTGGGGAATCAGGACAGCCTGTTGTGCAGAATTGCATTTTACAGCATAAGCAGAAACAAGCTTACTGTAAGGCTTCCTACTGAAGCTGGAAATGGGAAGGATTAAAATGAGAATATTAACTTTCCCTCCTGGAATGGTAGTTCATGTTAGCACTGAAAAATGATTGATGGTGAATAGCTGCATTGGAAAATCATTTTGGTCGTGTAGCTTTGTTATTTCACTGAATGGCAAATACCATTTTTATTATCCACCAGCCTTGCTTATGGATGGGACTTGTCCTCTAGATAGAGAATGAGGGATTTGGTGTGCTCTACTAGTGACTGGCTGTCCCAAAGAAAAATGTTTTACTAAGAAATAATGGACTGTGAAGAACACCCCGGAGGAAATGAGGCATAAACCAAAACACTACAAGCAGCTTTATGGCAATTCAAATATATTTCTATTTGTCAAAAGATGTTTTTGTGTGCTTTTATGTAGAGGATGTATAGCTGCGTGATATCATACCTTCAGTATTTACTAGAAAATTAAACAGTGTTTACCTTTTTGGCTCCCATCTCTGTGAAGCAGAATTTAAAAGCCCAAACACTTTATTTCCTTTGGGTTTGGGGGAAGTCATCCAAGTCCTTAGCAGCAGAATGATGCAGCACAGGCTCACAGAACAGGGGTACCCTGAACTAGCATTAGGCTAACTCAGTCCACTGGGAACTGATCCAAACACACAGGCATTCCAGTCAGGAGTAGCAAATTTCCGTTTTTGTAACTTGAACCGTGATGTTGCAGTCAGATCTGTGGGAGCAGGGGCCTGGAGACAGTGTCTCTAAGACACCACAAGAAGGTGTTAAGAGGGGAAAAGCTTCCTATGCAGATCTAACTGCAGGTTTGGTGCATAATTATTGAGCTACAGATGACTTATATAAATACACTTAGGAGTAGCCATCTGTAGACCTGCAGTGAAAAGCTGTATGTTATTAGCTTGAAAAGCGATGCATTTTTATGCATTTATTTCTGGAGAAAGTAATATTTTCTGAACATTTTCTATAACAGAAAGAACCCACCTGAGAGGCAATAGCTAGAATTTGGAAATGATGGCTTTTTTTTAGTTCTGCTTTTGACTTTGCAGAATGTTGTTTTCTTACTAAAAAGTGTGAGTTTTCAGAAGAGGAACACCCCAGCTACACCTCTTCAGAGCACAGACATCCACCATTTGTACATGCAGAACTTTTATTTACTGGGAGAGATCTATCCTGAGGAAACACCTGAATACTCATGAAAATTCCAGGTTATATTTAGATGCAGAGGCTTGGGTGATGCTATGCTGTAACATAGTAATGACCCAGACTTACACAAACTTTTATAGAACTTAAGTATGACTTTTCCATCCCTTAGTGAATATGAATGCTGTCATGTTCAGTATGGAGAGAAAGCACTGCAAGGTGGCATCACATATGCCATTCTATCAGTATTACTAATAATAAGTTTATAAAGATAAAACATCTGGAACACCTCACTGCTTCTGCAGCTGCTCCCCAAAGCCATCACTGGAAGTCTGTTTGGGATGAGAGTTAGAAACACTAAGTGTTCATGCAGTTAAAAAGGAAATAAAGATGGTGCTGTAATGTCATTCAAGTGCGTCTTGGTAAGAGTAATAGAATGAACAATCTGAATAATTGGTTTAATGTTTGATATTATATTTAAATGTTAAGAAGAAAATGCATCATTTTTGCAAGCTTTGAAAAATTTGAAATAACTGTTGATTTTAAGGCACTGTTTGAAAAATAATGTCAGATTCTATGAAAGTCTGTAATTTAAAAGCACAATGAGCAAATTATTTTCTTTTTATTCTGTTGTCAGATCACATGCATATGCAAAAAGAGGGGCATGTATTTTTAAAGATCTGTCAGATTATTTTGTCATTATATTAAGCTACAGTTCCATTTGGGGGTAAATATGTATGTAGATATTACATTCAGCAACCACTAGATTATTTGGATTGTTTAGCAGTCAACAAATCAAAGATCTTTCAAGTGTTTTTTATTTAAAAAATTATTTGGGAAAAAAAATCATGTAAGTGATGAAACATGTTGTATAGAAATTGTGGGGTGAACACCTCAAAAAACCGAAACAAACAAAAAAAATCCTAAAAACTGGAGTGACTGTATAAAAGCTGTTTATGGCTGTATATGCAGGAACTTGAGAGTTTGGGGATTTTTTTTCTGGAAATTAAACTGAGAGGGATATATGGAGGTTTGCTTAGACACAGAAGGAGGTTATGTGGACACCTCTTTTAGCTGTGGAATGGATGCAAACCTGGCGTGGGTCAGATAAAACCCTGGATTTTCAGAGCCTTCTTGAAAGGTGAGGAAGGTCAGCAGAATGGTGTGTTGTGCTGCCAGGCTGGATCACAACTACTTACACTGCACATTGAGGAGTGCTGGGGAAGGGTTTTCTGCAGCCTGCTGTATTTGTTGTCTGGATGGAGATGCTCTTTCCCACCCTCACCCTCCTTGTTTTTCCCACAGGCTGCGGGAACACCACCGTGCTGCCATCAAGGTGATTCGGAGGATGCAGTATTTTGTGGCAAAAAAAAAGTTCCAGGTGAATTGTGACTAGAAAGCTCCTTTTCTAAATAAACCCTTTTATTCTCCTGATTCATTGTCTCTTTAGAAACTTAAGAGAGTCTAACACAATTCATTTCAGTAATGGTGATCTACACCCACTATTCTCTCCCTCCTTCAATAGGGTGGTTGTTTTGCAGCAAGTTAGTCAACTATGGATGCACTGGAAATAGGCTAAACTCCTGAAATGCAGTCTGAATTAATATGTTATTTTCTGCTAATGGACTTGACCCTTAGCCCTCTGTTATCACTGTCTCTTTCTGGCATTGCAAACATTCTAGTATGTCTCCATTAATTCTGAGCTGTATGCTGCTTTCATGCCCAGTCAGTAGGATTAGAGATTAAAATACTACCTCAGTCTTGTTCCTGTCCCTTACTCAAAGATAATGAAGTCCTGATAAGAAATCAAGGTGGAAATTTGTTACTGTATTGGAAGGTTTCTGATTTCTTCTCCTTTCTCCCCTCTGTACAGTAGGAGACCTTCTTCCCAGTTAGTGAGATACTGATTCTCTTTCCTTCTCTGGCCCTCACTGATACATTTCCCATGTGCTACTCCACTTGCTGTGGTCTTGTGATGTCATAAGCATTTAACAGTAGCAATTAACTTAGTTTCCTGGTCCGAATAAAAAATTCTGACTGCAAACTTTCTAAAAATCTGTTTCATTAATCCAGTAAAAACATATATCAACTGCCTTCAGCTTGATTTAAACCAGGTGAATGTATATATAGGTAATAAATATATTACCTTACTTAAAATTAATTAATAAGGGATAATCTCCAGAGAATAGACTTCATAACTGGAAATGCAAAGGATGACAGGGGGTTAACTGCCTAAATCCATTTTCATACATGACCTAGCTACTTCTGCTTCCAATAAACCAGAAAGCTATCCTACCTTTAATCTAGACCCTCCAAAAAGGAAGTGTCTTTTCTCCTTCAAATTTGAAGGCTACAAAATTTAAGATCGAAAAGATCATGATGATGAGGATGACGAAGATGACTAAAATTCCAATATATCTATCTGTAAGGCAAAGTTTGCTGCTGTTAGAATCCCACAATTCTGATTTCCTTGTAAAAATCAGAAGCATTGCCTGAATTCTTTTGCAAATTTCTACTTTGAATATTTTAATTTTTACTAAAATTCATGAGCTAGTTTATGGCTAAAGTTGCCTGAGCTTGTCAGAAAATCTCTTTAGTTATGTATAATGTATTCAGACCAGCACCATTTAGGCTGAAATGCCCCATGTCCAGAGTTTCCTTGAAGAGAGGGCTTTCAGAAAGTTTCTGCTAGCACATTTCACCTTTTATTATCATTATTAGACTGAAATTAAGAAAGGCACAGTGTCTCAACTACTTGAAGATAATATTTATAGTCATTTTGGTGAGAAGTTTCTTAGCACTTGCTGGTCAGCACTTGAAACTGGGCAAGGGGTGTGGCCCAGTCCAGTGATGTGTCTGCTGCTGTTGTGTGAATAATTGCCTAAGTGTGGCCAGTTCCATTAAAATCTAATTTATTTTCATTCTAAAACTTGATTGTGATCCTTTGCTCCCTGGTAATTACTGAATCGCTGCTCTCATTAATTTAGATCATAAAATACTTGCCATGGTATTAATTAAACTGCTTAGTAACTAGAAATCCACACGTTGTAGATCTACCTCCCAAGTGGTATTTGTCAGAAACAGATTTTGAAAATGCCTGAACACTGTGTGCAACATTATCCACCTGGCAAATGAACAAAACTCCCCTGTGGCAGATGATTTGATAGAAGCTGAAAAAGCATTTGACTAAATAGAATGGGACTATTAGGTTCATACTTAAAACTTGTTTGTGCTCAATATCTCGGTTGCTAATCTGGCTTCTCAGTTGTACTCTCACTTTTGCATCTGCAAAAGGCTCAGACCTGGCCATCTACCAAATCCCTGGGCAGGGCTGTCTCCCATCTCTCCTCAGCAGTCTTCCTTCTTCCTGAATGATCCATATTAGCTGCTACTAAAGAACTAAAAATGTCATTCGGCTGAAGTGGGGTGGATCTTAGGTCTCCTGTGTACAAGTGATATGCTGCTGTTTCTTCAGAAGCAGAATCTCCAGCAGGAAAGTACGGGAATATCTGATACTTCTCCATAATTTCTGAATATAAGGTCATGATCAAGCTTAGAAATTTGGAGAACACCAAAGGTACAGTTTTCCAAAGCACCGAAGTAACTTGATGCACTAAGTCACCTTGAAATTCAAGCCACAAAATGATTTTGAAAATCTCTCCTGTAATTAAGCGATAACCACTGTCATTATTCTTTCATCAAAAGTTGTAAATCTGTTCTATGCACATAAAATAATCATAAGAAATTTAATTGTTTTAGCATGTGCCAAGTAATGACTATACTGTTCCTAATAAGCAGACTAATGTAATGTCCAAAAATAAGGTAAAGCAGAAGATGCATTTTAAAAATGTATCTTTCAGCATTTAAGAGGTCTGTACAGCTGATTTTTAGTAGGTGTTTTCCTTCTGAGCTTTAAATTTATGTAAAAAATGTGTTCCAAAAATAAGAAAATTCAGATATTTTCTTCCTGTAACTATTGAAAAAACCCACAACAAACCCACAACCCAATTTCATCTAAGTCCATTGGGCTGTTCATGCTTAAAATTAGCTGGAACGCTAGGGAAGGCCAGCACTTTAAAGGAGTATTTTTTAGAGATGCCGCTGAACCTTTTAGTAGGACAGCATAGGAAGAAGGAAAGGAAGAGGAAAATTTTGCAAAATAGGTCCCAGCATGAACCCAGCATGGTTCTTAAACTATACCAGTTGTTTGCAGGACACACCTGTAGGCCTAAATTTGACTAGATATATTTTTTGAAGGGCTCAGTTAATAACAGGGGGTGATCAGAAGGACAAAAGCCAGTTAGAAAGCAAAGCCTTCCTGTTTAAAACTAAATAAATAAATAAAACAAATAAAAGCTAAGCAGAGATACAAAGATTTTCAAAGGACATGAAAAGCAACTCTTTGTGAAGTATCATTTCCTCTTTAAAAAGAAGGAGAGAAATTTAGGCTGTATTTAAAGTCAAGATTTAAATATAGTCCTTAGGAGGATGCCCATGTATAACCCACAAACGCAGCATAATATTATAATGAATAAATACCTTTTTTTTGGATGTGTTTATGTTCTTGTAAAGTCTTCAGAACTGTTTCAAATTCTATACAAATGATCACATTCAACAGAAGTCCTGTGCATCAGTGAAGATTAATAACTTATGGCTAACGAAGGATTTTACTGAATATAGGGAAAGCAGACTTAAAAATGAATGCTTTTCTAGGCTTTCTTCACCCTACCTACCAAAAATGAATTGTATGTATTGTTGTAAAGCAGATATTTTTGACACAATCTAATATTACAACTGAATTTCGGAAAAAAAATCGCCATACTCGGTTATCCCATTAGCTTAATTTATGAGTAAAGAACCTTTGTTTTCTGGTTATGAAAGTTTCTAGAACTCTTAAAACTAATGTACATAGATGCAACTGTGATATCCATCAGAGATACAGAGACCAAGAATTTGTTCTCATTTCCTATTTTCATTTTTAAAACTTTTAAAATTTTCTTTCCATGTAAATTCTTCCAATTGAGTAAATTAATTTCCTTCTAAAATAGCTTTTTAACTTCTGGGATGATTTTTACCATGGCAAATATTCTATACATAGCATAAATTAAAAATACAGGTTGCAGTTCTACCAATGACATAACTGTTGCCTGATTAGTTACAATTTCCCTGGAAAATCTTAAATTTATAGTCTTGTAGTTCACCATATTATGTGATTCATAGGAATTGTGTGTGTAATCTTTTCTAATCTCCATACTGGACTGTACTAAACTATGTATTTCAGTGTCCTGTGCTTCACAGAGTGTTTTGCCCATTTTATTTGATGTTACCTGGCTGCATTTCTCAAAAATTCCCCTTTCCCAGGTCTGCCTCCCTGCCCATGCAGTTACTAGGGAGCAACAACAGCCACAGCCAGTGGTGCACATTTTATATTTGGCATTGGGTTTTGTGCCTTTTAAAAACTTCCATTTATGATGGGGGAAATTCTAACGCATTTAAAGAGTTTTGCCATGAGTTTTGCTTAATTAACAGAGGACCAAAAGTAAGAAAGAGAAGCAGTTAAGGAAGGCTGTGGGACTGGCTTCTACTTCTATTCCTACTAATCTGTTGCCTGCTGCAGGTTTTTTATATGGTCATCATCAAGAGTATTTTCTTGGAAAATGGAAGAGAAGCTTTCAATATGAAGCAGTTACTGAAAAATCAGTACTGACTTAAATACCCAGTCTTACTCAGAAGTTTAACCTCATTCTTATAATATATTTACTCCAGGTTTTTAATTCTTGTTTTAAAGAGAGAGAAACAGCCCTGTAAATGAAAAACAGATGGGGAAATACTTACACTACTTACACTACACTTAGAATACTTACACTATACTTACATGTCAGACTCCTGTGTCAGAGTATGAAGATGGCAGGAGAAAGCTCTGCATCTTTATTCTTACTGAACACCTTTTCTGAACCTGCAGTTTTCAAACTTGAAGTTTTCTCTTTTGCTTATTTATAGCACAAAAAGAATCCAAGAATTATTCTTTTTTTTTTTTGTTAATATTATCATGTTTACAGTGCTAGTCCATGGAAAGATTTACAGGCTTATGCCATGGCAGAATCATATTTCTTTCTTTGTGAATGTTAGTTATGATTTATGTGTGTGTAAGCAGCTGGGATGCTTGGGAATGCTTAGATTGAAGCAGTTCCCAGTCCTGCTTAGCCTTCCTCTGGAGAGGATCTCACATTCACCGAAGGCTTGCAGTTGACGTGGGGAATCTGGGAGACTGAAATACAGTTTGTTTGATGGAGTGATGTTACTAAAGGAATCATTCCTGAAATGTGGGAGCTGCTTCCCAGGCAGGTGCAGGGGATTGCATGAAGGTGCCACAGTCTCCACAGCTTGTTTTTGTATGGTATCTCACTTTCCTTGGCTTAAAGAAATAAACAGTATTTATGGCATGGAACTGAGGAAATCCTGAAGTTTGGGAATAAGATAAAGTAGAGCAGAGTCATCAGCTTTTGAAGTACAGGTGACAAAATACTTCAAAAGGGATGCAAATTTTGGTATCTTAGAAGCTACCACTGAAAACTCTTTTCTTTGTTCTCAAACGATGCAAGAAAAGAGAAGTTGTAAGTCAGTGTTACCAAGGTTTTTACAAAACCTTGAAAATTATCTGCAGCGTTTCTATAAGCAGCATAACGAAATCATAGAATAATTTGGGTTGGGAGGGACCTTCAAAGGTCATCTAGTGTAAACGCCCTGCTCTGAACAAGGACATCTTCACCCAGTCAGGTTGCTCAGGGTCCCTCCTAACTTGACCTTGAATGTTTCCAGGGACGAGGCATCCAAAACTTCTCTGGGCAGCCCATTTAAGTGTCTCACCACCCTCACACTTAAGAATTTCTTCCTAATAGCTAATCTAAACCTGTCCCTTTCAGCTTGAAGCCATTTCCCCCTTGTCCTATCACTACAGGCCCTTATAAATATCTGTCCCCATCTTTTTTAAAAGCCCCCTTCAAATACTGAAAGGCTTCAATGAGGTATCCCTGGAGCCTTCTCTTCTTTAGGTTGAACAACACAACTCTCTCACCCTGTCTATAGCAGAGGTGCTCCAGCCCTCTGATTATCTTTGTGGCCTCCTTTGAACTTGTTCTAACAGGTCCATGTCTTTCCTGAGCTGGGAACACCAGTTCTGGCACTGATTGGACTCTAGGTTTTAGATGTAGGATTAAGATACCTTTAATTTGTTGCTACCCTTCAACATGTTCGTTCACTTGCTTTCTAGTTAGTCTTGGTGTCTTACAGGTAGATACTATTGCATTTATCTTGATACTATTGCCTCTATGCTACACAGAAGTTGTTTTATGAGTAATAGGTCAGATGAAGTCTTTCCCATGTATGAGGTGCAAATTACAGACTCGGAGCATTTCTTGCACCAGTGTTTCCCAGCAGTTTTGAAAGCTCAGCCAGTCTTTCTGGAAGAGGATATCAGTCATGCTCCTTCCTCTAGGACTGTGTTTTAACTTCCCATGGTGAGACCTGAACAGTAAGCCCCAGCTGCTGACTGACAATAGGGGTTTGTGCATGTGCAAGACCTCTGTATTTTTCAGTGGCCAAGGAGTATGAACCTTATTTCCAGAGGGAACTAAAGTGTACACAGGCTTCTGAATAAAGTGCCAGATAAACTTCTTTTGGCTCCAAGTTCTTCTGAGCTCCAGTTTGGTGGATTATCTCTTGGAAGGCATACACACGTGCAGTAACAAAAAGGTGGATGAAATGAGAACTGTCAGAATTATTCCACCAAAAATGCGTGATCATGGAAACAATCAAAATAACTAATATACTTACACAGTGCTAAAAGAACCTATTTATTCTTCAAAAACATCTAGATTGCCACAGACCATTCCTCCATCCTTGTGACTTAAGGGCATGTTTTTTGTCTCTACTTTTACAGCAAGCCAGAAAGCCTTATGATGTCCGAGATGTTATTGAGCAGTACTCTCAGGGCCACCTCAACCTGATGGTGCGAATCAAGGAGCTGCAGAGGAGGTACGTCAATGAAGCCCCCTCTTGGTACCCGTAAACAGCAGTAGGAGGATGGTTGTAAATTAGGCAGTGATTGGGGCCCATGGATAAAAAACTGCCAGGATTAAAGGTGCCATATTGGCAGGACTGTGCAAAATTAGGGAATATAAAATGGCATTTGCATGAAGTTTTCTTTTCACACAGGGAGGAAAAGGCAAAAAGCTTAAAAATCTGATGATTGGGACTTAGGTGTATTACCTCAGTCCCTACTAGCCGTGACTGTAGACTGCAATCCCTATATGATGGGGGCTGTTCTACACCTGGAGAGCGCAATACTGTTACCTGCTGTGGTAGAATTGCACGTAAAAGCCAGCTAAGAGCTGACAGATGCAAAAAGAAAACTGCAGAAGAATAAGGAAAAGACAAATCAATGCTGAGCATATGGGCATGGTAAAACTTTACAGTGGTTAAAAAAGCTGTAGAGCAATCTAAGTCAAATCCCATTTTGGTACTACTTTTTTAATTTCATGCTACTCTTAGCATAAAGCAACTGCTTCGCTCACAGGACAAACCTAAATTATTTGAACTTCACTTTGCTTGTTTGTGAAGAGGCCTCCCTGTTCCAGCTAGAGAGCGTGAAAATGCTGGTTTAGACTGATAAAAAACAAAAATGTTTCTTTTTGTTTTATAGGTTGGACCAGTCCATAGGAAAACCATCTCTTTTTATCTCCGTCTCAGGTAAGTCAATACAAAGGATGTGTCTAAAGTTAATCTGATGAATATATAATTGTCCAAGACTGAGCACCAAGATGTTTCCTATTACCATCCGAGTAGCAGTTGCATCTGGACAGTTTTCCTTATCTCCTGTTAATAGGCCCATCAATGTCTTGCCACATGACTCAGAGATAACACTCTCCAGGAGCCAGTTCTGTTTAACAGGTGATTAAGAGCACACCTTGTAACTCAAAATAACATCAGCCCATTGTGAGATGCTCCGCCCAGGGGGAGAAGCTAGGCATTCCCACCTGGATAAATCCAGGCATTTCTAGACAGAAAAGCAGCCTTTCCACAGGTTTCCGAGAAGACACAGCAACCACATCTGCCACTCCAAGAGGACTGCAGCAACTCCAATTTGGACTGCTACCAGCACACTGGCCAAAGCGGGTGTCAGGTTGTATTCTGACTTTGCCAGTGGTCTTCCTTTTGTATCATTGCGTGTATTTTTTGTCTTTTTTTTTTCCCTTTTCCCAATAAATTGTATTTCTGACTTGTATTTCCGACTTGGAGTCTCTCACTGGTTTTGCTTTCAAACCAGAACAATAATTAATGGAAAATACTTGCTCAAGTACTTTTCATTTTATTGCCAAATTTCTAAACCATGCCAACTGGTTGTACTCTGAATATTAAGCATTGGTAATTATATTTTGTCATCAACACTTTTAAATTAGGGTTGTTCTTATTTAGATTCTTAAAAAACCTACTTTCACTGAAGTCTTCAAAATGTTGGCTCTAGTCTTTCTGAGACTCACCATATATTCAATAAATTGGTGTGCTAAGATTACAGAGTTCCTGTGAAATTTGTAATATTCACATAGATCTTTGATAGCTTTGAAAAGACACTGGAAAAAGAGCACAAAAGACAATGTTTATGACAAGTCTGGCTAATGAAGACTCTCTGTTTAAGTCATTCGAAAACTCATCTTTCTTTATAGTTTATAGTGGGGAAAAAAGATAAAATGTTACCAAATGTGTTATTCAAGTTGGCTGTAGAGTCCTTTGCATAGTGGCAGATTGTTTTTAAGTGGCAATTAAAACATTAACAAAATTGGGAACATTTTTGCTCTCTGTGGTTAAAGCATAAAACTAAGATTAAAAATGCCTTAAACTCAGGGCTATTAAAAACCCTGGCATGGGTCAATGCTATAAAAAGAAACAGAAAACTACTTTTAAGGAATGGATCTATCAGCCTGGTAAGGGTGTTCAGTTACATGGTGTTGGTGGGCTAGTTAAACACACCCTGTTGTGGTTTGCTGCTATTTTGTTATACCACCATATATTAATTTGAAAGTGTTTCTTGTTCCACAGAGAAAAGCAAAGATCGAGGAAATAACACGATCGGTGCCAGGCTGAACAGAGTGGAGGACAAGGTAAGACTCAGTTGAACTGGCAGTGAGATTGAACATTGAACAGTGCTTGTTTCATAGGATGTGAAGGAAAATTCAACTTAAAATAGTGTTGAATGCCCGGCTTTTCCAGGAGTCTAATTTTTGTCACAGATTGCATTTTTGGTTCTCACCACTTTAACAGAATGAGAAAAAAGCCCCAGAATTTAATTGATTTCAGTCACTTTTGGGACTCACTTGGGTTTGTTTTGTTTTTTTTTTTAATTGCATGTATTTACATATGTCTCAATGCTTTACTTCCTTCCTCCACAATAGATAAAAGGCTCTGTGCCTTTAATAACTCAGTATATTATGGTCCCTAAGATTTGCCTTTGATCTGTTGTTTACATAAGTCCACCTACAATTCCTTAGAGAGGGAAATAGCAAACCTTCTTCCGTCCTGGTTTTCATTCCTTATGATAAGTGGAGTTTCTTCTTCCAAGTGACATGAATCCAAAAAAATCAAACTTGTTCTATAATCACAAATCAGTTAAGTGCTTTGTAAGCCTTTATTTCAATGCTGGCTGTGCTTGAGAAAATAGAGAGGTTCATTGTCATGGTAGAGGTGTCATTGTTAAAAAATACAGGTTTGCCTATGCTGGTATTTAGGAAAGAAAGGAAGAGTTAAGAAGAACAGTTTGAATCTTTTACTGATCTCTTAGAGTGATTTGGTGAGGTAGTGAAAGCATTCCTTTACTTTAGAGTTATTTCACTCATGTGTCTGACCTGTTCATTAGTTATTAAGACTGAAAGTTTTTCCCGAGGAAAAGAACTTTCAGAGTGTTTCTTACACTACTGGAAATGTGTGGTAACCTCATAAAGGTTTTGTTCTGAAAAAATATCGAGCAAATATTCTGCAAACTAAAAGAGGTGTTAGCAATACATCCCAAAGACTACAAACCAGCGCCCTGATCTGCATTGATTCACTTGTGACATGCCCGTTCCTTACACATTTCTCCTGAATTACTTTAATAAACTTGAATGACAGTACTCAGAACTGCATTTCACTCTCCTGGAAATAATGGTGTTTTAAAGGAAACTGATTTATTTTGGTATATGGGGGGACACAGGGGAACAGTGAAGTGGAAGAGAGGATGGTAGAGCGCATTTAGCACAAAAAAGAATCACTGTGCAGTGCTCCCTCACATCTGTGGTTAATACTTGTTTTTACATACAGAAGCCCTTTCCAGAAAGTTTGGATTACATTTATTTATTTTCTCTCCATAATGTCAACCTAAAAGTGTGGAACACTAAGAAATGTCTTGTGACTTGTGACAAAGAGCAATGACTTTTCAGTGTGGACAAATAATTTTCAAATGGCAGCTAAAGTAGCTTCTTAGTGCTATTTGTAAAATCTCCAGTGAGCCTGGGAAAGCCTTGATGTTGTACTGCCTCAGAGATAAGCTGTTTGGGGGTTATTAATTACTCTTTTTTACATCCTTACAAATAAGTACACCATGAATTTATAGTGACTGGGTTTTTATGTCTTGTAATGGGACTGTAAAACACTCACTGTATAATTTTAGTACAGCTGGGTTAAATTTTAGCCTTGTTTAAGTAACAGACCCTTCTTTCTTTGCAGTGGCATGAGGTCATCTGTGGTTTCAGAGTTGTATGTTATCTGCCTTATACAGCTAGTCCTATCAGCAGGAATTTTACCTGAAAGTAGCTGAAAGGCTAAAAATAGAGAATTTCAGTTGGACTCCACAAACAGTGGTTAACATAAAAACACACTGGCAAAGCTAGAATCACATTTTTGCTGCAGCTGTAGAAGATGGCCAAAGCTAAATTTTTGGTATTTTTGCTCTCAGAGATTGACTTTCTCTTTCCCATAAAGTACATGGTGCTTTAACTGTATGCTTTCAACATACAGTTAAATCCCTCCTGAGCTGAACACTCTATTAAGGATATCAGGTGGCTTTTAAGGTGACAAAATATTTTAAACAGTGTCTTTGTTTGAAAAGACAGGAGTCTGTGAAGGAAGGCAAGGGCCTCCCATGAAATGGAAAAGGTAAACCCCCTCCCTCCAAATTACAACAATTTCAAAATAAAAAGGCTCTCAGCCAAAGATATGGGAATGGGAATAACAGTTCTTTACTAGGAAAAAACTAAATTAAAAAAAAATGTAATTAGTACAAACAAAACTACTGATAGGATCAGAAACCTGACACCTTGAGGAGTCAGGGTGTTAGTGATAGTCCAGTCAAATGGTGGCTGCTCCTCCTGCTCCTGGAGTGGCAGATGAAATGCTGCTGCAGCGGTGGTCCAGTAGAATGGTGTAGTTTTCTCGGAAGGTCTGGTGATAGAGTAGATGGGCCTGGTCTTCCTCTGGGAATCCAGTGAAGAGGCTGAGCTGCTGTCTCAAGAAATGCTGATTTTATGCAGGTAGGGATGCTTGGCTCCTCCCTCTGGGTGGACGATCTTACAATGGGATGATGTAACTTTATCAGTCATGCAGTGAGCCATTCAATGGCACATTAACAGAAGATATCTCCCCGGAGGGAGACATTGTTCTTGGAAGAGATAAGAAAACTGCCCAGCAGAAGATACCTGCCCCACCTCCGACAGATGGCAAATAGAATATATGTTTATCTTACAAGCCAGGACAAACAGTTTCATCCCATTTGGTTTGGGAATTAGTTTTCAGTCTTGGACTTCAGGAGGAGATATTTTCAGTGCTGCAGGCTAGTGTCAGCATCTAAACACCTCTTGTGCATTTTAAAAATCTCCTGTAAGTCAGAGGAGGGCTATGTACAGCTAGCAGTACAAAGGGGATAGCACCTAAGAGGGACCTTTTAAAATAAAAAGCTTAAACAGCAGTGTATTGACGGGAATTATGATCCTTTATGGTAAAAAATTGAATTTTCAAGTATTGACATCAGCAAAACGTGTTTTCTTCTGTAAATTTAGGAGTATGCTCATTTAAGGGAGAGAATTTCTCATGCACTGAAACTTTAACCTTGTGATATACGCAGTTTATGATCCTGAATCTAAAGATTGTTTCCTAACATCAAAAGCCAGAGGGATGAATCACACTTGCAAGAACCTTCCTGCAGATTCCTTCCTGCTGAATGCTGTAATTTTGGCAAGACCCTGAAAAGGTGGTTTTGTGAATGTGAAGTCAATGTGAATTTTGACTTTGCCGTTGTTCTCTGTTGCTTACAAAGCTGAGGGTGTGCTCTCCTAAAGGTGTGCTGTTGTGCTGGGTGCAGGGGGTTAGGGTCAGCTGTGGTCCAGTGGGAATGTACCAGCAGGAGTGCAGCACACAGCAGGGCTCACACCCCCTGCCAAGGGCCAATGGCCCACCAGCATGCGTGTAGATACCTCAGGGAATGTGGTTGAGCAGGATTACAGTAGCAAATCAATTTAATTGTGGTGACCAGCCTTCTCTTTTCATCTTTGAAACATCTGTGAGTGACTCTTCAGCCTACCCTCAAGGAACCTGGCCACAACTGGCTTGCTACCAAGCTCAAAATCAAAAACAGTTTTTCCAGATGGGCCCAGCTGTGTGTGCACAGTGCTCTTCCTCCTCACACAGCACTCTTCATCCTCATGCTGCAAGCACTACCTGCCAGGGGCTTAATTCTGGGTGTGCCCAGCACCACGAGCAAGCCCACAGTACACTTGGGAAATTCTGTGTCCTGCAGCTCCTATTTTCCTTTCACTGCACTCATTTTAGCTTGGTTATAAATGACTGCAGTGCTAGCTTTTTAATTTTCACATTAATCTGTTCTTTTTCAGCCTTTTGCCAACTATTAATTTAGCTGTAACCGGCATAGTTTCCACTTCTCAGGTGAGCAGTCAGGCTTGCTGCTTTGGCTGCCCTAAGGAAATTCAGTCTTAAATATGGGCACTACACACAATCATCTAGAATATGCAGTGAAGGCTAAAAGTGGCCAGTCCCTGGATTCTCCCTGTTGTCCTTGCAAACCAGACTGCACCAGATGTCTGTAGGTCCTGCCTGTGGACCTCCCAGAGTAGAATAACACAACCCAGATTCACAAAAAAAAATACTCTCTGTTCCTAGACCCCTAACCCCAGAAGAAAATGGGGGGGACTGTAGTCCCAAAATTAAAAGCTAAACTGTTGTCTCTTTTAGTCCGTAGCAAAGCATCCTTAAAGGAGCCCTATAAACAATCTGTCCATGCATAGTAGTGAGAGCACTGTAACATAAAAAAGAGAGTATCACACTAGCAGATTTTCTCCAGGCAGTTACCATGTGTGACATAAAAACACAAAAAGTAGCAACTGTGTTTCCTAGAGAGTCTGTAGCGCAAGAAAAACTCCTCTCTCCCTTAATAGACTGAGTATTAATTATCTGAAAAATAGTAATTTGATCAAGAATCCCGGGTAATGTTTCATAATAGCTGTTTTAAAAATTAAAAAGAAGAAAAGTATTTTAGAGAGTCTTCATCCTAAATTTAGTGTGTGTGTCTTTTAATAGTAGTAGTAGTTTAATAAAGTTTTTTCCGTTGTTATTAAGCTTGGGCCTACTCTGCTCTGTTCCTAATAACATCTCACAACATTTATTTAGAAAAGTGTATTTTCATGAGAGCACTAACATTACACCAGTGTCAAACCATGACACCAGTACTAACCCAAAGAGCAACATGGACTTCATTGCATTTTTTTCAGATTTACTTGGAAAGCAGATAGCACCACTTTTAAAATCAATTAAAATCACATCTATTACATGAAAACATCTACCCTAAAATAGGTGCTGCTGTGCTTGTTTAGTTGACTGGTGGAAATCTGAACTGATCTTGGAAACCAAAGCTGGAAGGCAGTGTACTTCTCACAGGCCTTTTGAGTTGTAGTTATGCTGATTTGGTTTTCTGTCTTCCATCTACCATGTCTGTGATTGATAAACATATAGAGGTCAGTAAAATTGTAAGAATATAATAAATATTTGATACCTTTTTTTTGCAGTGAGTGCTGACTATGTAACTTTTAAAGAGAAATAAGTGCAAAGGCTTGTTTGAGGTGGCTTTCAAAAAGTGATGAACACCGTATCTTACAACATTTATGTACATGGCATGACATTTTCTTCTAGCTAAATAGTTTTCTGTAGTTGTTTCAATGGACTATTGATTTTATGCATACATGTGTTAGAAACCAGCTTGACTGGGACCATGTTGAAGGCAGCTCCAAAGAACTGAATGACTATTGGCAAGTCTAGGTCCAGTTTCTGACTTAATTCTTGCTCTTTTCCACTTTTGCTTTCTAATCAACTAAGAGTTCCCCATTGCAAGAGGTTTCATATCTGATTTATTTCTCTTGTTGATTTGCTTAAAAATATGTGAACTTGAGTTATACATTGCAGAGGAATCTTACTGTAATGTGAATAAATCGACTTTTTTGGTGTATCATTACGCAGATTCTAATAATGCCATTTCTAATAATGAACTCTCAGCCCATTTAATGCAGAAAAGTTTAGGACATGCTGCAGAGACCATTTAAAGGTGATAGGTCATTCCTTTGACCTGAGGAGCCAACATTTTAGTTTTCCCTCGTCACAGTAGGCAGAAGCATTAAGCTTTATTAAAGTCCTTTGAGAGGACTTCTTCTTTTGGTTGTTGTGACATGGTTTTGCTCAGCACCATGGATATGCTATTTTCATGACAACATTTCTATCATAAATGAAAATACAGATCTGTAATTATTTATGTCTCATTATTTGATGCTCCATAATTACAATCCAATGAGCACACATTAGATGGTTTAACATTTTACTTAGAAAAGTATTATACCATCTACATCATCCTGAGTTCAAAAATGCCAAGCTTCATGTTGACAGCTTGTTCACCTAAAATAATTCTTCATGTGCAGTCAGTTTTTCAGTTTCATGTGAAACAACTGCATTATCTAACAGAGGATCAAACCTCGGTGGGTTTTTCCTCTATTTTTCATTTCATTCTGTAGCCTGGGAACAGTTACCATGCTTCCTAGGGTAGCAGAGCAATTAGTGCAAACATAAAAAAAGCCCTTGACTGATGTTTCCCTTGTTCCACATTTTGGATTTTTTTAAATTGGATAGTAATGAATTAATTTAATTTAATTTAATTTAATTTAATTTAATAGATATTGATGGCAAAATACTGACAAACAACCCAACTTTCTGGCCAGTGCTGGAAAGCAAGGTTAAAACCAGCACTTGGAGAGATGGTTTCAGAAAGTGTCTGGCATGGAAATATTCAGCACTTTGCAGGCTGAACATTCACTAGGCATTTCTGGTATAAAATATTGTCAGCTTCTGCAATAGGTGTGTGAGGATTTGCTTTCCCAATACTGAGAAACGGAACTAAAAGCTGTAGGTTTGGCTGGAAGTTTTAAAAGATACATGAAATCAATAAAAATCAAAATGAACACCACCAAGTTACTCATCTTGTATGTAGTTCTTGCAACAATGCAGAAGTAATAACCTGGGGGATGTAGAGGAATATGGAGGCATATGGAAGATTAAGTATCCATATTAATTTAATCCTTAGTCTTTTTCCAGATGCTGAAGTACAAGCATACGGAAGCAATTTCCGTGCTGAACTTTCTGATGGAGGATGCCCATTTTCTGTAAATTGGACTACAACTAAGCACATCCTTCAACAGTCTGGGTCATTAGCCAGCCTTACAGTTTTAATAGCTTTTCTCTTACCAATCTGATAATATTTCAGTAGGTAAACAATGAAAAACTACAGATTTCTGTGTCCAGTGTCCTATACTTCCCATCTTGCCAGCTACAGTAAAATAAAATTATCAAGCATGGCAAAAAATTAAATTTTTACATGGTAAAAAATTAAAACGAAAAAATAATTGCTTGCTGTATTCACTGCTGCCAGAAGCTTCAGTAGCTAGAATAGAAACAAACTGAGAGAGAGATTAGATGAAGCCATGGAGAAAGACAATCGCTTGAGGATTATTAAAACAGGATGTCTGTATGTAAACTCCAGTTTAGCAAGTACTTTAAACAGTAGTCAGGGATGAGTTGGTTAAAAAAAAAAAAAAAAAAGGAAACCATGATTTTATGCATACGTACTTTTTTATACTTTTATTTTTAAGACTCTGCTAGAGACAAGACTGGGGCAGAGAAACTTGTTCAAGATACCCTTTTTATCCTAGCACTTTATACACAGCTGCTTGCTGCTGGATTTGGTCACCCACACAGCCTCATGGAACATTGCTGTGCTGTGCCTTGGATCTGATCTGTTTACAAAGGCTGTGTAAGCAGCATCCTGTTCCTGGGAGGGTTGGCAGAGGCATACTTAGAAGACCTCAAGGTCTTTGAAGTGGTCTTCACTTGAATACATTTGTTAGCACCAATTTTATCTCTTTGAAGATCATTAGATCCTATTGCTGAACAAATTCACACCAGTCTATTTTTGCATACATTTTGAAATGGTTTAGTATAAACTATATTAAGTGCTATCCATAACCTGTAGGAGAATTTCTAGGTGTAATAGCTTAGGTATAGTTACCTCACCTACAGAGCAGTGTTACAAGCACTTGTGGTGTTTTGTGGTCCATTTCTAAAGCATCCACTCTTGGATCAGAGTAAATCTGATTATACAAAAAAAAAGAATAAAACTAGTATTGAGCATAAATAGCTGCAGATAGTGAGAGTACTGCAACGTATCAGCTTATTTGCTGGAGATGAGAGTGTACACTTCCTCAGCGCTGGAAAATGAAATTAAGTGATACAAAATATGATCTTTATTCTCAAGAAGAGTGGCTGAAGGTAATTCAAGCTAGCACACAGAGGCGATGCTACTACTCAAAAGCAACGACTAATTAAGCTCTGGTGACTCATTTGTATGAGTCGTCTGTGATACTCCTCTGCAGATTTTATGAAGAGTAAAAAGGCAAAAAAAAAAATGCTGCTAAAGAGAATAATTCCTGTTTAAATGAGTTTTGATAGATTTTGCTACAAATTTCTAGCACTTCTGGATGCAGACAGCAGTTGGGAAGCATAATGCTGAGGACAGAGTATAAACCTTTATAAATTCAAAGAGTTACGTATATATATACACATATATATATATATATATAAATTCTTAACATTCTCAGTGGCTGTGTGCTTATGATCCCCACAGATGTCTGCTTGCTTATTAAGAGTAGAAATCCCAGAGGAATTTTAGCTAACATGCTGTCCTGTAAAATCTAGGAATTTGGGGAGGGGGGGAAATTGGAGGAATTAAATAATGTCTTGCCAGTTAATAATCTTTTAAACAATCTTCAGATTAGTTGCTGGTTTGGGAATCTGCTGGTGGTGTTTATATTTGAGTAGGTATGCAAGTGGATGTAAGGTCTGCAAATGGGGATGACTCGATCTTTTATCAAACCTCATAAAGCCTGTTTTGTCTGGCATCCAGAGATAAACCCAAGCAAGATTTTAAACTTAGCCTCCATCATTCTTGTGCAGAGAGTGTTTACATTTGATGTGGAATGGAAATGCATGGTGCATATGCCAAGGGAGAATGTGGAACAGCTGTATGGACTACCCTGTAGAGCTGATTAGAGAACTGGCATTTAAGTGAACAACACATGTGCACAGCATGCTACACAGACAACTTTTGTCTTTCTTATAGGTTAAAGGGGAAAAAAATGGCCATAAGATCATCTCTGCTTTTTCTGGAGGGTATGTGTGTTGCAGATGAGAAACCAAAAAACAGTCCAACATAAATGGCAAATTTAGGGTTTGATACACTAGGATGAACCTTTACTGAAATTAGATGCATCAAAGTTGAAATTGTTCCTTGTCAAAGATCTGGTTTTGGAGTCATCTTGCTGAACTTAAAATACTTTATTTTCATTTGCAGTTGAGTATCAGGGAGGGAAAGTGGATGGAGCTGAAAGGACTCTATTCAGGCTGCAGTCTTTTCAGGGCTGGAATCTATTCAGCTCTTGGAAAAGATTCAGAGAAAAGGGAGATATACTCCCTTTTTTACACAATGTCCATACCTTCTGACACCCTATCTGCTCCTCCTGTTCCCCGCCCCACCCTCAGCTAAAAATTGCAAACCAAAACTGGTCCAGGAAGAGAAATAGGAGAAGAAGCCTTTGCTGTCTGACTCCTATTTAGGGCTAGGGGAGTCAGAGGGAAGATAAGGAAAATAGGCAGTCATTGAAAGTAGAATATGAGCACATGGTTCAATACCTAACACTCCTAGAGCTCAGGCAACCAAGAGGACAAATATAGTTTCCTCAAATCCACCTCTGTTCTTGTGTCCTACCCACTGTTGTTGATTACAACAACAATTTGCATGTTTTTTAATA
Source organism: Vidua macroura (assembly GCF_024509145.1). Classification (NCBI taxonomy): domain Eukaryota; kingdom Metazoa; phylum Chordata; class Aves; order Passeriformes; family Viduidae; genus Vidua; species Vidua macroura. The sequence continues at coordinate 44,928,264 of NC_071576.1, read as the reverse complement.
TCCCACTGTTTCAGCAGTTAGCACAGGGCTGTGAATCCATGTAAAAGGCTCCTTTTCTGTCCCAAACTAAGTGATGCTCCACTTGGTGGTTCCATCCACCAGCTCCAGCTGGCACAGTGTGATTGACCTTGTATGCCATGGGTGTAAGACTCTGATCAGCTGCCTCCCTTTGGACGGACCTCTGTGGCAGCTTTGTTGTTTCCATCATGGCATGAAAGCTCCTGCTCTGACAGGTTAAGCACACAAAATAAAGAAGGGAAGGGAGAAAGAAAAATACTGTTTCCCTCCTTTACAGCTAAGGTGCAGGAAGTGACTTGCCTGAGGTATCAGAGTGGCATCTGTGGCACAGTCAGGAATTCAACTTAAGCCATGTCTGGGACTTAACCACAAATCAGCATTCCTTTTTGTTGTTGTGTTTAAACACCCCTCTGATTTTGAATAGTTATATTGGCCAGTGCAGGGTTCGACATAATCATAGGCCATTAATACTAAAACTATCCAGTACTTGAGAACAGCATATATAAACACATAAACCACACCAACCCAGCCAGTATAAAAGTACTGGGACTATTTTGGACAGTGCACTTTAAATCATCTAGAAATTAATTTACTAACATCATTTTGTAGCCCGGGAACCTAGGGGTGGAGGGGACTGAGCATGCTTAAATGACACAGAAACTGTCATACATATAGATAACTATGCATGTAGTTTTGAAAGCTAAACAAATTATATTTAATGCTGTATTTTCACAGTCAAGCAGAGAGCAATATTCTAGTAAGTTCAAATATTCATGTAAGTTTCTATTTTAAAAGCCTTGGATCCAACATTGCTCGCCATTGACCCTTCTGTGACATCTGTTAATCTTGGGTTTATTTCAATTTCATTCTCTCTCTTTTTTAAACAGATGACTCCACTTAAATTAACACTTGGTTTTGATTAGACAGATAGAAGGTGATTAACTTAGTAACATGTGCATCTTTATCTAGTTAAGTCCTAATAGCCTTAATATATCAGGGAAGCTGGTGTGATTAACAGCACTAAAGGCTTTGTCAGACACTTTACCTAATAAATACTGCCCTTTGTCCAGTCATAGAAAAAGAGTGAACAAATAGATTGTGTTTCCAAACTGAAAATGTTTACAGCCTTATTAAGTATTCTAAAATTATCCCTATAAAAATATATGTTGACAATAGGAGTTACATCTACATCTCTGTCTGTGCTTGTGCATGTCTGCCAATCCCAGTGTGCTTTGGCTCTTTGCCCTGCCTGGGCCTTTTTCCTCTTTATCATTTCATGATGCAGCCACCACTCATGTATGATTTTCCTCCTGTTCACTTGCACTTGGGGTAGATTCTTTTGCCATTTCTTTGTCTCTGGTTGTCATAGCTTACCTGTCTCGGGGTAGAGGGATGTGTAAATATCAGTTTTGCTACTCCAGTTAATGCTGGCAACAGAGACATCTGACTTGACTTGACCATCCTGTAGGATAATCCTGCCAAATGAGGCAATCAAAACAAAAACCCCAGGAGTAAAATATATTCAAAATGTCAGCTTGAATGGAGATGGGGTCCTTGCTTCATCATAGCTGAAGTTGTCTGGAAGCTTTCCAGTTGTGCCACCAGTGTCTGTGAGTACATGCTGTGGTTGTCAAGGTACTGAAGGAAACCTTTATGCTGCTTCTATCCCAAGTTTCTAGAGAGCTTCAACCAGAGGAGTTCCTTCTAATAAAAAAATTCTTGAAGTCTATTATTAATTCACAATAAAAGTGAGTATTTTAAATAACTTAAGGGATGCCTGCAGAGTAGGTACATACTGGTCACACTCTGAAATACTTTCCTTTTAGGGCATGGGTGGAAAAGTGTAGGAACAGGACCAATATTTTAGTCAGTAAATCATCAAGGAATCTCCTGGAGAATATGGTATAAATTAGTTTAAGGGACAGTTAGATATCTCTTTGAAATTATCTAAGAAAGTTAACACAAATTGAAGGTGGTAGGAAGGTAAGGGCAGAGACTGGTTTAATTAGAGATATAATTAAGGATGAAATTGTATTAGCGAAGCTGAGCTGGCAATTATCAGACAATAACTTATGGAATGGGGGATCTAACCTGCTTCAGCCTCACATGTGGCTGAGGGAGCTGGGGCCAGAGTGTGTCTCCTCATCATGCTGGTGAACACAGGGTGTATTGGATCCTGTGACATCTGTGAATTTGCAGCAGCTTGAACCTTGATTCCTGAACCTGGATACCAGAGCAGCTGGAGGGCATTGTAAAAAAACTCAACAACTGATGCCAGCAAAGAAAAAAAATCCTCGTCTGGGGAAGTGTCAGAGCATATCCAAAATCTCCCTGGGCATTGTCCCGATTCTTAGTGATGCAGAAGGGAGAAGGTAACATGGAAAGCATTTGAGAGGGCTCTCTCTGACACAGTGATGCATGTGCATGTATGTACAGACTCTTGCTTGCCTCTAGCAAACCTTGAGCTCAGGGAATTGTAAGCTTTTGTTACCCATTTTATACCCAAAAGAAGCAGAAGTCCTTCTACAATGAGAAACGCCATTTTCTTCTCCTTTGCTGTAGAAAATCCTCCTCCCCACTGAACCCAAGAAATTTGCACTCCCTAATAAATAATAATGAGGTTTAGTGTAAAAGACTCGGTTTATTTCCTCCCCCCTCCCAAGCTTGCTTTCATTTCTTTGGAGGTTTGTTTTGTACTCAAATGAAGCTGCGAGATACACTTTGAACAGGAATGAATCACAGTGGTGCTTTCATGGCACTGCTGAAGCTAATCACTGAGCTTGTTGCTACAAGCATCTGCAGGCACCTTGAGCTGTGCCACAGTAGTGTGCTGGCTCTGGAGGCCCAGCTATTTTAAATCATAATAGTGACACAGTGTGCATGCCTTCTTTCAAAGAGCCTGGGCAAGCCACGCTGAGTTGATTTTCTTGGCACGCTGTGTACCTATAATTTTGTCTTATGTTTTGTAATGTTGGTATCTGGGCACAGAATCAAAAAGCTCCACTGAATATATAAGAAATTTTTTTTTCAAAAGAAAAACATAGCAACAAACACATTCTTTGTTTCTAGATCGATAATATTCCTTCCAACAGCTATAGATGTTTAAGAACAAAGAAAGTTACTGGAGAAAGAAAAAGGGGGGAAAGAAACTTTATGAGGAAATGTTTTGAGGCTTTTTTGGCAAGACTGTCCAAGTGTTTTGTTAGTAACTTTTTTCTACCATGATTTTGGTTCTCTGGTAGTATTCTGAAGTGACTGGGTTACTCAGGACAATGAGAAATAAATTAAAACCTTCTATTGAACACCTGAAAAGCCATGCATGTGCTCTGATGAGCTGACTTAGTCCAAGAGAATTGTCTAATGGTCGCAGTTTATTCTGTGTTGGTTTCCATTTTTTGTGCTGTTCAAGGAAGTAAAAGTGAGACAGAAGGGTCTAGTTCTGTTACTCCCCACTTCATGTCCCAGTAGCCTACTTTTCAAAGGTGGTGGCAGACAGTGTGAGGGCTCAGCATCACTGAGAAGTCAGACCCTGCCTTTGCTCTGAAAAGGAATTTGATGCTGTATTGCCTGTACAGGGCTGCAGAGGCAGCTGCTCTTCACAGTGAGGACACTGAACACCTGAAAAGCTAAACCTACCCTTGCTAATCTCTATGAAAACAGGAAGAGTAGAGTTCAACAAGGTTCTCAAACAATCTGTAATTTAGGATAATGATGTGATTAACCTCATGATAATAGCATGAAATGGATAAGCATGGATGGGGCTTCATTCAAGTACAAACAGAAGGCTGACTTCAACTGCAAAGTAACCAAGAGGGACCTTTCTGTTCCTGTTTTCTATTCATTGTATGAAATTAGTAAATGCTCCCTACCTATGTTATTAGGGATGAGGCTCAGGAAGAACAACTTCTGAATACAAAGTAAAAAAAGAGACTGAGTGAATTGTTATTGGCAATTTTTTTTGCTAGAGATCTACCACAGTAGTATTGGAGTATTACAAATGAGAACTTTTTGTGCATGGATTTTTTGGCCGTCTCTATTTCCTACGCATCAGTAACCAACTACTCTTAAACACAATATTGAAAAATTGTTGTGATCAAAAGTGTTCCTATTTTTCTCAGTGATTATTTATTTCTCAACTTTGAGAAAGGGCTTTTCCCTACCATTGGAATGTTACCATGGTATGTTGCACCCATTTTTTTCTCTTCTTCCTTTTTATCTTAGAGCTGTGTGTTTCTTGTGATTGCTGGTGCTGATGCTTTCCCTAAGCATTCAGGTTTGACTGCTTCTGTCAAAGGCTTTCTGAAGTTATCCTTGGTTTCCAGAGGCAGGAAGAGGAGGACAGCTTGGTTTTGGTTCACGGTAGTCTGTAGACCCAAAACTGTTCCAAATGTGTGTTTTGTTTCCAGGCAAGAGGATTTGATTTCAGAAAATTAGTCTCTCTAGCTAATTGTAGGGAGGCAGATTGGTTAAAGTTTACCTCTTTTTGTTTAGCCCCTGGAACAGGGCCATGGAGTCTCAAGTTTCCTGTATAAAGAGAGATCTGTACTCAGTCAGAAGGTAACCAGGCAAGGTACGTGAAGGCTGCAGGGTGAATGGCTCTTTCAACAATGAAATCAGTTTGGGGTCTTTAAGATCCCAGCAGTGAGTTGTCTCAAGACATTGTTGAGCAGGCAAAATTCATAAAACCCTCAGAGGGCCAAAATAACCACCCTTGAGAAAACAAAGCAAAGCTTCAGAAAACACTAAACAGCAAAAAAAAATCCTACAAATCTGATAATCCCTATGAAGTTCTCCGACTCTCAGGAAATCAAAGGAGGTGAGAACTACTCGTGTCTTCATTTCCTTCCCAGTGAGTCCTGTGTGCTTTGGCTACTCACATGCATACCCATGGCGAATGGTATTTCACGCAAAATATCTTGGTGCACTGTTGTTCTGGCAGCAAATGCACCAATGCACCTTGAGTTTGAGGATTAGGGATCTTAAATAGCCACTCCTGCAAAACAAGGGTTCACCTTGTTTCCTGATACTGAAGGTGTCACTATACAATTAGTAAATCATATTCATGCTTTACTCTAGAGCTCTCAGGCAGAAAAAAAAAAGACAGAAAGAAAATAAACAGACTCTTAGAAATATTGAGTTCAAGAAACAGCAAACTTAACAGCATTATGAGAGATGCAGTAATGAAGCTTTGTGTTTTTATAATCTCGTTTTCCTGATTCCATTAAATTAGTGAGGAAATGCATCACTTGTTTGCTTTGCTCATTTATCTGTTGGTGCACTGTTGCCTTTCCAGTAGCATGCTCTTTGATTCTTTTCTCTTGCAGTAATTTACAGAATAAATTCCATCAAGAAGAAAAGAAAATGTTAGGCACCTGATTTTGACCATCTTTCCACATGGTTTAGGGAATTTTGCAAATTGTCTCAATGCGTGTAAGTCCATCCTTGAATATCAGCAAGTTAACTCCCCCAGCACAGCAGTCTAAACTTAGCCACTTTCAGTAGCATTAAAACATTAGAAAACCTCATGTTGAGAAACATTAGAAAAAAACATTAGAAAAATGTACCTGACCAGAAATGTCACCAAAGCAATGATGGTTTACTTAGAAAACTTATGAAAGCCTCAGTATTTCTGGCGTATTTGTGGGACTTTGGTTTTGGTGAAACCATGAGGCTGAGACCTGAATTAATTTCATGTAATCTTACCATAGCACTAACACCCCTTTCCAGGCAGCTGAGAAAGTCTGTATTCTCAAGGCAGCTTCTGCAGAGAAGGTGGGCTGAACCCAATCCTGCTGCAATGTGCAATGGGGAGCAGCAATTGCCAGGTGTCTCTGTGAGGTCCTGGCAATTTTCTGCTTTTTCTCATGTTACAAGCAGCTCCATTGTGAGCTGCATTTTTGCAGGGATCTCCATGGATGGTCATTCTTGCAATGAAACTTTTCCAGAAGTAAGCATTTCTTGTGCTCTTTTCCCTCTCAGTTTCTGGTTTTCTAAAGGTACATCTGATACAAAGCTGTTCAAATATTTGTCTTTAAACAAATGGGCTGGACAAGTGCTCAACATTGGGGAGAGAACGCTGGGTTTTCCTGATATTGACTGATGCCTGTTTTGTTGCGATTTTTATGGAATACTAATTACTTTTTTTTGTTCTCTGCTTAAGCTAAACAAGAAACAGGTATAAAGTCTGGTTCACTAAGTGTGTGAGGTGATGCCAAATGGTGTCAAAGAGTCCTTTTCTGGCAACAATGGGCTGTTGTTCAGTATCCTCAAGCAGGTTAACCACAGAGCTGCTCCTGAGAATCCTCCTGATTTATGATGACATTGTTGGCAGCATCAGAAAGCCATCTAGCAGTGCTTTCCACAGTGCTGTGTCAGCAGTTTCTTAGATATACACATGCTTAATATATGTATTTATAGCAGGGAATTCTGGCCCAGTTCTAGAATTCATCCTGTTTTTCTTTGCACTTGAGTGATGTTTATTCAGCAGTAATGTATCTACCTATGTCTCAGGTTGCAAATTTAGTGCCTATATGAACATCAAAACTGTCCTAGTCAGAACAGCCCTGGGAAATGAATGAAATTAATTATATTGATCCTATGTTGCAAATGCCTTGCTAGGAGGAGTTCCCTGTGAAGGAAAGAGGCAAGGAATTCTGGTTCTGCAATGATACAACTTGTCTCAATAAAGCACATATAATGGTATTAGAGAAGCAGCTCTGAATTCACGTATACAATGCCTATAATGCAATTATTATTTTTCATCAGAACAGAGCTTCTGCTATGTTTGAAACACATGACTTTTCCAAATTGAAGAAAAATAAAGCCTTTGATCTGCATTTAGCAGAATTTGCATTAAAATATTGATTTCCTGTGGTATCATCCTTGATACACTCTTTCTACCTTTCCCTCTATCTATCCCCTAGGAATTAAAGAAGTTATGCCCTACCTTGGCTTATATATAATTTGCCCTTCATCTGTTTCTTATTGCTGTTCTCTTCTTGGGCAAAAATCCTGATAAAAACTACACAAATGTAGAACTCATGAGATTTGTATCTTCAACCTTTATCTGAATGTTTTTGAGGTTGTTTGTGGGGTTTTTTTTTAGTTTGTTTGTTTTTTGGTTTTGTTTTTTTTTTTTAGTTTTGGGAGGCCCCTCAGTCTTTGATTTGTCTAGAACAAGCTACATTTTTTTCTGTTCTGAGGCAGTAACATAATGAAATGTTTTGCCAATATTGAGCTACACACCATACAACACCCATTTCTAGAAGGCAGCCTGTGGACTATGCTCAGGTCCAGTCAAGATCAATCAGTCACACAATTCAGGCTCTTAATCTTTTCTTCTAGTTTGTGAATGCATGGATAAAAAGAAGTGAAAGCACAATTATTATTACATTGGTATTTTATTACATCTTGTAGGCAGTCGGTGCAGAGTAACCGGGTTAAGGGTAAGCGATGACCAACAGGAGAGATAAATGCACATGATCACAAGTGGGATGGAAAATATTGATGAGGCATTCCTGCTGCTGGCAGAGATGTGTGGGAATAGCCAGGTTATATCCAGACTATGCCATGTTTAACTCCAAATTCTTCGTTTGGGGCCAAATCCCACAGCATATCACGTACAGGCACCACATGCCTGACCTTTTCTTCCATTTTGTCACTTCCTACTGTGGTGTTGTCCAGGATCTCAATGGACTTCTCGAGGAAATAATTTAATACCACCTGTTGAAGAAACATTTCCTTCTTAATTTTGCAAAAGCCTATTGCAGTTAATACCTAGACATGCCTAAATTTGGGGTTCTCTGTTTTTCCTAAAGAAATTCTTATAGGATATGAGTGACTAATAATTTGATGGCTAAAGAAAGTCATTGATTGATTATCATTCTGCCTTTTTAAGGGTTTATCTTGAATAACTTGCTTGACAGAGTAGGATTTCAAAAAAATGCTGAGTTCTTTCATACCGTGGAATTATTCCTGGTCACAAAGTGCATTAAATGTAACATAAAGGCTTCAGTAAATAGAATACAGTAACATTCTTACAGAGATCTTTGATGCAGTTCTCAAGCTCACCTCAGCCGTAGTGTTTTTTCCAGGTACTTCCCACTCATCTTTTTCTCTTATTTTTCTCTTGTTTATGTTTGAATGGGAGGGGTTTTTTCTGAGTTTTCTGGGCTCAGACAGGATTAATTGGCAGTGCTGGAAAAGACTCCTGCACTCACTTGTGTTGATCTCAGTCTTGGCATCACCCTCACCATGCCTGAATATTACATAAAGTGAAAGTCTTGGGGTTTTGCTGCTTGAGAGCACGGGCTAAATGACTACTAACGGATATTTGTTGCTGGATTGCTTTATTGGGAAGGTAAAACCTATCATTTTCCAGACAGTTATACTGTGGATTTCACATAATTAGCAAGAAATCACATCCTTTGCCCAAAATCTTGTCTTATCAGAATTAAGTTTTCTGCTTCAGATGATGGAGGGCTAGAGCTTTTCCTAAAATGTCTTTTTTTCTTTTTTTTTTTGGCTAGAAATTCTTTTTTGTTGACATTGCTCTTAGAAAAGACAATTAGTTTGTCTGAGGTTTCAAAAAAACTTTGTTATTCAGCATTAAGGAAATCAGGCCCAAGGGTTGTGCTATGGCAGAACTACTGAAGATTTACCATTTCATAGGAAGCATAGGATAGACTATACAATTCCTAATGTATTTGTTACAACTTCTCTTATTATCTGAGAGAACATCTGATCCATTGTGCAATTTTAAATATACTTTTTGATGATTATTATAAAAGCTTTTACAATTAAGCACATGTCAAATGCTGACTGAATGAGGAAATGCAGTGCCCTCTTAAGGGTTTCATTTTATGAGTGTAGAAATTGAGTTTTCTTGTCTGTCTTTTAAGTCCTGTAATAATTTCTGCTTCCATAAACACACTGTTGGTGAGGTGATATTATTTATCTGTGAACAAGCAGTTTGCTGCATTGGGTAAATAGGGATGTACTTCCAGGAAACTCAAGAATTAGGAAGTTTGAGTGAAATTTAAAAACAGCTCTCTACTAAGAGTGTGTGTGTGTCCATATACATGTCTAGCTAAGTGTGAATTTGGTTTGGGTAGGAGAAATAAATAAATAAGTAAATAAATATAGCTGTGAGTCCCTTGAATCTGTCCTGGTCCTCTTGGACTTCTCAGACAGCATAACCCTGTCCTAAGCAAAACAAAGTGTCTGCCAGGGTCCCTGTGCCTGCTTGTAATCAGCCAGACAGCATCTGCAGAGGATGGTGAGATACAGCACAAATTAAAAAGCAAAGGGCATAAAAGAGATAAAAGCAAACTTGCCATGAGCTACTGTTGGGGGTACTTTTACAACAATTCAGCTGAGTAAAGGTGCCAGGCTCTTTCCTCAGTATTCATAGAATCCCAGAATGGGTAAGGTTGGAAGGAACCACAGTGAGTAACCTGGTCCAACCTCCCTGCTCAAGCAGTGCCATCCCAGAGCACATGGCACAGGATTGTATCCAGACAATTCTTGAATATCACCAGTAAGGGAGAATCCACACCCTCTCTGGGCAACCTGTTCCAGGGCTCAGTCACCTCTCCCTTCATCCAGGTCATGGATGAAAAAGTCAAACAAGACTGGACCCAGTATTGAACGTTGGAGGACACCAGCAGGGACATTGATTCCAACTGTCTGGAATTAAGGATGATGCAATGCAGTGGTGCCTAAGAATCAGTCAGCTGTTTTCAAGGTTGTTTTCACTCCAACTTCTCGTGTGTAAATCTCATTAATCTCAGTGTGACTACAAGCAGGCTCAAGGAAAAGGCAGTAAGTTTCTGAGTCTGGGAAGCACCAAGAACCAAGCAGCAATAGCTGTATTTAACCCTTAATCTAATGGAGACATGCTCTTCTTTACATGCTTCCCTGAAACATGAAAAAAATAAAAAGCACGTGAATGGCAAAATTTAACAAAGGTAGAGAGTGGACATCAGCATAATGCAGAATTGCTTGGCTTTTGCTTACAAGTTTGGCTGAAGCACAAGTGAACAATTACACATCTCTTTATTTAGTCTGCTTTAACCCACTGGACTCCACTGACCTTCCCTGCAGCAGGTTGCTTTCTCCAACAGATCTAGTACATTTAAGTTTAAGGTGTAGTACATTTCAAGGTTATTTGTTCATTTTTAAAAAATTTTGTTTGAAAGAGACTTGTTCCCAAATTTAATGTTGCACACTTGGCTTTAATTCATCAAGGTATTTAAGAATGTGCCATGTATAAGTATAAATTATTACTGTCCACTTCAGTTGGAAGTACTGTTGCTTTAGATTTATGTTCTGCTTGAGTAGCTTGTTGAACAAAGGTCCTCATTTGTAGTTAAGTTTCTTTTTTTTTTTTTCCCTAACTTTAAAAACAGCTTTGACTTTACTGTTTTTAAAAAGCTTCCAGCTTTTACAAGGAGAGTGGAATCACAACTGCTGTGGCCTTTGGTCCCTGTATGCATAAGTCCTGCTTAGTGTGTGAAAGCAGAGGACCCTAACCACATGCCCAAAAATCCATGTATGTCTAGAAATTTTTAACTTTCTTATCTCTGGTGATAAGGACCAGACAATTTGCCAGGACAAAAACTTCAGATTCCCAAAGACCAGGTCACTGCAATGAAACCAGGGCTAAACAACTTCATTTTATGTGCCAATAAGTTATGTCTTATAGTGTTGACTGGTGAAAAGCAGCAGTCTCCTGTGTCCCATTCATTTTTGCAGGACTCATGAGATTTCCTTCCAGTCCTTTACTCACCAGTCAGCACTGTTGTATAGGATTTAGGAAGTCACTGATAAATCTCACATAGCAGTCCAGATTGATGAGAATGGGGTATGATTAAAGCTGGAAGTGCTTTTTGAGGTGTCTGCAAGGTACATCCACGTGTAATTTTTCTCTTATTTTATGTAATGGAAAAGTTTTGTCACATTTTAGTCTGAGGACCAGATCCCTCATAGTGAAAATAATTGTGAAGTTCTACTTAGAAAGAAATCCGTTGCAAAAGTAAGAAAGTTACTCTTTTGTGTAATCTTTAGAGTAAGATGAGTTTTAGGCATCTGGATGGTGATGTAAGGTTTTCCTGGAGCCTTTTCTTCTCCAGACTGAACAACCCCAGCTCTCTCACCCTGCCTTCACAGGGGAGGTGCTTCAGAACTCTGATCAACTCAGTGGCTTCCCTCCAGACCTGCTCCAACAGCTCCATGTCATTTTTGTGTTGGAGGACCCAGAGCTCCAATGGGGTCCCAGAAGAATGAAGTAGAGGGGCAGAATCACCTCCCCTTAGCTGCTGGCCACAATTCTTTCAGTACAGCCCAGAATAAAGTTGGCATTCTGGGCTGGAAGCATACACTGCTGGGTCATATTGAGCTTTTTATCCACAAACAGCCCAAGTCTTTTTCTCCAGAGCTTGTCTTGATCCATTCTCCGCCCAGCCTGTATTTGAGCTTGAGGTTGTCCAAACCCGAGTGCATCAAATGCATGGAAATGTTGTAGAATTGTTTGGTTATTTACAATCAGTGTAGGTTTACAGTGGAGGGAAAAACCTCATGAGCTAAATTATTGTGAACTTTATGTATGAACACTGAAATTCTTTAATTTAAAATGAAATCCCTATTTTACTGAAAATAGGAGGTTCCTTCAGCAGCTTCTTCATAAAGATACAACCCACAAAGCCTGAAATACTGAAAATCAAAAACAATAATTACAGCTATGAAATGGGAAATTCTGCATTTAATGTGATTATATCAATATCTGTCACTTCTTCCTAAGCCAACCGTGACATCTCTTTCTATAGTTTTCCAATGAAAGCACTCATCTGTGTGCTTGTATGTAATCTGGCATTTCTTCCATCTGTTCTCTCGATAATGAGTTGGGGTATTTTTTTCCTAAATGTAGTAATTCCTTGTCCATCAAAAATAGTTTTATTAAATACATACTGAGTATGATGCTCAATATTTTTCACTGAGTAGTATTACATGAACATTTTCATAGCTCAGCCTCTGATCTTTTATAGCTGTCTTAGAGTCAAAAGAGAAAGATGGGAGAAAAAGTACAGCTAATTTACTAACTGCTGACAAAGTCTGCAGATGTGCAGAAAATGGGAGTTGCTTCAGAAAGGGAGAATTTCCATTTTTACAGGGTGTTTCCAAGGGCACCACTTCTGTCATCTTCCCCTTCCCGTAGTCACTTTGATTTCAATGAGCTTAAGTATATTGTGATTGCTTTGAGCCCTATTTCAGCTCGCATCAAAGTGTGTAGAAAAACTGGCAATTAACTTTAAGGTTGTAGGATCATGACCTTGCTTCTAAGATCAGAAATAGGATCACAAGTAGCAAGTTAGGCAATGTTACACTTCAGGACAGTAGCATCTATAAAGCCAGTAAATTTCAGTGCTTGTATTCAGCTCTGAGGGGAAGTGGTCACTGATTTTAAATGTCTCAGTACATTTTTCAGATTTTAAGTTATTTTTATATTTTTTTTCTAAAGCTATTTGAGAATTTTGTGCCAGGAAGTTTTAGTATGGCACTTTTCACCTCAGAAAAAACAAAAAAGCGAAATCCCATTTTGCAATGCATATTTCATATTTGTAAAAGTACATTTTTGTTAAAACACTTAACTTGCATTTGAGGGATCAGTCTAAAATTCTCTTGACCGGGCAACTCTGACTGCTGCTTAAGTGCCATTTAGAATGTGCCCAGAGATCAGCTAAGTCTGTGCTGGCATGTGCAGGTGAGCTGCTGCCTTATCTAATTGCAGTTAGGAAGGCACATCTTCATTCTCCCAGCCCATCATGCTAGCCCTCTGAATTTCTGTGCTAAGGGACTTGTGTGCTGTAGGGCTGGTTGATCTGCCGCTTTACAGTGAATATATTTCAGCTAAAGAGCATGATCTATCTAAGATGATGTGGAGAGCTGACCATCAGAACTGCTTTTACCAAGGGCAGCTCTGCTGCTCCAGGTGCACACTGAGTAATGTCTTGCCAATCCCAGAAATAGTATTCTGACTATGTCCATTTTACTCATTTAAAAAGGAGTTTGTATTCAGGTATGACACTGTGGCACTTTGTGTTCAGGACTGGTGTGTATTTTGCCTGCAAGATACATGCAATGACCGTCTCTTTTCCCATGGGAATTGCCATGAGTGGACTCATGACCATTTCTGTGCAAGTGTGAGAGCTGCAAGAGTTAGATGCTGTGTTTTCAAACCCTTACACTGCTGTCCTGAGGAAAAGCTGCTTTTACTAGAGGAGGTGGAACAACACTTGGAAAGTATTGGTTTCTTTAGTGATGTGCAATGCTAACATCAAAAAGTCCCTCACTTGGGCTTGATGTGCTTTTCATTAAAGCTCCTTGGAGGTCAAATGGTGCCAGACAGGGTCCCAGAGGCACTGAGCAGAGAACAGAAGAACCCTATGAAGTTTACACGACACAGAAACACTTTCTGCATATGGCTTTGCACAGAATACTCACTTTGAAATGTTTTCCCTTACATAAAAATCACAGGGTTTTTTGGTTTTTTTTTTTCAGAGTGCAGTCATTTCTAAGGAGCTGTGTGATTTATTGTTTGTCCTGTACATTTTCTTTGCTTTATAGAATATTTAATTAGCAGAGGTCCTTCTGTTTCTGAGCCTTTTGAAATAAGTTCAGGATCTCTCTGACAGCTGCCGTTTTTTACACCCTGATACCATTACCTGCAGCAAGTATCTGCTGCTCAAGCTTGCTTTTTTCTGATCCTACTCAGTCACGAAAGGCAGTGGTCTCCTTGCTTATTCCTTGCCTTGTCTGTTCTTTTTCTCTTTTTTTTTCTCTTTTTGGAAGCCAGATGGTAGATGACACTTGTAATTTGTGTCAAAACCAGTTAATACTGAACTACTGCAGCACTTTTTTTGTATATGGTGGATTTCATCTCATAACAGTTGATGGCTTTCACAACTGATTTTGTTGTAGGACAGTAAGTGCACTCTGAAAGAAGCAGGTTCTCCATCACAGAGACTGAACATGATAAGACAGCTCTGTCTTATGCTATCACTATAAAAATAATGTTTACCTCAGTACAGTCAGCAGTACTTTCTTTCCATAATCCCAACACAGAATGTCTTTGTGAGAGTTGGAGGAAGGTGTTACTTCTCTCCCCCTCTGGCTTGCCAGTAGATGTTGAGAATCTACATTGTCATCTGGTTAGCAACAACATTGGCATAAAACAGATTTGTTTCCACTGGGCAAAATATATAAAATTAGCCTTTGTTTTCATTAAATCTGTTATTTGGGTTTGCATCATGATGGATGACAACTAATTCCAGTGTAGCTGAAAAGATTAGTTTAAAAGACAGTGAACCGCAACAAAGGCAAAAGCTTGTGTGGAAGACATGGTTAGCTTTGTGGCAGGAGTTGCATAAAGGAACAGTATATTCATGCATGACAGCATCCTTTTCAGAGGGAAAAGGCAGGAAGATTAAATAGAGTGGATATTACAACATGTGTTTAAAGTACTAAAGTAGGCTCCTTGCCTCAGTAACATATACTTTGATGAGAAGAATTTGAGATAATTTCAGACAATAGAACGTGAAATGTTCATGGCAGAGACTACAAAGCGGCGACATTTCTTTTGCAGGTGCTTGAGCGTCAGTGTTTATTAGTCATACATCACAGGAAAATCCATTTTGGTAATGTAAATAACTGGTTGTGCATTCACAAAAGCAGAGTAAAGTGATAAAATCAAGATGTTGGTTGTAGCATTGCTCTGTGGTACATCTAACTTGTTTTCTGCTCTGAATGGAGGTACTGGCATTTTTTTTAGTTTCAGTCTTACATGTACTTAATTAGATGAAGCACATTGTTGTTACATCATCTCAATTATATAAAAAATTAAGAACCCAAGGACTTGTATTGATGGTTAAATCCATTTTTCTACCAGTATATGTGTAATAGATGAGTATGGTACATTAAATTAATTGTTCTTGCAAGGTGCTAATCATTTCTTCTCTCTGATTATCAGAAAAGTGCCTTTCTTTCCTGCCTCATCTGTTTGCAGGAAAAAAATTGTATCCAGTTGTATCTGTTCTGTGCCGTTGGCTACAGAAGTTGTAACGGGATTAAAAAACCCAGCATATGTGACCCAATGTGTGTCACTGGTGGAAAAGACTCTGAATCATTCAGGATGGGATGGCAGGCTCTGATATCTTTCTAAAACTTATTATCCAAAAAGGTGTGTTATCAGCCTGAAAAAGAAACTCACAGTATTCACTGGTCACCAGCATTTATGAAAATAGGACCTTGAACAGTCAGTGTGTGTTTGACCTTTTGACTTCCAGAGAATTCCTGGCAGCTTTGTCCAACCAAAGGACTGTTTACGCTGGGTGTACGAGGCAATCTGAGATAGAGCTGTGATACCAGGAAATACCAGGAGTTACTATGTAGATGATTCAGATTCAGTAAAAGAACAAAATGCCAAAACAGACTTCAGTGTCTGTGTAAAATTTGTAGCACACTACTTCAGGTATCTACATCTGTATCCACCTGGCAGAACTTCTGGGTACCTTTTGCAGATAGCTACATTTACCTGCATACCTTTTTGTATAGTAAATATATATTAAAAAAAATATATATATACACACACATATATATATTTATTTCAGTAATTGAATTGAGAACATTTGTGAGGGATGAAATTAGATCTTGCTTCCAAAAAAAAATCTGGTTTTAAATCTTACAGCTTTGTTATGGTAGTATGTTTTATGTTACATGAATTATGCTCCTTAATGTGAATATCTGGAAGATACATTCACCATCAGATTTAACTTGCATTTTGGAATGTCTACAAAAAAAGGATCAGCAGAGCAGTAATAAAAAACAGGCATTTAGTACATTTTTTTCTGACACATCTGTAGCAGTAAAGAGACACAGGGTTTTACCAGCCCTGAACATTCAATCATAAGTGAAACTTTATAACTGCAGTAACAACAGGGCTGTGAAAACATTCACTGGATTGCCACAAACTCTCTGCTTACTAATGAAATCCTTAGATAAATATTGAATGAAATTTCTTATTGCAAGGCATGGCAAAGGAAAACAAACACACTTTCATATCCACTTCTTTTGCCTCCAAGGTACATCAGGTGGCACGGAGGCACATTGATTGAAGTTGATTTTTAAAGGCTTGATTTCCAGGCTCTGAGTTGCTACAGGTGTATCTGTCTTGTGGTTACTAGGAGTGAAGGACTGAGGTTGTCAACATAGCAAAAGAAAACATCATGAATACACAAAATCTGTGCATGTAGCCACATATAGCTTCTGTATTTTTCTCTTTAGCTTAGCATCTCACAAATGCTGACAAGTTAATTTAAAAATTGGAGTCTGTTTTGTGTTTTGATAGTATTAGAAAAGGATGTTTATAAGAGAGGCTTTAAAAGATGCAGACATTCCCTGAGTTTGTAAAGCTTCTGCTCTGCATGTCTAGGTAAACAAGGTTTTTGCTTCATAGAACCACAGGATCATTTAGGGTTGGAAAAGACCTTTAAGATCATCAAGTCCAATCACTAACCCAGCACAGCCAAGTCTACCATGAGGAATGCTATCTTATTTATCTTTCTGTGGCTTTTATTTTCTGTTTGGTTTGGGGTCTTTTCTGTTTAATCATATCTTCTGAAAATACTTTCAGCATTTCAGAGTTGCAGTACATTTTTGTCTGACACAGGATGAAAATAACACTACAAAAAGAAAAGTGTGTATGAAATACTGATATGAAGTGGTTTCCTGTTTTATTAGTTGTGTTAATGCGATCTGAACCTGCAGAACTGAATCCAAAGTGACTTTATCCATGAAATAGTTTCTGTGCTCTTCTACTTTTTCCTTAAGAAAGCTGAAGTATAAGAAAATTGCCAGAACCTTGATGCTGTGCCCAGAATACTTGAATTTACTTAATGACAGGAAAATGAGATATGCACATCAGCAATTGGTCAGATGGTAACACAGTTCACTGTTTTTACCAGTGAGACACACTGCAGTAAGTGTCTTTTATGGAAAGACCTTTGAACAATATCCACATCATAGGGAGTTCACCACAGTGTGTGAATTCTGGGGTGAACAGGATTTTAATACAGGTTAGGCTGGAAGCAAGTGATACAATGGCAGAAAATACAGTCAGAAATAGGCAATAAATATCATTCTGTGCATTAGGGCCTGGATTTCCAAAGAAGTCTAGCAAGCTTGGCTTGTTAATGGCCTCTGAGAGCAGAAGTATGTATGAGGGATAGGGATCTGAGCACCACCTCACAGGCTATTATGAGATCTGTGCTTTGAATTGGAAGTGCCACTTCTAAGTTCAGAATGAAACAATGGCCTCCACACCATTCACCCGTCCCTAGCACTCAGCAGAGAGCCTCTGGCACACATCCACTTTGGGCAAGCCAGGGCAGGTTGCAGTAGAGAGAACTCTGTTTTCTGGTCCCAGCAGCTGATAACTGCAGTTCAAAGGGGTTGCATTTGTTCCATCATGGAGCCCATGTGGTACATCAGGTCCATCTGCTGCTCATTTTCTCGAGTGATGTTGCTTGTAGAAGAGTTAAAACTTGAAGAGAGTAGTGACTGGGTATGCTTGAAAAAATGTCAGCCTGATTTCTGAGGGAAGAGTAGCTCAAGAAGAGGTTCTTCAGTATCTCTGGGTACTTTTCAAGCTCCAGGCTTGGGACATCACTGTTGCATACCTTGACATCAGCATTGTTTACTTAAGGAACAGACAAGTAATGTGCCTGCTAGAAACTGAATTAAGCTGACATATCTTCTACATTTAGCAGCAGGTGCTGCAGTGTGGGCCAAAACCTATACATGTGCCTGTGGGCAGTGCCTTCTCAAAACCAAGCATAGGTTTTTGTGAATGCGTTGCCCACAGGTGTCTGTCATTCACAAAACCATTCACAATAATGGGCTCAGGATTTGTCATAACAGCAAGAGCAAAGACCAGAGGTAGTAAGGGTTGAGTGACCCAGACGTCACCAATGAACAAGAAGGGCCCAGCAAACAGGTAAGGCTTGTTGTCATCTTCTCATACAAGGGTATGCATTGGTTCTTTCATTTCTGCTCTCTTTGCCTTCCATACTAGCCACTAGTTTTCAGAGTCTTGCCTTTCCCAGAAAGTGTGATTTTTCATATTTTCTGGAATAAGTGAATTGCAGAGCCTGTAGTTTCTTTGGCATCTTGTCTATCTGCAGTGTATAGTTACCAGCCCCTAGATCAGCTTCCCAGTGTGGGATCACCTGCCTCCTGGATTGTTCCTGCTCATCCTGCACTCAAAAAATATAGCAGTCAATTGAATAAAATCTTGTTTTGAAAAGCAATTTTGCATTAACATTAAGGGAATATGAAGACCCTAAAGTGAGGTTATGTTTCATGTAGTTTGGATGAGGACAGCAACTCTATAATGTATTTTTGTTAACATTTCCATATTAAGTCTGTCAGAGCATCAGACTAATTTTGAAGGTTTGTAAGCGATTAGATGCTGATGATAGGATAAGTAAAATGTGTGACTGAACTTGTCTGGTCAGTAAAAGGAAGGGATGAACCCTTCTGTTTGGTTTCCAGGTAGGTCAGAGAGAAGTAATTGCTGTGTTGCTCAAATTAGAAACTAGAACAGTTGTTTTGGTGTGTTTAACCTCAGCCACACGCAGCATGTCCTCACAGTAACCTCCCCATTTGCTTATGAATAATACCTCATCAAAGAGCCAACTGGCCACCATTTTATTATGAATTTTAAAATACAGCATAAAATTAGTAACATCAAAGAGACCACTCAAGGTAGTCTAAGGACCAACTAAGGCTGGCCCTACCTACCCCATGCAGAGGTTGTGTTTCTGTTGAATCTAGCTTCAGGTGGCAATGCTGAGTTTGCTCCAGAGAGGCTGTCTCAGCTCACAGTTTCTCTGACCAGAATAATCCTTACTTCTGAAAGATTTTTAATTTACTTGAGTGATTGTTGCATGTTATTGAAAAGAAATTCTTTTTTTCACCAATATCCAACCTTGACACAGTTCACTTTCTGGTTCAAAATGGAAAAATTTGGACATTTTTCTGTACTTTTAGCATTGTTGTTTTATCTTCTTATAGAAGAGCCCTGCTGTGAAGTGTGCCAAGCATGTCTTGACTTTCTAGGAGGATGACCTCCCTTTTCTTCATTTTGCCTGTCTGTGCAACCAAGAAAACAACACTTTCCTTGCTAAATCTCAAGTAAAGCTGAATGCTTGCTGCTGTTCATTCTTTTTAATCTAGCTTTAAAACTACACCACTACATTCAACAGCAGCTCAGAGCTGCTGAAGGCAAAGGCATTTTGCATCATGATAATATTGAAGAATACTTTTGTCATGTGTTTTATTTTTAGATTAAGAATAAATGGGTACTGGTATCTATTAGATGAACATAAAAATGAAAGAGACTAAATATTTTGTAGCCCTGCACCTACATTTGGCAATAGCAAGACACAAAGAAACTTCCTAGCTGGTGTGTAAATCTCATGGAGTCCTGGCTGGTTTTAGACTTCCCTGTAGATTTGTGAGTCAGAGCTGAAGGAAGATTCAGAGATACTCAGTAGATATTGTCCCAAAAATTTTAGAAACACAGGAAATTATTAGAATTCAGTGGCAAGCAGAAACAGAGTGACAGTACAAGGAAACTCCTTCAGGCTACATAGATATTGAAAGCCACAAGAAACCGTATTTTAGAAACTTGGACTTTAATAATGTGTGACAAAGCTATGGTCAAGCCCTAGTCAGTCAGACATCACTGGCAAAACTCCTGTTTAATTCAACTACTTAAAATATACCTCAAAGCTGAGCATATTAAAATTCAGGCATATCTTGGAAAAGTGCTATAACTTACTTAATATAAAATACTGTGTATTTACTGATCCATCAGTGTTACAAATCTCTCCCAAAACAAATATTTTGTGTGTACCTTGGTGTCCCCAGGAACAAGAAAAGTCATAAAACCAACTGGTAAGTGTGTTAAAGTTGCATCTTTTCATCTCTGGAACATTCTTCTAGCCCAGCTGGTAACTTGGAGAAAAGGCTTCAAGGAGAAGGTTCAGACCCAGTGGTTCTCCAGCCTTTGCTGTGGACCTGGGATCTAAACCTGTATGTTACAAGTTTTGCTACTTTTCTGAAATTTTGAATTTAAAAGGAGATTTTTATAGAAGGGAACTTCCTTGCTTTTTTATCTGGAAATCCTTCCAGCTTCCCCTACCAAAATTTTAAGGTATGATGAAGTGCCAGAAGATTATGCCAGAAACCAAAACAATGCTTCTAAGTCTATGAAGGAAAAAATGAAAGGCCTCTGGCTTGAATGGAGAGGACTGGGGGAGGGGGGGCGGAAAGAGAGGTGATAGATTTACAGTTTCAATGCAGCCCTGTATAAGTAACCTAAATATAGACAAGCATTTCATATTTCCTTTTATAAATCCCATGAAATTTTGAAAGTACTGAAGTATTGAAGTGTTTTGTTTTTTTTTTTACCTTCCATGAGTTCAAGTTTAGTTCATCCCTTTTTTTATGCCAAGTCTGCATGGAGGAGAGCTGCCACCTTGAAGAGGGTGCTTGACCAACCCAGTCCCCACCCCATTACTGGGAGCTGTCATTTCACCCAGAGGCCATAACTGCAGGAAATAAAATCAATAGGAATTTTACACAAGTGTGTGTACATACATACCAGTCCTCTAAGTGACTTATTTATAGTCTGAGCTGTAATGTCTATTCATTAAAATCTCACAGAAGTCGTCATCCCCTGGCTCTTAAGCTGTAGAATTCTGTTGAATACCCTCTTGCTCAGAAATCAGCAGCTCTCCAGACCCCGTTATACAATGACAAAAACTCAGCCTCGAGCTCACGCCACTGAGCTCAGAAGTTTGGCCAGCATCGCTGCTGGGGACCAGGGCACAGCTTGTGGGCACCATTTGTTTTCCATGGAGGAAAATCCCGCAGCATTCCCTGCAGTGTGCGGAGCCAGGGCAGTGGCGGCTGTTGGCAGAGCTAGGCCAAAGCCAAAGCACATCGTACATCACTGTCCTCGTTCACAGCCAGGGAACATGAGCAGCAAAGGGGAAGGGATTTGCAAAAGCTGTGCTTGGGTTTTGGTAGCTGTGGCCTAAAGCAAGTGAAATATCAAGATTTTGGAATGGTTGAGAAGACAGAAAGGCATAAATGGTGCTTGGTATTGGGTTTTAAATTATTCAAGCATGTAGCTGTAATTTGTGTCAGGCAGGTACTGAGAGGCATTTAAATGCTGTTGTAGTCAGTGGGAGTGGAACACTTAAATACCTTTCAGCGGTTAATGTCAGAGTTCAAGAGAAGGATTTCAGAGACATTGAACTTCACCTCTGTAGAGCAAATGAGTTGGAAGCTTTTGTCTCGAGGTCAAATTGAATGGGATGCCATTTCAGTCAGGCATCCAGCCCCACACCTGTAGCTGGTACCTGCCAAATCTGCACACTCAGCTGGTTGCTAATGGCCACTGGGCTGGTGCTCTCTGTTGGAATCCCAAACTGGGAGGTTCCCTCAGAAATTTGCAGATGGGACATGTGACACCATGAAATACCTGCTGCTCTCCCTTTCCTTGAAAGAGCAGCATATAAAAAATGTTGCAGGGAAAGAGGTCAGTTTTGGTTTTGTGAGGTTTTTGTGAAAGCAAGCCAAAGGTTTATGTGTAGGGAGAGGTTTTTCTTGACTCTCAGTTTATTAATAAAATCTTTGTTTTTTGGTGCCAGTGACAGGTCCTACATTTAAGTAGAACAAAAATATCTCTAATGTTATCTCTGTGGTTCCCTTTTCTTTAGTTACAATCCACACTAGAGGATTCTTCCAAGGTTTTTCAAGCTTCTAAGTGCCTACAAGGGTTGTTATTAACTTACCACAATGCTCTGCCAACCATCTGTTATGGTTTATATAATTAAATATCAGTAGGGACTATGTATTACAGAACAGGGAGAAAAGCTCTGACATAATAGAACTTGTCTCCCAGAGGAAACGATGGAAAGCCGGAGGTTACATCTTTTTGGACATTCAAAGCAGCTCAGACTGAAGCTTAGGAGCTTGTACTGCAGGGCGTTTTTGCAATCCTATCTGTGCAACCACAAAGGTCTAAAGTCTTCCTGGTTCTTAGCAGGCAGAAATCAGCATGAAGTCTGTAGACCTTTAAGAGTAACTTACCTCTTTCTAGCTGTAGAGCACAATATTTTTCCATAATAAATTTGCATTGCAAATGAAACTGCTTGAAATATGTGTCTCCAGGAGAAGTAGGAAGAATATACCTTATATGTATTTTCATTTCAGTAGCATCTGAAATGTGTTGCAGGTCTTCTGTCTGCATCTGGTTGTCTTGGATAATCAGAAACCCAATACCCAAAGGAATTGCTTTTTAAGGGAACAGTTCACAGCTGGGTCATGACATTATAGCAGATTTCACAGAGACTGACTGGTGGAAGAATTGCAGCCAGTTTCAGCTCGTGGAGTAGCTCTGCATGTTTGTATCTCTGCATGGTCTGGTTTTATCTGCTTTACCCAAAGGAAGAGCATACTGAAAGTTTTCTCCTTAATAACCTTAGCATCTGACTTTGCAAATGCCACTTTATTTCTTCCACTGCAGTACATACGCAGCTTCTCTGGTGTCTGTCCTGTCTTTCCCAGCTTCTCCAGCTGGAACAGGCATGGCAGGTAAAAAACAATTAATAGCAAAGTAGTGTAGAAAACACCCTTGGCAACTTGCAGTTAACCCCCAGTAGTTCACCAGTCCAGACTTCTGCATTCAGATGTGACAGTGTCCTGTGGGAACAAAGGAATAGCCAAGCACACAAGAAAGAATGATTAAGGTGATAGCCTAGAAAATTATACTTCTCCAATTCATTGCAATGCCTAAGGATGTGTTGAGACAAGGAACCATGGATTGCCAGTGGGCATGTTTGTACACAAAGATGCAGAGTTTTTTGTTCAGACATGCCTAAGTTCATACTGATAGTCACATATTTAAATCCAGTGAGTATGCTCTATGTCCAATACACATGGTATTTCATATTCAGAAATATTTTAGTTTGCTTATTGTTGGTATGGGGTTTTCTTTGTTTATAAAAGCAACCAGAAACAAGAGAGAGTTCAGACTTTCAGTCCAAACACTGTGTATCTCATTGCAAATCATGTCATGGCTTGTTTTTTGTGAAGGGAGTGTTTCTAGAAGAAATAGCCAAAAATGTCCATTTCATTTACTAGTATTTGCCCAAAATATATACAATTCCTTCAAAAAGAGAAAATAATTTAAAATATTAGCCTTCTATTGGATTTTTTAGCAACTGACATTCAATTATTTGATGCCCAGTGTACTCAGAAATGCTCTAGAGTACCAATTTCTAAGACTTTCCTCAACATGGCAGGAAAAATTATACTGTGCACAGATAAACTCAAAAAATGCTGTGCTTCATCTGCGGGTATAATCCATTACTACTTATCTGTCTTTATTTTGCTCCTGTACTTGGTTACTTCACAAATTCCTTCACTTTGTCCTCATTAGTACCCAGTGAAATGAACAGGGCTAATGCCTTTATTAATGTTCAGCTCTTTATTAAAAAGATCAGCTGGGCAGGGGGCTTGACACAGAGCTCGCCCCCACTGTTGTAGCTTTCCCAGGTGGCCAAAAGGAAGGATGCATGCAGAGTCTGTTGCTTAAGTCCAGAGCAGCAGCTGTCCCTTCTCCTTTCCTTGTGGCACACCAGTGGCCAGAGGGTGAGGAGGTGTGGCATGCAGAGTCTGTTGCTGAAGTCCAGAACAACAGTTGTCCCCTCTCTTTCCCTGGTGGCAACACCAGGGTTCCCTGTCCTTCCGTCTCCCTGCTTCCCCCAGCCTACTCTAGTCTAGTTTTTTTTAGGTGAGAGTGACGGACAAAAGTCGATCAGGGGATGTGTTTCCCTCTTCCTCAGCTAGGGCATTTGTCTAGATCCCTCTAGTGTGCTTAGTTTTTTTTTTATTTAGGGGTGTCTTTATCCCCTAAAAATACTCCCATGATCCCAAGGGTTTTTTATTTGCATTTTAGTCCCAGAATGGCAGCATGGGGGTGGGGGGGGGGTGGGAGGCCGGTTATCTCCAGGTAGTTTAGAGAAAACAAACAGAGCAATTAGCTAAATGACATTTCAATATTGGTACTCAGCTAGAGTTAGTAGTTGTTTCAGTGTTGCCATGGGAACTAGGAAGGCCCTGCCCGGGAGTATTAGGAACTTTATTCACTACACCCAGGAACGCATCCTTCATGAATGTCACCAGTGTTCTTTGTTATCAAGCACAAAAGAGGTAATCACCTGAGCCAATTCATCTTTGTCTCTTCAATTAATTTAGTTAACACATTTTAAGAGTTCTATTCATCCTTTCCACTCTTCCAGAGCTTTGAGGATGTCATGGGGTGTGCAATCTCCACCTTATCAGCAGGGCTTTTGTTACTTGATGTAAAGTTTGAGCAACAAAATGTGGACCTCGGTCCGAGTCAATGTTATTGACTAGCCCGTAACGTGGTATAATGTTTTTTAAGATTATTCCTGCAACTTTCTGCGCAGTTTCTTTTCTGGTTAGGAAAGCCTCCACCCAATGAGTGAGATGATCTACGATCACTAGTAAATGTTTGTACCTCTGCACACAGAGGGCATTTCAGTGAAATCTGCTTGTATGCTTTGAAAAAATCTCAAAGCAAGTTTTCCTCCCCCACGTGTTGTTTTTCTCATTAGCTTTTGGTCAGTTTTCAGGCAAATCGCACACCCTCTTGTGACTGCCTTCACCAGATCATATACTCCAAGACATAAATTTTCCCGTAAAAAGTGGTCGCATAAACCTTGGATTCCCCAGTGGGTCAATTACTGTAATTCTACTAGCACTCTTCGAGCTAGGGCTTTATTTAGGAACTTACGCCCATCAGGAGTTAATCATTCTCCTTGTTCCCCTTGATGTAATTCTAGTTCTTTTATTATTTTTAATTCTTTTCCACTGAACCTTGGCTCTTCTTTTCTTTTTCTACTTGGTCCTACTTCTCTTCTGAAAGCTTTTACTGGATTTCTTGAGTCTAAGGCTGCTTCTTTAGCTATCTGATCTGCTAATTGGTTTCCCTTTTCTTCACAGGTGTGTCCTTTCTGATGTCCTTTTATATGCACCACAGCTATCTCTGTGGGCTTTTGTAAGGATTCTAATACTAGTTTTATCTGTTTCTCATGTACCAGGTTCTTCCCTTTGGAGTTTAGGTAGCCACGCTCCTCCCAAGTTTTTCCGAAGATATGGATGATCCCAAACGCATATTGCGAATCTGTGTAAATAGTTCCTTGGTCTCCCTCTAACAGGTCTAATCCTCTTTTCAAAGCATAGACTTCACAACACTGGGCTAACCAGTTCGAGGGCAGTTTCCCTTTTTCCGTGACTTTCATGTCTTCCCCATCTATGACAGCATATCCTGAGGCTCTTTTCCCTCCTACTACTCCTGAGGACCCATCTATAAAAAGGGATCTCCCATATGGCAAGGGTACATCTTCTAAATCTTCTCTCACTTTGGTCTGTAGATTTATGAGTTCAACACAATCATGTTCTAGATCCGCCAGGGGTTCTCTGGCAAGAAATTGTGCAGGGTTTAGACATTTGGAGGTGACTTACTCTAAGTCACCTGTGTTCATTAAGATGATCTCATACCGCAATATTCTGGAGTCAGTCAACCACTGCTGAGCTTTTTGGCTTAGCACTGTTTTGAGATCGTGGGGGGTGTGGACTTTAATTTTCCCTTGCAGGGTCAACTTTTGGGCTTCTTCTATCAGGATAGCTGCAGCTGCGATTACTTGCAGGCAAGTTGGCCATCCTCTGGCTACTAGGTCTAGTAGTTTTGAGAGGTAGGCTATTGGCTTTTTATGTCTTCCCCATTCCTGAGTTAATACCCCATATGCAATTCTCCCTTCTGTGCTCACAACCAGGTTAAACTCTTTCTTAAGGTCAGGCAGGCTTAGAACAGGTGCCGAGGATAGTTTATCTTTCAAACCTCGTAGCTGTTCCTCATCCTCTTCTGTCCACTTTACAGGCTCAAAGTCTACTAATTTATCATAAAGGAACTTCACGCTTTTGTTGTATTGATCTAACCACAGTTTACAATAACCAAACAGGCCTAGTAGCTTCCTTACGTCTCTCTTGGTCTTGGGAGCTGGGATAGACAGGAAACCTGAGATTCTCTCAGGACTTAGTTTCTTATACCCTCCTCCAATTATGTGACCTAGGTAGGTCACTTCAGATTCTACAAATTCTAGTTTTTCTTGGGATACTTTTAGGCCATTTCTCCCAGGAAATTTAGGAGTTGAACACTGGTGGTTTTGACCCGGTCTCGCTCTTCTCCAGATACTAATAAGTCATCTACATACTGTAAGATCTGAACATTTTCTTCAGAGGTAAACTGCCCTAATAGTTCCTCTAGTGCTTGCTCAAAGAGGTTTGGGGATTCTGTAAACCCCTGTGGGAGGTTGTGTCCATCTTAGCTGTTGCTTTCTCCTTCTGTCAGGATCTTCCTACTCAAATGCAAACCAGTCATGACATTCTTCTGCCAGCGGGCATGCCCAGAAGGCATCTTTCAAATCTATTACTGTGAACCAGGCATGCTCCCTTGGAATTTGGCTTAAAAGAGTATAGGGGTTAGATACCACAGGGTGTCTGGTAATAGTCTTCTTGTTTACTTCCCTTAAGCCTGTATTTCCCTTCTGCTTTTCTTACGGCTAGTATAGGAGTGTTATGGGGGGACATGCATGATTCTAGAATACCTTGCTCTAATAGTCGTTCGATCACTGGGGCTAATCCTCTCCTGCCTTAAGGGGATATTGGGTATTGCTTGACTCGGATAGGGGGTGTATCTTTTTGCATTTCTATTTTTATTGGTGTGATGTTCAAGTATCCACACTTACTTTCTTCTGCCCATACTCTGAGGTCTATTTCCTCTATGTCTCTCTGGGTCAGCCTCATGACCTGGACTACCATCCTCCCATCTCTTGGGATGATCCCTACCCCCAATTGAACTTGCAAGTCTCTTTCCAAGCAGTTACTTCCTAAATTTGGCAGATAGATAAAGTCCGCCAAACATTGTCTTGAATTCCCCTTGATTTCTGTATTCTCAACTATAGATGCTTTAAATGGTCTTCCCTCTGCCCCTAAAACCTCACAGACCTTCTTCCCAATGGTGATTCCTACTGGTAACTTGTTTATACTAGACTTATCTGCCGCTGTGTCAACTAAGAACTCAAATTCTTCGTAGTGCGGACCTACTTCAAAGTTTACCAAGGGCTCTTCTTGATGGATCATTGGATCCCCTAACTTATAGAGCCCCTGACACCCCTAGTCGTCTCCCCTTGAAATCTCTTCTAAGACTTCTTGTTCTTTATGCATTGCCTCATCAAACTGAAACTTCTTACAATTCTTTTTAAGGTGTCCTATCTTGCCATAGTAATAGCACCTCCTGTTGCTTTGTGAAGCCTCGGTTTTCCTGAACTCATTAAAGTTCTTATTTGCTCCATATGATGGTGTTGGTTGGTCTCTACAATTTTTTGGTAATGGCCCTGGTCTATTCTCACTTGACTTAGACGGCAGTGCTGGTGATCTGTCTGCTTTTATATTTTCTCAAACAACCGTGACCATAATTCTAGCCTTAGTTTTGGCTTTTTCTTCTTCCCTCCTTAAATAAACTCATAGGGCTTCTTTGAGCAACTCATTCATATTCTTTTCTTACCAGTTCTCCATCTTTTCTAGCTTCCGTCTAATATCGGGCCAGGATTTTGTGACAAACTGGACCTTCAAGAGGACTTGACCCTCTGGGCTATTTGGGTCTATATTTGAATATAACTGGAAATTTCGTTTTAGTCAGTTAAGCCAAATTGCTGGTGTCTCATCCTTCTCCTGAATACTATCAAAGGCCAATTTCATGTTGCTTCCCCGAAGGATAGACTCTTTGATCCTTCTTATCATGAGGGACCTATAGTCTCTCATGTTTTGCCTTCCTTCTTCCTGGTTGGGATTCCAGTTGGGGTCTACTAAGGGTATCTTTTGGTCCCCTGGGGGCCCCAATCTATTTTCTCTTTCCCATATCTTCACCCCTGCTGTTCGGATCATCCGGACCTCTTCTGGAGAGAACAGAATGCTTAGAATAGAGTTAAGCTCTCCCCAGGTATAAATATTTGGCCCTAGAAATTGGTCTAACTGGTTAGATATTCCAACGGGGTCTTCTACTAAATTTCCTAGCTCTTTCTCAAATCCCCAGACTTCGGAAGCTGTCAAAGGTGCATCTACAAACCCAACTCCTCCAGCTGCTCCACCCGTAGGAACTTCCCTAAGGGGAAAGAGCCTTTCTACCCTTGGTGCTTTGGATTGGGTGTTACAATATGGCCCTTCTTCTAAGACACCAGGTAGGGAGATAGTAGTTGAGACAGATGCTTGTTGGAGGCTAGAGGGCATGTTAGGTGGTGAACTAACACTGGGCAAGGGTGGTCTCAGCTCCCAAGTGGGAGGAGGCAAGGAAACTCCAGTTGGGGAAGGGGAAGAGGGAGTTGGGGAGGTGGTTGGAATAGAAGTGGGAAAAAATGGGGAAAGGAATAATAGGAGGGGCCAAAGGATTAACTGGGGAAACTGTTGGAGAGGTAACAGGAGTAGAAGGGGGTAGGTAATCGAGGGGGTCCCATTTTTTTCTTTTTCTAGTCTCGTCTCCATTTTCACTGTCTTCTTCTCTATTTCTTTGTAACTTGCATATTCTCACAGTCTCATTATTTGTAGAATTCTCCAGCCAGCAAGCTGCATAAGATAGTTGTTCTACATCAAGGTCCTCTCGGGTTTGTAGGTGTTGGCTTAACTGATTACACATCCACTAATCTCGGGTTCCATACCATGGCCACTCTCCCTGTAATCATAAATTCAGCCATACTTCTATACTGTAATGTATCATCTTACTCTTGTTTAGACCATTCGTGGTCTCCCAAGAATCCCATTGGTCAAACAGTTGCCCCAGGGGGCTGTTAGGGGGGTTTCTCTTTGCTTTCTCTTTGGAAGGATCTGCTCCCTTACTATAACCTCTTCTCATTTCCAGGCCTCAAAAAGAAAAGAAAAAGAAAAATACTTTAAATGGTGCCTCTATCTGGAATATAGGAATGGAATATACTGACAGGCAACTAAAGCTCATCTGGCCCCTTCCCACAACTTAGTATTTTGAATCTCTTGACTGATCTTAATCTCTTTTAACTAAACTCCCACTCTTGGTACTACCCTCTTGACACTTTACATTGTTTCTTGGCTAGGTCAATCACTAGTCACATTCACATCTATTGTCTTCTGTTATCTTGCTCTTCAGCCTAAGTTTTGGACTTCTTGCTGGACTTCCTAGGCTTGTACCCCTGCTAAGTCTCACCCAAACTCTTACTTGGCCTTTTGCCCAACCTTCTTACTAGGCTTAGGAGGCTTGATCTCCCTGCCGAGGTAAGGTCAAACGTCCTGCTGAGCCTTACACTCGAACTCCGGCCAAGCCCCCCTTGCCCGACACTACTAGCCTTAGGAAGCTTGGTCTCCCTGCTGAGGTAAGGTCGAACGTCCTGCCAAGCCTTACACTTGAACTCCAGCCAAGCCCCCTTGCCTGACTCTCCTACTAGCCTTAGGAAGCTTGGTCTCCCTGCCGAGGTAAGGTTGAACGTCCTGCTGAGCCTTACACTTGAACTCTGGCCAAGCCCCCCTTGCCTGACCCTCTTAGTCGGCTTAGGAAGCTTGGTCTTCCTGCCGACGTAAGGTCGAACATCCTGCTGAGCCTTACACTTGAACTCCAGCCAAGCCCCCTTGCCTGACTCTCCTACTAGCCTTAGGAAGCTTGGTCTCCCTGCCGAGGTAAGGTCGAACGTCCTGCCGAGCCTTACACTCGAACTCTGGCCAAACCCCCTTGCCTGACTCTCCTAGTAGGCTTAGCTTGCTTGCCTTCCTGCCTTTCTGCTTGCTTTCTGCCTTCATGCCTGCTCTGCCGGGGACATCCTGCCCTGCCTTCCAGGGACATTCCCCTACCTGCTCTGCCAGGGACATCCCACCTGTCCTGTTATCCTGTCCTGCCTGCCGGGGACATGCTCTCTGCCTGGCGGGACTTGCCGCTCCTGCCTGCTTGGGCATCCCACCTTACCTGCCAGGGACATCCCACCTGCCCTGTTTTCCTGTCCTGCCTGGCGGGGACATGCCCTCTGCCTGGTGGGAGCATGCCGCTCCTGCCTGCTAGGGCATCTCACCATACCTGCTAGGAACATCCCACCTGCCCTGTTATCCTGTCCTGCCTGGTGGGGACATGCCCTCAGCCTGGCGGGGACATGCTGCTCCTGCTTGCTAGGGCATCCCGCCCTACCTGCCAGGGACATCCCACTTGCCCTGTTATCCTGTCCTGCCTGGCGGGGACATGCCCTCAGCCTGGTGGGGACTTGCCGTTCATGCCTGCTAGGACATCCACATTCCACCTGCCCTGCTGGGGACATTCCCCTTGCCCTGATTGCCAGGGACTTACTTTGCCCCTAGAGGACCTCCACACGCTCAGAGGAGGGCCTACTTTACTTCTAAGGATACACCTCAGTTGCTCCTCTATTGCACTCACTTCCCCTCTGGCCGGCCCCTTCGCAGGAGTCCGGAAATGCAGTACTAGCGGATCCCTCTCACTTCAGGGGTCCAAGCTGCTGGCCCCCATCTCACTCACTCAATCGCTTGTCTCCCAGTTTTTCTTACCAATCCGATGCTCCTCCGCATTGCTCATCTCACGCTGATCCTAGGGTCCGAAGGTAGCCAGCAACTCCCAAGGGTCCCTTGAAGCAGGTGGTCAAGCTGTCCAGCTGTCTGGGGGTCCTCTTTGGGCGTGGCTCTCCCAGACAAGCCCCCAACTGAAATGAACAGGGCTAATGCCTTTATTAATGTTCAGCTCTTTATTAAAAAGATCAGCTGGGCAGGGGGCTTGACACGGAGCTCGCCCCCACTGTTGTAGCTTTCCCAGGTGGCCAAAAGGAAGGACGCAGAGTCTGTCACTGAAGTCTAGAGCAGCAGCTGTGCCTTCTCCTTTCCTTGTGGCACACCAGTGGCCAGAGGGTGAGGAGGTGTGGCATGCAGAGTCTGTTGCTGAAGTCCAGAACAACAGCTGTCCCCGCTCCTTCCCTGGTGGCAACACCAGGGTTCCCTGTCTTTCTGTCTCCCTGCTTCCCCCAGCCTACTCTAGTCTAGTTTTTTTTAGGTGAGAGTGACGGACAAAAGTCGATCAGGGGATGTGTTTCCCTCTTCCTCAGCTAGGGCATTTGTCTAGATCCCTCTAGTGTGCTTAGTTTTTTTTTTTATTTAGGGGTGTCTTTATCCCCTAAAAATACTCCCATGATCCCAAGGGTTTTTTATTTGCATTTTAGTCCCAGAATGGCAGCATGGGGGTGGGGGGGGGGTGGGAGGCCGGTTATCTCCAGGTAGTTTAGAGAAAACAAACAGAGCAATTAGCTAAATGACATTTCAATATTGGTACTCAGCTAGAGTTAGTAGTTGTTTCAGTGTTGCCATGGGAACTAGGAAGGCCCTGCCCGGGAGTATTAGGAACTTTATTCACTACACCCAGGAACGCATCCTTCATGAATGTCACCAGTGTTCTTTGTTATCAAACACTGATGTGGAGAAACCACTGAGATTTTCTTGATACTTTTTCAGTCATTGGAAATTTCTTTGTTGTTCTCTTTGGTCCTGCTCCAATGCTGTAGGAATCGGTGACTGTCTTTTCACCAACTTCAGTGGGATTTGGATCTTGCCTTTAATAGTTCCACTAAATTAATTTTATTTTCAACCTTCAAGTATATCAACCTTTATTTCAACCTTCAAGTGTATTTTATTTTAAAATTAATTATGTTTTGCTATTTGACCTTCATGGATTTTATCTATTTTTGAATACTGTCTTCACTCCATCAGTTGCTTCTTGTAAAATTTAAACCCTGTTGCAGTCCTTTACCCATGCGCTAATTCTTCTGCTCTCTCACACTCTTTTTCAGAATTCTGTTTTTTCTCAGCTAACAATAAACTAATTACAGTCGCTTCTTATGGAGGTTTAGTTTTAGGTTTCACTCTCCAGAAGTATCCACGTTCCTCCCAAGCCAACTCCACCACCTCTTTCAGCTTCAACAAAATTGTCTGCTGTGCTTCTTTGCCAGTACACATTGAAAATTTCTTTCATGAAAATAGATTTCATTTAATCAAATCAGGCTGTGTATTCACAACCATTTCTGGCACTGGACTTTTCATAGAATCACAGAATTATAGAATGGCCAGGGTTGAAGAGACTTTAAAGATAATCCAGTTCCAACACCCCTGGCACGGCCAGGGACACCTTCCACTCTCCCAGGTTGCTCAGAGCCCCAACCAGCCTGGCCTTGAACACTTCCAGGGATGGAGCATCCACAGCTTCTCTGGGCAACCTGTGCCAGTTCCTCACAATAAACAATTTCTCCCTAACATCAGATGTAAACCTATTGTCTTTCAGTTGGAAGCCGTTCCCCCTTGTCACTATAAATAGTTCCTCTCTATAAGGACTTTCCTCTAGGCCCCCTTCAGGTACTGGAAGGCCACAACTGGGTCACCTCAAAGCCTTTTCTCCTCCAGGCTTAACAATTCCAACTCTCTCAGCCTTTTGTCACAGGAGAGGTGCTCCATCCCTCTGATCATCTTGGTGGACCTACTTTGGGCTCATTCCAACAGGTCCCTGTCCTTCCTGTGCTGGGGACCCCAGAGCTGATGCAGGACTGCAGGTGGGGTCTCACCAGGGCAGAGCAGATGGGCAGAACATCTCCCTTGGCCTGCTCGTCTGTTGCTTTATAGATGCACCCCTCTGTTCAAAAGCCAGACTTCAGCAGTGCCCAAGACCAAATGCAGAGCAAAGGCAGAAGGACTCTCTGCTGCTAACAGCAGGAAAAGGTTATCCCCCTGACTCATCTCATATGTTACTTGTTCATTTTAAGAAGGGTTGGCCAATGCATTACTTTGTTAGTTTTGGTTGGATTTTTTTTTTTTAAATCTTTGAAGGACTTGGAGAAAAACTGTGATGTTACACAAGACCTGAAAGTATATGCAGTGCCATTAATGTGGCAGGATGTAGAAAAATGGGAGGCAAAGCCAGGTATGAGACAGCCAGTATTGAGATTGCCAGTATTTCCCTAAAAACTTGCACCTGGAGGAGAAATGACTGCCAGCAGCTTGGCATTAGAGGAAAAAATAAATAGGCCTTGTTCCCAGTTCTAGTGGGCACAGCACAAAAAACCACCACGATTTTTGCAGGTTTTTGTACTGCCTTTCATAAGGGGAAAAGCTGTGGCAAAGGAAGTATCCACTCACTCTTCCATGCCACAGTTAGGATGAATCAGTGAAACCCTAAGAGAGGATCTGGCTGCTGTTACCCACACTTTCTGCCCTGTGTAGAAGCAGGGCAAATTATTTCATTCTCCACTGCTTTCCATCCAGTATCTTCCTTGAGCAGGAAATTAATACAAAAATGGAAAGTTGTTTGACATTAACATGGCAGTGATTATCTGACAACCATACTTGGCATCTATAGAAGTCAAAGGAGAAAAAAAAAAGTATCAGCTTCCAAGAGCTTTGGCTCAAGGCCTAGGAAAACCTCTTCAAATTTTTGAGGATTGCTAGGCTACTGAAAAATAATGTACATACAGTGCTTCAGTGTACATATGTTTCTTTGATTATTTCATGGATATCACGTGCTTTGATGTTGGAGGCTACATAAAGACAGCCAAAAAAGATCTGTTAACTAATGACTGTTTATGCTGTAGCAGGCAAGTGCTGAAACTGAATTTGGCCTTTTTCCCCTGGGACGGAATCCAAATAAATGTCATTAAGTAACTGCACAAACAGCACTCACTGGAAAAAAAAGGTCTTTGTTTCACTAATAAGCTCTTTTAAGGAACAATGGATACAGTTTCTCAGTTTTCTTTGCATCTGACAAAATAAAGCAGGCAAGAATTCTATTTTAAGGCCCTTTGAATGAAAGCAATGAAAATTGGTTTGCTTAACAAAGGTAACTTGACTAACTGTTTGTTGTCGTTAGGAAGATGTGAGAACCCCTATGAATGTTTCTTAATTCCTGAAAGAATTGCGTGGCCGGCCGAGGAGGTTTGCTTGTTTGTTTGTCTGGTAAGGGCAGTTGGGTTCCAGCACATCAGGCAGATTTCACGGGCCAAAATACACTCAAGAGTTGTAAAGTAGTCAGAGGATGCTGATTCACGGGAATTTACAAGAACATGTTTTTTGTAGGGAAGTTACACTGTCGTTAATTTATTTGTGATTCTTATTGAACTGCAGCTTGGGTAGCTGTTTTCTGTAATTCCTAGTAGCTTTCAATGTCTGTGATACCACTTTTGGGACAAATGCTCTTTTAGTTGAATGTCTTGGAGCCAGATTCCTTCTGATGTCTGGGTAACTCTGCATCCGTTACACACTGGAGGAACTGCTAGTTTGAGCCACAGACAGACTTCTCCAAATCCAGCCATGTCACCAGAATAAATTCCATTTTAGCTACTTGCTGTACTTCCCCTGCCAAAGGCTGCTTCCCTCTCCATCCACTCACACCACTTGTACAGGAGCTCCCTCGTTTGTTTCAAGCAAAAATCAGCTCCATTTGTTTTGCTCATTGTTGGTCTGTACCAAGATAACAGGCTGAGCCTGAAGCTGAGCCATGTAGGAAGTGTTCATACAAACTGTTCAATGAGCACATCAGTGGGGGTGATCCTTAATGAGGAGAGCATGGAATGGTGCTGAACAGCTGAGAGTTGTAACCCCTTCCAACTCACAGCAGGACTCCCAAGAGGACATCTGTTCATGGCTTCTGTCTGCAGCTCCTTTGTAGGTCTGACCAAAGTGCTTCTGGCAAAAAAAAAGTGATTCCTACTGGGGAATAAAAAAAAATTAGAAATAAAGGACGGGGAAAAATAGTTGTTTTAAATATTTTCTGTAGGGAAATGTTAATTTGGAAGAAATTTGAACAAAAAGTGAAGTGGTGCCTCTAGTGAAGGAACTGATGTTTTATCTACTCAATTCAGTGAAGCTGGGACTTTACACAAAAACATCTGGTTCAAGATTTCTCACAGAAAACTCCTTTTGAATTGAGATTTCAATTTATAGATTTACATGTTTTTCATGACAAAAGAAAATTGGTTTCTTCACTTCTGACACCTACTACCTAACACTGTACTGCTACAAAGAAACCAGGAGCATATTCTACTCCCACTCATCCTATAAAGAATTCAGCTTCAGATCCTTACTGTAGATTTTGGCCCTAGATATTTAAATGGTAAACTGCATTAAAATTGATGAGTATAACTGTAGCCTGAAATCTGTAGTGGTGGAAAACCTCATTTCCACATGGCTCTTTTGCTATAAAGTGTGTAAGGTTTACTGCCTGCTTTTTGCAGCACAGAAGACTTGCCCTTGCCATCAAGTCAGACAGTTTACTGCCCACTCCAGCTCCCACTTAGTGCTCAGAACCCAGCCCTGATGTGAAAGCACATCATTGCTTTGCTAGAGGATTTATATTTCTTAAAATAAACACATTACAGTGGGGCAAAAATGAAGTTTTGTTGTTTGTGTTTAGCTCAGAGCATTGTAATTTCTAATTTCTTTGCCCTGTAAATATGTATTAAAAACCCCCAGCTTGCAGAATGCCTACCCTTAGTTACCATATTTCAATAAATATCTCTCAGCAAATTTTCTTTGTCAAATAATTTGATAATCTGTTGCTGTAAGACTTTATCGAGGGAGTTTCAAGCAGTATGGAGTAGATCCCCCCGAAACTGCAATTCTCCACAATTACCCCTGTGTGTTGCTTAAAAAACATTTTCAGAACAAACTGCATAGTCTGTCTTTAAATGCCACCATCTCTTATTTCTTCAAAACATGGACCTTAATGAAGGCATAAATCCTTGGTGCTTAATATTTATAAAGAAATGCAGTAGTGTTTGCACAGAAAGGAAAATATTAAAAAAAAATCACTAACTACTGAAAAAGCACAAAATATCTCAATATCACAATTTATATAAACATCAGAAGCTGTTTGCTTTATAGCAAAGAATACAAGAAACTGGCTTTTATCTCCTCCCCCACAGCTTTCAGTAAATAGTAGTCTCAGAATTAAATTAGCTTCAGTGTCAAATGTGAAACCATGCTATGATGCTGTAGTCATAAGGATGGTTCCACCTTCAGTATACCTCTGCAGAATAAGCAAGAAATATCTTATAAGTAGGACCTGTTAAAAGAGGAAAGGGCATAATTTAAGGATCAGTAGATAAATAAGTTGTAACTCTTTTTTTTTTTTTTTTTAATCTATATTGCTTTTCCTAAATGCACTAAAACTGTAAAGTAATATCAGTGGAAAATTGCAGCAGAATTATTTGTTTTCAGAGTTCATTTATAGTTAGTTTCCTGTACTAGAAATACAGGGAAAATGATTTAGCAGTGAGTCTAGTGTGAATTCCTTACAAGAAACCAAAAGATAAATAGCTGACTCCCCACTGCCTAAAGGTTTGGGAGTGCGGATGAATTGAATTAATAAAATCTTTGGAGCCTTTGTGTGCTCCAGTATGGAAGGCATGAAAGGTATTCCTCCACTGTGCAGTTTGTTTTCTGTACATGTTCTCCAATAAGGCAGCCTAGAGATAATACAGGACAAATTACCTTCAGTTTTGAAAATCACAGTCTGCTTTAAAGTTCTCTTCAGGTGCAGCAGAAGGCTGTGGGCTTCCTACCCTCTGCCTGGGGAAAAACCAAAGGTGGTGCCCCTGCACAACTAATGCATTTGGCAATCAGGGGAGTGCAGAAAGGGCTTTTGCTATGCTTTCTATTCCTACAGAGATCTGTAGTGGTGTCCTCCATGTACATGAACTCAGCTGTGCTAGCTCATCCTCCTAATTTCTTCTCTGGAAGCCAGAAGGATATTTATTGTGGGGGTCACTCCTGTGTCTGAGTGCTTGACTGCTGTTACACTGAGGGCGTTTTGCACTTTCTTTGTCCCTCTCTCAGCTATTGCTCAGCTCTAATGTGCTGGCAATGTCCATTTGAGGGAAGGAAGAGGAGCAGGAAGGGGGAGGACTTCTCATCAGAATTTGGCAGGAATTTTATTTTGGTGTAATTTGTCCCTTTCTTAAAACGTATATAGTTACAGTAAGGTGTATATAAATACTAAAATATATGTGGGTAAAGAGTAAGAGACATGTCCCACTCTTTCCTCATTGGTAAACTAAACAGACTAACAAATAGGTATTAATGATTCATGGCTGCTCCCCACTTTTCCTGCCCTCCAGCTGTCTGTTTTTGAATAACAATTTGCATTTCCTCCCAAGCTTCTCCTAATAAAATATCTCAATCTGACTAGTCCTGAGCTACTTTGACTAGAGAGGACTGGACTGAACCTGCTGACCAGCTGCTGTTGTAGCTCTGAAAAACAAATAAATTCACCTCCCACACATTTACTCCCACACATTTTCTTTCATCTGTTAAATATGAGATACAGTACAAATGGAATGGTCTCAATTATGAAGATCAGAGGAGTTACATGATTAAGGCTTCTTCTCTATTTCATTGATATCCAAAAGTAAAATACGCTTTCTTATTAATAATAAATTATAAATTATAAAGAATAAAAATTATGCTTTCTTACCTAATTCACAAAGCTTTTCTATACTGGAATATATAAATCTAATTTTAAATACTCAAAACATGAAGCAAGCAAATACTATAATAAGCTACTGAAACTTTGTTGTTTATTTTGTAGAGGATAACTTTGGCTCTTCAATATTAAACCAGAGGTGTATTAAACCAGAGGTTCATATTCTTGACTAACAAAATGTAGTTGAAGTAATAGACAAACCAAAATGTGAACTGATAACAGAACATTTTTCATTGGGTCTGTTCTACTTTATCCACCTGAAAAACAAGGATTGACCAATCTAGTGTCAAAGAGTTGGGAAGTTTAACAATGCTGGCAGCTCATTTTAAAAGGATGCCTAATGATGAAGTACATTAAGGGATGTTATTCGTTATCTTGCTGTGGTGGATATTGATCATCAATCTAAGACAGGAGCTCAATGCTCACCATGTGATCACAATGTTGTTGTGGAAGGAAGAGGCTGAGTGTTGAGCTAAGCTGAGTAGCAGTTAACTTGCTTGCTTTTAATCTTTTCAGATATGGCAATTTGAATTATTAGCATACAGGTTCATTTCATGATTGTTAAGATGGCTTAACTCTGAAAGGTGCTGAGAGTTGTAGCTGAGCAGCTGACAAGTTTCACAGTACTACATTTATACTTCTATAGTACTGCTGAAAACATTCCCCTTTAATTGAATAGAATAGGGTAAGGTCCAAGTTCGGATATTGTCCACAGTCTTCATAGGCAGACATGTGTGAGAAAGTCAGTGAGACTTGGCGTGTGACTGGATGGGGATAGCAGTCAAGTGAGGAACCTGCTTGTCTACCTGCTTGGATGACCTGCTCTAAATATTTAGTGTATTCAGTCACGTATATATGGTCTTATTAAAATCGTGCAAGTAATTAGACTGTGAGGATAAAGAGATTTGCAGTGAACGTACAAATAAAAAACACTGGCTGTTTCCTACAAAAACAGATTGCACTAATATTTGTAAATTAATTGAAATAAGTTGATGATGACTTCCTAGTGAAGGTCAAGGAAACTTAGGCAGGTTTGGATTATTAGCTGGAGAAGGTTATCTTATTTGCGCTGTTTCTATACATAACTGTAAAATGAATAATGCTGAAATCCATAGCAGCCCTGTTTATTTACTTTAGAAGTGTAAAACTGGCATTTATATTATAGTAGGAAACAGTATTTTAACGACTTGCCAGTCAGGGAATAGTGTAATTATTGGACATACAGGAGCAACCACTCACATGGACAAGAGTGACCTATTTGAAATGCTGGGTATGGATCGCCAGAGGGGCTTGACAAGTTCCCTGCTAAAGGATTCTTAGACCCTCTCAGAACAGTCTCATGGATCCCCCACAGATTTGAAAGATGGGAAGCAATGGCTGTGAGTAAATGGCTAGGAAGGTAGTGGTGTGTTCCCACAGGGATCTGGTGTGGAGCTTGAGCTAGTCAACATATTCATGAGTGATCTGCACATCGGTGAGATGACAGTATTTGCTAGTGATCCAAGATTGTTTTAGCTAATGGCATTTAAAATTAGTTGTGTGCATGACACTGAACGGCAGATGAAATTGCAGAAGCAATGCATACAGAGAAAAACCTTCTTGCTCTATACAAAATGTGCACTGAATTAGCTGTTACCACTCAGGGAGGAGATGAGGAGTCCCTGTAGATGAAAGCTTCCATTCATTCCCCAGATGCTATATGGAGAAGAATTAGGAATGGCACAGAGAACAAAGCAAACATCTTGTACGTAATAAATATTTTATTAATATAATGCAGAACAAATATACATTTCCAAAGCAGGGCCATTGGGCAAGCATGGAAGCCATGCTTAATCAAGTAATTGAGAATCTGCCCTGAAGAAACAAGCAGAATTTGGGCTTGGTTTTATCTTGAGCACTCAGGAGAGCAAGTAGCTGCAGGAGTTGATCACATTGCTGGTATGTTTATAGTATAGCATGGAAGGTGCTAGGTAAGTGCCAATTACTCTCTTAATACTAATAATTAGTTTTTTATACCATACATTCATTTTATGCTCTTCATAAGAAAATTTAATTAGTGTAAACTACCTTAACTTTCAAGTGTCTAAATGTGGTTCATTCCAAGGGTTAACCATACTTGTAGTTTACTGTATTAATCCCAGTTGTATTTGACATAAAAATGTTTTTATAGCACAACCAAATACCAGCATATTTGCGGTTGCAATCAGATGTTTTTAACTATATTGGATACAACCCACAATGGTTTCAGAAGATATTTCCATTGTTTTAGCCAGATTTAGAGAGGCTGGATTAAGCTATGGCCCAGTGGTGTTTACATATGTGAGTATCAGTCTTAAAGGGCAAAGAATATGATGTTCCATAAACCTTTATACAGAAATAAATACCTTGCAGCAAAAATGTTTTTCTAAGATCAGTTACTATATCAATTATAATGACCTGCTTGGAGAAGGTCAGGGGCCAAATTCTTCTCTCATTTACACTGGCGTAAATCCACAGTAATGTAAGTGCAGGATTTGGGCTTGGGAGTTTCAAACTTTGGAATTAATTTTCCCCTGACCCACAATATTTAATGCAGTCTGTTCTGTTTGAGCTGTTAATTTAGCAAACTATTCCATGGATAAGATCCTGATAAACTACATAACATGAGAAATAAATTCAGTCAGAGCTTCAGGGCAGAATGTAGTCCTGGGAGCCCTTGTTTTAATTCTCTTTTTCTAAAAACAAAACCCTCCCAGTTATGATCTGCCAAAAGGCTTGTTCAGGTTGGAGATGTTACTGTTTAGACAGAATATGTACATGTATTTGTATATATTTATGTATGTCAGTAATTTACTGAAGTTCTGATCCAACTTTACAAGTGTACCAGTCCACAGAAATCCTCAACTCATAACTGCCAATGCAAACACCCCTCAGTCTTTATCAATCTTCTGGTTGAACCAAAGCTCATTTCATATATGTTCCTAATTTTTGCAGTTCAGTTTCAGTTTTAAACTTTATGGACTTCCCCCAAATCATCTGTAGCTTCCCACTGCAATTAGTATTTCTGTTCTTTACTGCTTGCAATGAACAGCTTGTTAATGAAAGGTAATTTAGTACCAATTTGAGCATAAAAAATGGTAATATTATGTAAATATAAAGGATTTTTTTTTTAATCACATACTTGACTTCTGTGACTGCAGTGCAAATCCAGTGTGTGTACACAAGGCAGTCCACAGTACTCTTGAAAAAAGTAGCAAAATTTTTTTAGGTTAAAACAGTCAGTTGTTTAACATAGCTGAACTCAAAACCGGATTAACAGATCCTGTGTTAGAAGCATCCCTTGCAGCAACCCTTGTCCCCAGCTATGTGGGACTCTGAACACGCCCCCCTCAAATTCTATTCACTCCCTCACCCCCCAGCGCCAGTGGGATGGGGGAGAGTATTGGGGAAAAAGAAGTGAAATCCATGAGCTGAGATAGAGACAAGTGATGCACAGTGCAGTTGCTCACCACCTGCCGACTGCTGTCCAGCCAGTTCCCAAGCAGTGATTGGCTCCTCCCAGCCAGCTTCCCCCAGTGTATTTACTGGGTGTGGTATTCTGTGGTGTGGAATCTCCCTTTGGCCACTTGGGTCAGCTGTCCTGACTGTGTCTTCTCTCAGCTTCTTACGCCTCCCAACCCACTCACTGGTGGAGTGATGTGGGGAGCTGAAAAGTGTTTGACTTAGTGTAAACACTGCTTAGCAACAACTAAAACATTAGTGTGTCAACATTATCCTCCTCCTAAATCCCAAACACAACACTATAGCAGCTACTAGCAAGAAAATTAACTCCCTCTGAACTGAAACCAGCAAAGCACCTTTTCCTTCTTCTGTACTATTTATGTCATGCCCAGGCCCCACACTTTCCAGTGCATCCTTTCCTGTCTTTGGATATATACACACAGGCATCATTCCCTTTGTCTATGGGCCATCCCTTCAAAATTTCCATTGAGTTTATTTAGTCAATGATTTTGGGATCCATCTGTCATAGCAGTCCAAAGGGCAGGAGAAATGGTCTGTGATGTTGGATCGTTGTGCCCCAAAGGCAGTTCTGGTTCTATCACCATTGTGCTTGTCTGGTTCTATTATTTCATTCTTCATTATTCTGGGCAGTTGTTACTGTAATGCTGTTGATACTGCATATAGCAACCATAGTAGGGATTACATATAGTATTATATAGAATTAGCATCATACAATTCAAGTCATTGGCTATTCTCACCCAGAATCAAATCCCTTGGAGG
Organism: Vidua macroura; assembly: GCF_024509145.1. Lineage (NCBI taxonomy): Eukaryota > Metazoa > Chordata > Aves > Passeriformes > Viduidae > Vidua > Vidua macroura. The sequence goes on along the minus strand of NC_071576.1, from coordinate 44,886,242 downwards.
AACATACCAGACTTCCTCACCATCCCAAATCACCCCTAATGTGCCTCCAGATCCCTGAGCAAAAGCTCAAGGATAGCTTTGCCTTTGCCTGGCAGGAATAAACCAGCCTGTCCTCCCCAGCATATTTTTTATGTGCACTGTAGGGCCTTTGTCCCTTTCTTTAGTATGTAATAAATTGGTTTGGGCATGGCCAGCCCAACTGGCAGATCCTCTAGTGTTGACTGAGCAGGTGGCTTTCCCTAAATGTGTACCCCAATGTTTGAATGACCCGCTGCTCTCAGTGTAGTCTTTAATAGTCCATTATATCATTCCATTTCCCCAGAGGCTGGTGCATGGTAGGGGATGCAATGGACCCACCCAGTGCCATGCCCTTTGGCCCAATGAGCAGCAATTTTCATGGAAGAAGAACCCCCTTTTGAGGCTGTTTTTCCTTGCAATTCGCATATCCATGCCTCTAGGGTCGAGGTAGATTTGCCATTCCACTTCCTTATGAATTATGAAAGATGAAAGGTAATTTAGTACCAATTGAAACATCAAAAACTGTTGTAATAGATGTAATGTAAATATGAAGGATAAATATTTAACACTGTATACCTGACTTTTGTGAGTGCAGTGCACATCCTTTGTATGTACACAAGGCAATCCACATTGGTCTTGGAAAAAATAATCCTTTTTGAGCTTAAAACAGTAAATTGATTAACAGATCCTGTGTTAGGAGATTCTCTTGTAGCAACCAGTTACATGGTACTTTGCACATCATAAGAATTATATAGGCCAAGCCACATATACACAGAAAATGAAGGGCCAAAATATTTCAAGAAGCCTGAAAACTCCTTTGGATATCTTCTACCCATGGCTCTTTCACAGGTCAGGAACCTGAAATAGGATCCTCCTTCTTCTAGTGACACACATCTCTAGCTCTTGTGTAGCCCAGCAACCTCCCAATATTTCACTTCTCAGGTGCCAGAGATTTCCACAGGGAACATAAAGACAACAAATGATTGGTTGAAGCACAAAATCATGTTAAGCTATCATCCTACCAAGAAGATTTTCACACTTTTTTTTATGAGTTGTTGTTGTCCTGGGCAGTAAGGAAGTTGATAAGCCAGAAGTGCAATTTCTGCCTGTCTTTGACATTGAGCAACACAGGTCTGGCTGAATTTTCCCATTCGACCATGCACTGTGTTAGTAGATAGCTGCTATATTAAAACCTCATGTGGTTTTGGACATGCATTGGATTAGTTTCTCTCAAATAACTCTTCCCATCTAATTTGAGCATTACACAAATACAGTAACAAGTGAGAGGACTTTTATTGTAGTTTTAATTCAATACAGAGCACAATATATATAACTAATGAAAACAGAACTAGAACTTGACAGACTCAGAGCTGGAGCTTCACTAATTCTGCAGGCTCTGTGCAAACCCTAACGGAAAAGTACCCAGGAAGGGATGGGATGAAATCAAACTCTCTACAGTTCTTTGGAGGTGCTGCTGGCTTTCAGGAGTCAAAAGTTTGTCCTTGAGACTTTGAGGGGAGTCAGGACTTTTTCTGAAGCTTCATGTTGAAGAATTCTTCCTTCTTTTCACAGCTCCCCACCTCCTATTCTGGAAGCAAAACTTACTTCTGAGTCCCATTGTTGTTTCATGTTCATGTAACTGTGCAAAACGAAGGGGACTCTGAAAGTTTATGGTGGTGTTTGCTATGCTAAGCACCAGATGGATTTCTATCCAGATGTCCTAACAGCTGCTGAAAAGGCACACACTAGAAAATTACTACTTCCCAGTTACACATGCAATTCTGCAGTTCCTACGTGCAGAAAAGACATGGAAAGGCACTGGTAGAGCTAGGGGTAGAAGGAAGCACATGTTTTACTTCCATTCTCTCCTACCTACTGAGGGAAACCTGGGCCTTTTATTCTTCTTCTTCTCTAGGTCACTATGGATTATATAGTTCCTTACTTCTTGTTTTCCAATCCCATATTCTGAAGGTCAGGTTTGAGCTCAGACATGTCAGGGAATGCTGCTTGTGGAACCACGTCTGCGTTTCACTCGGACTCATTTACGTGCACTGTTCAAAATGTGTCAGTCACATTTCCACCCTTTGATTTCTCTTACTGCCATTTTGTGACTGGGAGATCCAAATGTAAGTAAATCAACTTAAAGAAAAAAAAAATTTCTTTAACTCACTTAAACCAGAGTTTTACTCTTACCCCTTTCTCAGAATAAATTATTACAAGACTGTGCAGGTGTAAGCACCTACCACCAAAGACCCACAGCTACCAAGCACTTGGCATGCATCCCATCATGCTGAGCAGTACCAGTAGTTTTCCTCTCTAGTGGGAAAGACTGCTCACAGAATACAGTAGAATTAAGGTAGAATTGAAGTAGAATTAAAAGCTCTGGCAAAGGCTACTTCGTTATGGTATGGGCTAAAGAAAGTTGATGCTGGAGGTATCTTCTTTCTAGAAAGAAAAATATTTAAGGAATGTGGTATTAGCTGCTAACTAGATGCAAGCTGTATGTGAAAGGAGAATAGGACTTGGTTCCATTTTGCAGGGTAAGTGTGTTTTTGAAGTAGATTCTTGTAATCAAATCGATTCAGATAGATATATATACTTTTTTTGTGAGGAGAGGATGGGAGGCTGTGTAGTTTCTTTTTTTAGGACCCAGTCAGCATCAGGAGTCCATTAGAAGTTACTCAAAGGTATAGAAGGCAGTTACCCTGCCTGAAGAAACCCACAGCTCACAGAGAGCTGTTGTACTGGTAACAGAAAAAGTCTGCCCTCTTAGCAGAATGGCTTTTTGCTTTCAGACTAATCACTTATTTTTGGATGTAGTCTGAACAAAAATATCAATTGCTTTTATTAACCAAATACTCAGCTACAATCATTAACTAGGTTAAAAATTCCATTTATCTTGTATTTTTGGTCTTGTCCCATCAAAATAAGTGATTTTTCCCCTCAAAATGAGTAAGAACTAGCAGCCGTACTTAAAATGTATTCTGTTCAATGTGTGCTATAATTGCTTTTGTTCCTCATCACATCAAGATTTTTTTTTTTTAAAAAACAACCATTCCAGTGAAAGTTCAGCCTCTTTAACAGTTTATACATTTCTCTCTTGCTCCATTAGGAAGCTGATCCAGCTTCAGTTTCTGAATATCCTCGTAGTGTCAGTGCACACGTCTTCTGTCAAGTTCAATTAAGACTAGCTGAGATAGCAGTTGAGTATTTTTCCATTGCAAATCATAACTTCTTGACCTTTTCAAAACTTCTGCAGATGTTCCTGTGATGGAGTGTCAGACTTCACTTGGGCATCATTCCCTCATTAATGTGAAAGAGTGTGACTCTGTCTTCTCTTACACAAGCAGCTTTGTTTTGTTTTCTCTGCTTTTATTTGAGTTTCATTTTGGAGTGTACATATGCTCAGATTTCCCCTCTAGCAGCACAGCTGGCTATACCCAAGAGTGTGCAGTCTCGAGTTTACAGCTAGCACTGCTGGTGTGGGGGCAGTGCACTGGTGAGGAAAAGGAAAAGCCTCAGCAATGTGAAGGTCATGGATTTATTCTGTTTAGATATATCTGTCTCAATAGCTTGGTCAGACTAATAAGGGAATGGTAATGCTGTGTTGTAGTTAAGGTGTAACTATGCTGTTTCCAGTGGATAATTACAGCTTATTTATGAACTGCCAAACCTGACCAATTTGTTCACTAGACCCCTTGGCAGAAGTAGCCATGTGTGTGCAATAGGCCAAGTATATTAACTCCTGCTGTACAATGGAATTATTATGGGCCCTGTACTATTTTTTCTAATTAAAGGTGTTGATAAGTATCAATGCAAGAAGATAAACCTTCACTGTAGCTGAGCTGAGCCCAGGACCAGCTCTGTGCAGGACAACATTAACAGATGGCAAATCACAATGTGCCTCCTGAATTCTTACATCTTAGAAATTACCCTGCGTCTTGTTTGGCACAACCTGCTTCCTGGTGCGCTGCTCCCATATGCCTTCTGCTTCTGGGAAAGGATGCCCAAGCCCTGCTCAGATGGGAGGCTGCTCAGGATCCCCAGGTGCCAACTCCTGGGGGCTCCTCTTGTCCCTACCCTAATGAGTCTGATCTATATAGCCAGGGTATGGAAGCAGACAAAGCCTTTTGCAGAAAGACTAATGTTAAAAAGGATGATTTTGGGGAGCAACCAGATTGCCATGTGGGGCCTCTTCTTTGTGGAAACCTGTGAAAGTGCTCTTCTTACATACAAAAAAAAAAAATACTCTGTGATGTATAGCTCTCTCAAATTTTAGAAACAAGACCAAAAAGACAAACCCCACAATCCAGTTTGCATATTCTGGCAGCAGCCCATTTACAAGGCATTTGACCATTTAACCTCAGTTAAGGTGTCTTTTAAGGCACTGTATAAGTTTGCATTGCCTGGATTATCTCTGAGTCCCCAGTCTCAGCTGTTGATGGAAGATACGGTAAATAATGCTGGACAAGTGAAAAACACAGGTTAATTGTATGAAAATGTCTCACAGGTCAAGGGGGATTGTGTTTCATCTTATTTACTGATATGGGGCAGCATCACCACTTGAATTTGTACATCCTATACTCTAACATGCTCATTCATTTGGCACTCTTTAATGGAAAACATGGAGCAATTATATGCAGACGATGCTGTAATGGAAAATAATTGAAGACAGACATGGTTTGGGGTTTTGGTTTGGTTTGGTTTTTTTTTAACAATGCATGCCAGATCCTGCATGCAACAATCTTTTTTTCTCCTGTCATAAATGCAGCCAATGCTTGAACCACATATGAAACCACAGTTCTGAGGCTCTAACTTCACAGCCAGCTAGAAATGACCAAAACAACATCTGCTACAGTTAGAATTTGAAAGTGCTTTTTTGCTTTGTAGAGTTCCTTTCTCTGCAGAAGTCACCCTCAGTAGAGTTACTGTTTTGTAACTGTTTTATGTGAGTAAACAGAAAACTCAATGGTTTCTTTTTTAACTTCAGCAAAGGATTTGTGTGAAAATCGTTCACAGAAAAATGGATGAAGTACACATGTGCGTAAATCTGTATGTATGTAGTATATGAAGCATTTCTTGTTATGTCTTCCACAATGCTGTAAGTTATATTTTAAGTCAGTATACACTTTGACATTCCCTTGCTTTTTATGGTTTTAAACATTAGTGTTTACCTCTGCATAAATGAAGCTGTCAACATAGCACTTCTAATATTAATGTGACATATATGCCTAATCTTGTTGCTCTTGTTGTTATTAATAGTAATCATAATATTTGAGTTATGGTAGTACCTCAAGGCCCAGCCCTCTTCTCACTAAGTTCTTACAAAATAAAGAACAGAGAGGGTCTTTTCCTAGACAGAAGATCAGTTAAAATCAGGCATGGAAAGGGAGAACAATGAGCTGGAGCAGGTCAGAAGAAGAGGTGAAGTAATGGTGGTGATGCCACATGTGTCAGAGGAATCAGAAATAATCAAGTTTAATTGATTTGGTTGGTCAAATACATTTCAGTGCTCTTGCAGAGGCTGGAGCATTAAATTACAGTTATGGGAGTGGAGTGGAAAGCAAATAGCAGAAAACTGATGCTGAGACATAACAGATTTTCTTGTACTAAGTCATTCATTGTCATGTTGCAAAAGTTATCACACTGGAAAAAGTTATTGTCTTTTTCTTTATTGATAAAATATGAGTATTTCCACTGTGAGGTCAGAAATCATGGGAAAGGTACAATATGAAAAGCTTTGCTGTTTGATCACTATACCTTACAGCCGCTGAGCCTTTTTTTAGGGATGTAAAGAATAATTGTATGGCCATGTTTTAATGATTTGACCATTATTGATAGAGCTGTGAAACAAATCTCCCTGCTCTTCATTGTTGGAAGGTTACAGAAATTGTGGGCAAGCAGGCATTAAGAAAGCTTTAAGCATTCTACTTGCACTGCTCTGTATTGGTGGAGTAGAAGGCAGGAAATTCAACCTCTTAAAATTACATATTAATAAACTATAGCCTAGTTTTGAGCTGGTGAATTTATGGGTTGATTTTTACCCTTCAAAATCTGACTTGCACACAACTACTGAAGGGGAAAATGCAGCTTTGTCCTGCCTAACTGGCACAGATCCAACATGCTAATGATACAGTTTTAAATCCTGCATGAGTCAAAGATGCAAATAAGTAAAGATGGGCTATGTTAGAAGCTTTTAGAAATAGTTGTATGTGGAAATGGACCACAGTTTGCACATGCCTCAGGAGTGCTGCCTCCATCTGTCTGCCTTGCTGGTGTGATAATGGAGGCGATTAGTGAATTGCTGACATGGCAAGGAGCAGCTTCCCTGGTGGCACTGGCTTTGACTGATTTTATGCAGCAGTGAGAGGCTCCATGTTTCATTCCCAGAGACTCCACGTCCCAGATCAGAGGTTATAGGGATGGCAGGGCAGAAGCATTATGATGTCTTCATTATCCAGAGGAAAAAAGCCAATTTTGCTGAACACCAGTGCTGTTCCCCCAACTGCCATTGGCATCAGCTCCTGAGACACCAAGTGTCTTGGCCAATATCAGCTGTTCTGGCAACTGGAGCCATCAAGAAAAATGAAAAGAAAAAAAAAACAAAATTAAAAAAAAAAAAAAGGAAGAAGATTAAAGGAACTATAGGAGTGGCAAAGGAAGACAATTTTAGGGTCTGGTTCTCCAGCTAGTATCAACTCGCTGTGAACAGCAAAGACTTCAACACTTTAACAAGATTATTTATGGACTGGACTCTTACAGGATAGATTAGGAATACATCAGTTTGCTATTAAACAAATATACATGTGGATATTTGTATTTGTGTGTAGGCAAATTACCCGGGACTGCATGGGATTACCCAAACACAGAGAATAGGAAATCCCTCTGCAGTTATGAGCTTATAGATGTACACAGCAGTGTCTCTGTGGTATGGAGGTTTGCTACTGTGCTCATTAGGGGAAGAACAGCATCTCACTTCAGCTCTCTCTGCCAGCTCTTCCCACAGTGCAAAGCAGTGGCTCTAGCCTACAGATGTCAGAAGCTTTTTTCAGTCTGTCATTATTCAGCCCTTCTCAACGTTTTTGAGGACATGTATAATGGTTGAAACCTGAAGGAAGTAGGTGTTTTCAAAGCCTGTCATATCCATATCCCTTCCTCCAAGAAACAGTGTCCATGAATCTGCCTGGTTGTCACTGAAATATCTTCCCATAACAACCACTGAAAAGAGACCGTGCTCTCACTCCCTGAAAAGAAAGCATTAACACTTCTGAAGGTCTCTTTAGCAGCATAATAAGCTTAGTACACTTCAGGCTTGGGAGTTATTTGCATAATTTTTATGGGCAGCCAAGTACATCAATAAGCACATTGAAAATACTGACTAGGACAGTAGATTATAGAAAAACTGAGAGTGCCATGCTTCAGAATTATGAAAATATTTTGAACTGTGCAAACAATGAATCTGATGCCGTATTATAAAGTTTGAGCTAAGGCCTTCATGTATATAAGCTCACATAATATAAGGTATCATATAATACAGTATGGTGAAAATAACAAAGTAATTTTCTTTTGTATCATGAAAGTGCTCTTTTTTCTTTTCACAATCATGCTATCAGAGCACATTTTATGTTGTTGTTTAAAATTTAAAAATGAAATTTAAAACAAAGGGGAAAAAAACTGAAGAAATTCAGGTGTTAAAGATATCTTTCTAAATTGTCTGCCATTTTAACTTAGGAGGAAAATACTTCTTATTTTTCTGGTTCAAATTTTCCCCTTTATTAAAAAGAAATTAAAATGAAATATCTCTTCCCCCACTTCTTCCCTTTTTCCTTCAGCTTTCTTTTGATGTAAGGGAAATTGGAATGAAAAATAAGTAGCTTTCTTAGTTTTTCACACCGCCCCCCTACCCCTTCAAAAAGTCTGTCTTAGATGATTGCTCTTTCTTTCTCCCCATGCTGAAAAGTAGAAGTGTGTTCTTTCAGCACCCAGCCCTGACTGGGAAAAGGGCTGCTTTCTCTGGGAGAGTCTTCTTCTTGATTTGCCCATAGCATGATCCAGCTGCCATCTCCAGGGAGTCTCGTGCAGGGGAACTTGGGGGACAGACCATGTCCCCCAGGAGACGTGTCAGGCTGAGCTCAGCCTGACCCACCTCAGCCAGGACTGAAGGCAGCTCCTCAGGGATATCTCAGACTAGTGCAGGATGTTTCCCATCTCTGCAAGTGGGGTGATATTGTGTGTTTAAAGATCTGAAGTGCCCGGCGTCACAGGAGAGCGGGTGCATTCAGACAAACTGGAGCTGGTTTTGTGGCTAGTGCTGCTTTCAAATTAGAAAATCAGTCAAGGGCTTTCAGATAAGATGTGCATGTCAAAAGGCAATAAAGAAAACAACTGGTCTTAAAAGCTAATCGCCATGCACCGTTGAGATTGGGACCAAAAAATGTTAGCTAATATTTTAAATGTGAGTGAAGGGTCAACAGATGAACCGTATTGTAAACATACATGTCAGCAGCAGGGCAGGGTTGAAGATAAAATTGGAACCATGTGCTTTTCCATTTCTCATAAGGCACAGAGGTCATGACCCCAATGGCTTAAAAGTCCCTCAACAGGGAAAAATATAATAATGTCATATGTCATGCAGGGAGATGCTGTCCTTATTAATTTTGTAAGGTACATACAATTGCTAAGAATAATGTTTTGTACTGTGAAGGAGAGAGTCTCTTTTAAGAACATCTGTTTTTTATCAAATAAAACTACTCTTGAATCAGGTCTTAACACAATACATGGAAATACAGTTAGAACTTACAATGAACTGTAACTAATCCCACAAACTGACGAATCAGCACAAATCACTAAATATGATATTTAGAGCAAATGAATGCAGTCATCTGATAAACCTTGGAACTGCCTCATTACTGCCATTTATTCAGTCATTAAAGAGCTGTACCCAAGTTAGCATCCACCCCATTTCCACCCTAATACCTGAGGAAGCTGCAAGCTTTTTCTTTCATTTTTCTTTCCCCATTAATAAATTCTACCCATTTCCTTCCATGGTGCAGTTAGATGGTTATTGTGCTGGGTTTTAAGTTAGAAAGGAAAGCACAGAGAAAGGATCGACCATTGCACCCAACCCAATTCCCCTCAAAAAAGACAAGGATGGCAAGGTGGTGCTCTGAAGACAGAAGGCTCTGTTGTATTTGTGGCAGCTCCATGGATGGTTTATTGATGGCAATGGCAGTGTGCTGTCACAGAGAGGAAAGTTCTCATAGTGCCTACTCAGAGCATCAGCAAGTTCTCATCCCAATAAACATAAATATGTTCTGCAGATATTGTTCAAGAGTGATACTTTCCTGGAATACACATGTTCATGGGTCTTGCCTCTTAAAAAAATAGAAAATAGAAATGGTGTTTTTAGCATTTACTGTGCATCTGCTCTTATTAAACAGTGTCCACTAGAGGATTAAATATGGGATTGAGAGAAAAAGGTTCTGAGTTCTTATCTTTGCTTTGGGTAGGTTTTGATGTCTTGGTAGGAAAATCTCTCTGTTGCTTTCTCCTAACATTAAATGAATATACCTGTTTCAAAGCATATCTCTGAATATACCTAGTTGCAGCTTCTCTGTTTCTTTGAAGATTCAAAAAGGGTATTTTTGTATTAGTTATGTCACAAAATGCCAGACCCCTCCTGGCTATTCCATTCCTCAGTTCTTCTCTGAGAACTGCAGTTCCAGCCTCATTTCTCCCAAACCAGACTTCTCTCTCCCTCTTCTACTTCCTATCACTGTTCCACTTGTATTTCTTGCATGCCAGATAGCTGTCTGTTTTATCTCCCTTTATATGCATTTCAGAACTGAGGCTCTGAAATGTCTGGGATGAAAATTGCCCTCCAAGAGGCCAAAGTGAGGAAGGAACTGAATGTTCTACTTAATTCAGATGAATCCATGCTAAACCTGTTTTCAACTGTTTTCTCAGATGCAATTACCAAATGCTACCCAAGCCGAAAAGAACTTGTCTGTTCACCTTTTTTCCAGTCACTGTGCTCATGAGCATGCAGGTCTTTTATAGTAAATTGTATTCAGGAATATCAGGTTAGAAAGAACCACCTTTTGCCACAGTTGCAACAGATGAGACAGATGCCAAGTTCAGGAGTGCACAGATCTTTCATTCCTGCAATCACAGCACACAAAACACTACTTATTAGCCTTCAAAAATACAAATTCATAGTGGAAGGTCAAAAGTCATGCTGTAATGTGCCATAGGAGTATAATAGGAGAGATCTAGGGTATTGCAAAATGAGATTGTGTGTGAAATACAGCTCCCAGGTGGAAAAAAAAAGCTGACTAATAACCATTGCTTCTGAGGAAATAGGGAAACTCAGTAAAGTACCTGCTAGTATGACCTGAAGGAAAAATGTGCGCTGTTCCATTGAGTGCCAGTGGGATGTGCCAACTAGATGCTGAATGGAATGTAACGCCTTGAAGCATGAGTGTATTGCAGTATCCAGTTGTTCAGCAGAGGGAGAAAAATATCAGAAACAAGGGCAGCAGGGTGACTAATTCTTCACAAGGCATGAAAGCTTGAGGTTTATTTGGTATAACTGCACTACAAACAGAGATACTGTCCCCTTTCAAACTCCCTTGTACCAGTACGCTGGATACCTACAGATCTGCTTCAGAACCCACTTTCTGGGAATTTCTCTGTATAAATTAATCATTCCCTTCCCTAATCCCCTCAAAATCCATCTGAAAGCCATTTAGGCAACTTGTCACCATGAGCCTCATGTGTAAGCAGCTTACAGAATTTCACTCTTCAGACAGCTAAAAACCTTTTTCTAACTTTAACTACATTTATTCATGATCATTTTATTGCAATTTGATCTTTTGCTCTATGGTCATAGTTAAACAGGGCCATGATACCTTTTATTTGCCTGTCCTTTATGAGGCTGAATAAGTCAACTTCTCCTATTTTCCTACCACAGGATATGTTCTCTCTCCCTTAATAAATTTTCTGATCCTTCTTTGAAACTTGGTTTCAATACTGTGGTTGTCCTTAAGATATTTAGAAGGGTATCTGAGAAACCTGAGACCATGAACATTCAATAAGTTGTCTCGGTGTGTGTGTTAAAATATATAAATGATGCACTCTCACACATATCTCTATACATTTATTTTGAAACAAAATGTATCAAGGTTCAGGTTCTTGCCAAACTCTTCTCCTTGTGCATGGACTTGAAATACCTCTTGGAGTCCTTCTTAGTTTAAGTAGCAAGATGGAAGAAGATGCAGCACAAAGATAATCAAAGCAGACCTAAATAGAATAAAAAATAGTTACCTCCTCTCTTCCTCTGAGAATTGTGTAACCTGACCTAGTTATGTTTTTAGAAAGTTGGTATATGCCCTACACGTATGGCTCCAGCATAAAGAAACCCTAGAACCAGGCATGTTGTTATCATGTCACTTTTCATACTCCAGTCATCTTAAGGGCTTTCATAAATCATAAGGATCTTATTCATATTTAAAACATTGTCAAAAGCACTTAATTCTGTTACGCCATTCTAATTTTAATTTTCATTATTTAAGCCTCCTATAAATGCATACAGCTTACATGCTCATATAGCTGTCAGTACTCCCCCCTGATTTCATGACCTGCAAATCCGTGATAGAAGGCTGTGCACTGAAACCACTGTGTTGTGGAAGACTTAAAAGGGTATTTTGAATGACTTCTCCTGGGTCACCTTGTTAAGACATTCAGCATTTACTTGAGATACCAGTCTTGTATTTTAATAAATAACACTATATTCTGTTCTATACTTAAAGGCTATCCAAATTCTGGGCCTGATTCTGCAGTCATATCTGCACAAGCCTAGATATGTACATCTGCAGAGCATCTTTGACTCTAGCAGTGCCTTGAGCAAACAGCAGGTCTGTAACCTTTATTAAATTTAATAGCCAATAGAAGAGGCTAACCACAAATCAGTGATGGTGAAACTTCAGCCTTGCCCACTTCACAGAGATAATAGGGTTCTGTGCTCTCATACCCTACCCCAGTCATACTTAGATCTGTTTGAAAGCCAAACCAAATGGTAAATGAATCCAAAACCAAACCACAAATTGGCTTCTGGCACTTTAAATGCTTTTATTTAGGTGCCACCCAACTATGGAGGCTCCACAAAACCAAACTGATGTTATTATCATCCTTTATTCTACTTCTATGACTGCTTCTAGCACCACCTAGGGCAATTTAAAGCATAATTAACAGAGTGAAAGGCAATGAAAATGGTGTATTACTATGATCCCATAACTTTTCCTTCCTGAATACTGTGTCAAACCTTTTCATTAGAAAGCCGTTTTTTCTTCTTGTAACTCTCCTTAGGTTTTTCCTTAGACTTCAGTCTTGACAAATTGCTTACATTCAATCCCATCCACAAAAGCTTTGATAATGAATTTTGGGGAGAATAAGATCCAATCAATATTTTGATTGGAGAAAAATTAATCTGTTTTCATGGTTTTTTTTGAAAGCTGTCACAAAAATGGCTGTCCCATGAAAGTCCACATTCGTGTCTTTCACTGCTGCATTTAATCTGCTCCAGTTAAAGAGCTACCAAATGCCAGGTTCTTGGAGGTATTAGAAAGTTGTGTTGGTGAGTGTTCCTTGAACAGGGAAGAAAAAGGGTGAGCACTGTAATCACCTTCAGTTTCATCTGAGATGTAAAGGTTTGCATTATTGTTTTTGAGAGCTGTGATGTTTTAACCTTGGCATTGACCCCCTGTTGTTGCCTTCCTTTGAGGTCCAGGTCTGTAGGAACCACTGCCTTAGCCAAGGCAGGTTATTATTGCTAGCAGGTCATCCTTGTTCCCATCCACGTTAGGACAACATGCTTATCTTCCCAAATGGAAAAGCACAGCTTCCAAAGGTTGTTGAGTCTTGGCCTGGTGACTGTGATGTGGCATGGTGGCTGAAATGGAGACAGAGCAATGATCAGTGTGATACTGGTTTCGTGACAAAGTCAGTGGCAGAATCTTATTCACTGCAGCAGAGCAATGGGCACAAGTCGGAGTGAAGGTGACTCATCTTGTCTCTTTGGATATTTTACTCTAAGTGTTGATCTCTGATTTTACCCGTCTAGACTCAATGTTTTTTTTGGGGGGGTGGGGGGGAGGGGCAGGAGAAAAAGCATATCCAGAGCATAATGCATCTCATCCTAAAACAGACATCTAAAATAAACCCTGTGGACTACAATGTAATTGCCGGTTTTTCTCTGCTGACTATAAAAACCATCAGTATGACTGGCTCCAAAACACACATCTGTGTTGACACTTACAGAAAGATCATTTGCTGGAGAGGACTGAAAAAAATCCATAGTATTTGGGTGGAAATCCACTTTCCTGGTGTTGTTACCTTATGGATAACAATTCAGTACATGTAGTAATATTCTACAACACTCCTCTGTGAGACCCAGAAGTGACTCAGAGATTAGGAGTGGTTTCTGTGGTTCCTATCCCTTCTGTTTGCAATCTCCCCAGTGCTGGTAAAGCAGGAGGGATGGGAAGGAGAAAGGCATTGAATTGGTCTTACTGGTTCCTTCTCTGTTTCTAACTTTTTGCTTTCATTTAACTCCTATCTTAGTGTTGTGTTTCCCCATTTCTAAATGTTTAGAATTTAACATTGCAGTTTCCAATGAAGAATACCATTCCCTCCCTCACTTGAGAATAAAATAATGAAAATACTTTAATTAATTTAATTCATAATTGTAATGCACAGGATAGCTAAAACATTGTAGTAGAATATCTATTTAGATATTCACTTTCAACAGTTTTTAAGCAATTGCTTTTAGGTATCATGGTTTTACAGTGGCAGACTTTCGTACAAAATGAAAATAGTGCTTTTTACATTTCCAACTCAGTTTTGCTTAAGCTTTCCAAAAGGCTGTAATTTTTTTCTGTGTGAGATGGAAAGTTGATAGTGGTTTACGATCCTTAAGGCTTTAGAAGACGTCAGGCTATTACAGTGATGTGATGCCTGTGGATGCAGAGGCACCTTGTTATTCTCTAGCTGTTATTGTCACTTTGTCACTTTCTGAAACTTTCTAGTTCACAAGAAGTGCTTGCCATAGCACCATCAGGTGCTATCAGCAGTTTACTGTATGATGTATCTTTATGTGAATCATTTCCAATTAAAAAAAAAAAAAACAACTGAAAAAAACCCCACTTTTATTTCTGAGGTCTCTTACGGCACAGGAGGAGGATGTCTGTTGTTTTGTCTGCTCAGCACAGCCTAATTTGGGGCATACTGCCAGGTTCTTAAGCATGCTTACAGCCTGTGCACACCATTTGGGCTGCTAAAATATGCTCTGAATTCAGAGGGAGAATATCTGCAAAAGCAGTCTGACATAGAAGATTTTTTGTAAGTAAATAAATGAGTGATTTAAATTTTACCATGCATAGGGAAGTATAGCTTGCAACAGAATTTTTTCTTGCTATGTGCATTTTGAAACGCTCATGGCTGCTGTATTCCTACTGCTCAACACCCAGGCTTCTTTGCTCATAAGCACAGGGTTTATTTTCTGGGTTTCATTTTCAAACCATAATGAAACTGAAAAGGCAACAAGGGCTGGATATAACTGCAAATTATGAAGGCCATAAAATACTCCCAGCAGACAGAACTCTCTGTGGCAGAACTGACAGTTCACATCACTTGGTAAATACTTTGCATTACTACTACAAAACAAACTGGGATTAATCACAAGAAAAGTCTGCAGGTTGAAAACCTTGAATGAGCAACTGCAGAAGGATTTTCAGAACTGCTTCAGTCTTTTGATGTATCTCACCATAAAATCTTTCCATATTCATACTTGTTTTTTGGCTGAAGAAGTTAAACAGTGGTCTGGCTGCTAGTACAAAGTGTTCTGTCTCCCTTCCCCTCCTGCCTTCCTGTATTGCCATGACTCCAAAGTGAGGGGAGGAGTCCAGAGACTGAGCAGAATCAAATGCAGGTGGGGATTGAGTGCTAACCAGCCAAGACAAACAGTGCTCCTGCTGTCTTCTATCTTTTTTTTTTTATAATTTTCATTTTTTCATTTTCTTTTTTTTTTTTTCCTTCCCCTGAGCTGTCCTACATTTGAAGCTCTCAGCCTGTTTGTAGCTGCTGGTGTGTGCAGTGATACCGATTGCTATAGTGCTGCATCTCCCTCTTGCAAGAAACACTCCTGTTTCTTTTACATTCTCTCCTCCCACTCCACAAACCTTTTTTCCATAATGGTTTGGTTTTGAAAGGAAAAAAAAAAATAATAATGCAGAGAATAATATATCTGTGCAAAAAGCCCGGTAACAAAGCCAGGAGAAACTTGGCCAGCTTTCAGCTTTGTTACAGACTCAAAGCTCAGCCCAGGTGTGTGGAAAATTTTGCAACTGTTCTCCAGGCTGCTCAGCAGAACTGGGCCTTCTTGCACTCAGACTGGAGCTGATCTCTGGATTCATATGGCAACATGAGGAAAATCCAGCTCCCACATGGTTTGTGGGTCAAAATCTCAAACTGAAACAAGGGACACAAAGCCCTCAGCCCACAAACTCAACCGAAGCAGATTTACACAAAGGCTGTGTCCCTTGGTGCTGAATTTGACAGATAACTAAATTTTCCCTGTAAGCATCAATTTTTAATTACAACAATCTGATTATTGATTTATTGGTCAGAAAATTATACTGAAATTTTGCACCTGAAACAGAGTTAATGTCTTACATCATCCACGGGCATATGGTGAAAATATTGAACTGTAGCAGAAGAAACTAAAACTAATTAGTTCCTTTAGGCAGCATTTTGTTACATGATCTTTCTCTTGGTCCCAGCTCTGCCCTGCAAGGTCTGTCTTTCTGGTTATTGAGTTTAACCAAACTTTGCAGAAAGCAGTTTCACTGGGTTCCAACAGCAGTGAACACAGAAGCACAGATCCTGGCATGGTATGTGTCAAATTCAACCCTGCAGTCACTTTTTATATGTTCTAATGTAAATATCAGGTAGTCTGCTAGGTATTCTCTAAGGAAGCACAAGGTGACTGCTCTTGGAGAGACTTGCCGTGCTTTCTTACAAAGGATGGTTCTTCTCCATCTCTTTTGTTACCTCCCCAAATTTAAAACACTTGTCATAAATTCTGAAAATAAGAACTCCATACTGGCACTTGCCTTGTTTCAGTGGCACAGGATGGAAGTAGAGTCATTCAGGCATGGTCTGTGAGTGGTGCCTCCCATCTGACATCCTGCCCACCCATCCTCTCCCTGCTCCCCCTCAGAGGAGCTCTGCATAGCTCCCTGCCAGCTCACCCTGGTATCTCAGCCACTCCCCAAACAAGATAAAGTGAAGTTGAGGATCACCTTAGAGAAACAGAAGGTATTACCAGCTTGTGTTTTTTTTAACTCTGATCCTCAAAAAGCCTCACAGGCTTCCTTGTCATCAGCTAGATAAAAAAAAAAAAAGCCTTCTGCCATCATAATGTACTTGTTGAGAGGTGATAGAGGATTTAACTTCCGTGGGTGCAGAGGAAAGCTTTTGCCAGCACTGAATCAACACCCAGCCTCCATGCCAGCAAGAAAATGTTCCCCCATAGCCAGCACCCACAATCTGCACAACATTTCTTGCAAGACTCAGATGCCAGCTGCCTTTTGGGCTGCAGGCAGTTATGGAATATGATCATTCCTCCCCTTTTTCTCCTGGCTGCATAGCAATTTATAGATTAAAATCTGTATCTTTAATGTTTGGCTCCATGAAAAGCTGTTCCATGCACAACCAGTCATTTTCTGAATTACTAGAGGTACCCAGAGGCTTTAAAAGTACATCCAAGGTGGAGCACAGGGTGAATGACCAGCCTGAAAGTACAGCAGTTGCACTACATGTGTGGCAGTGTCCTTACATGAAGAGAAGGGTCTTGCTGCCTTCCAGCGAGTGCCAAGAACAGTCCTTTTTAGAAGAATTCAGGAATGACCAATGATAGCCTAATATGCTGTAAGGATTGCAACAGTAACTGGCAAAACGTAGAAGAAATAAAAAGCTGTTAACTGAGAGCCAAAGATCTTCTGTGAACTCCCGCTGTTGCTTTTGACATGCTGAGTGGAATGTTAGGATGGGCAGTCCAGTGTATAGTGACAGGGAGACATAAACTTCCCAGCAAGACCTGCTACCAGTACCTGTAACTGGGAGCTTTTTCTCTTGTCATATCCTGGGTTAATACAGTTGCTTTAAATCTTGTTTAAGTTTTTCTGCTTGCTCAGTTTAGGAGAATTTAACTTGTCAGGCTTTATTATAGTGAAGTTCCTCTTTCCTGATTCACAATTTACTGCAATGGGACTGCAAAAGCTCTAGGTAGAAAGTCAATTAAATAAGAGTTGAAAACACTCTTTAGGATATTAAGAATTTGGATTTTGTTTGCTTTCTGCTTTTAACAAAAACCTACTGTCAATTTGAGTGCTGAATTACTTGATATTGTTTGGTTTTTAAAAATTAATGGTTCTAGTGCAGTGTAGGTCTTGCTGGTTGCCTTGGTGCTTTAGCTCAGAGCAGGAATGCACTTTTGAAACAATCATCTGACAATCCCCATTTATTAGGGTTTTGTTTTTGTTGAGAGCAGTCTTGGAGCATGGGAGAGTTATGAATTAAATCAAACTGTGCATGTACGCTACAGGAGTACACTTAGCATGCTCTCCTGCCCCTAAGTGGCATTCCCTCCTTGGGTTTGGAGTTGAGCTGATGTGGAGCAAACCCAGCTCCAGAGGGACATGGTGATGATGGTGACTCTGCCTCAGCAGCAGCTCTCCTGCAGAGATCTTCTTCACCTGCTGAGGCAGAGACAACCCCTGCTTCTCAAATTCAGGAAACTCACTCTGAAGGGTAAGAGAAAGAGGGTGAGCATACCTGTGTCTTTTTTTGTCAGGTCATTGACCACACTGGGCATTCAAACAGTTTCCACTTCTGGGTAGGATGAGTCCAGGCCTCAGTGCCATCATTCTTCAGGTCCCTATTTACCCTGAGACATGAGAGAGGATGGATTGATCAGAAAGGAAATCCATCCAGCTGACAGTCCTGCCTGCAGCAGGAGCAGCATGGAACAGAGGAAGCCTATGGTGAAACATTTGAACTATACTTGAATTCATTAGAATATATATATTTTTCATGAGGTTCTGAAAAAGCAGTTGTTAAATGACGTCTACTAAAATTCTGATGTAAAAAATAATTTTTGTCAGCCTGAGTAGAGCACATGTGTCATGATATACAATGGACATCCTTGCAGTTTGGAATTTGTGGCTTCACATCAGATTACAGCTCAGTTATTCCACATTAAAAAATAATGCCTTAATTGTAAAACAGTTCTTTTAACCTTTAAAAGGTGGAGGTTTTATGCGCATGCTTCTGCATCTGCAGAGTATTTTTATGAATGTATGATATAGAAAGGGTTAAAGTGCTTTTGGCTCTCCAGTGAACCTGGTATAAGAGCAAAACACAAGAAGGCAAAGGGTGCCTCAGCCATTGGCTTGATGAGTTTATATAGTATTTGGGGTCTGCTGGAAGCAGGCATTTTCTCTAGTGCTCAGTGTCAAGTGTATTTTAATGTAACTTTCTATCCAAAGCTGTTCTGATGTGGGGAAAAAAAAACCAACTTAAAAAACCCCCCACCAACCCTTTGCACAGCATTTTGCTGCTGCCCTGGGATTGGTTATATCCTCAGTGAGTCCAGCAGCAATGACACCCATCTGTGCCACGCTGGTGAGCTCCTCCTGGTATCTCCATAGGAAGCATGCCCTGAGTAGTTACGAAGCAGTGAGCTGCACTGAAGTTGTTGGAGGCTCAGCAAGTGATTTAATGGTCACAGCTGTTTGTTTGCAGACAGGATTTGGACAAGCGGAAATATACTGACCTGTGATGTGAGACCTACTCTGAGCTCTGCAAGTTCTCCCTGTGTGACCTTGGGCAAATCACTTCTCTGCTTTTTCTCCCTCCTTTTTCTGTCTTGTCTATTTAGTCTCTCAGGAAGCCTCCAAGAGCAGAGACTGTATCTTACTCTCTGTTTGTACAGTGCCTAACATAACAAGGCCCCAGGCTTCCTGAGGTCCCAAAGATGCTGTTGCAATGCAAGTTGTAAATGTTAAAGAGGTGTAAGAATCTGGCCCCGTGCACCACCATCACCATCTGTTTTCCTATGACAAATTAGTAGTAGCAAAGCACACATCTGAGTGATCAGAGCTGTGATCATTCCCAGGTCCTGCTCCTGGCTTTGGCACTGCTGTGCTTTGTAACAAGAGTCGTTCAAAAATTTTCCAGCAATATAATGTTGATTTTTCTTCCTTAGAGAGTGTCAAATTAGTTAAAACTGAAAATAAGGAGGGAAAAAAAAAACCCAACAAGATCATGCCAGTTTTGACAAAGCTTTACTGGGAAGATGATTCAGGGGCTCAGATTAGAATTCCTGGAAAAACAGAAAGCAAGTGACCTCCTTTTCTCACCTCTTCTAGAAGAGCCAGTACTGTTCTCACACGCTGGAGGAGGCTGTGGTTGAAGTCTCTGCTCCAGCAAAAGTTTTGCATAAAGACAAGCTTATGCTCCTGGGTAATGTCACAATGACCATCACCTGGGATGCCAAAAGGTTGGTTCTTTGCTGGGACTGCACAGAACACAAATGGGGGCCTGGCTTCTCCACTTCCTGATCATTTCCTCACCAGTAGACTCTGCTTTCCCAGGGAGAAAGGAGTTGATATTCTCTCTGTGGCTTTACATTCATAAATTTGCAAAATTTCGAGGTTGTTCTCACCAGAAAGGAAAACAGAAAAAATATTTTATGTCCTGAAACAGACAGGAAAGGCATTTGCTGCCCAGCTCCTTCTGAAAGCAGCGTAATTTCTTACTGTCTTTGTGTGTCCTCTAATAAGTGGATACTCTGTTGCTTTTAAATAATTCCTGTAACATCTTTTGTGATGCCTAATGAGTTATCACTTCTCCTTTGGGGCTGGCACTTCCTCTGATCTGCCTGGAAGTGTGCAAAGGCAGCTGTATGAAGGTGCTTTGTGCCCTGGAGCTGGCATCACACAGAGCAGCCATCAGGCAGCTTCCTCCAACCTCAGCTGCAGCAGCAGCTATGGAGCTGTTTGCTCCACAGATAATAATTGGATTTTGGTTGTGCTTCATCCACATAGCACTTCCCTGCAGTGATATAATCAGCTATGCCAACTTTCTGTACCTCCCAGGACTCTCCTGGAGAAAGGGAATCCTCCAACTGGACAGGGAATGCAAGGAGCAAGCAAGTATATACTGCTGCTCCAGAATTTAATTCTGTCAGAATAGAATATTCTGAAATCTTATGATTTTGATTATTTCTTTACACTGGAAATTTTAAAATATATCCTACTATAAGTCAAATTGTTCTTGGCTTCTCTTTAGTAATTCCCCATTATTTGTTGGAAAGTACATCATCCAAAGGACCGAAACAAATTGATCATGGGAAGTCTACATTTAGTCATAAAACTATGGTGTTTGAGTTTTTGTCTGACATACCAGGTGGGGCAATGACTGGTGATGATGATTGTTGTGTAATCAAACTACTGAATTACTAAATCATTTCTATGCTTTTATTCCACTTTTCTTGGCAGAGGTTTCTTTGACAAGCAGGTGTTGCTTTTCAAGATCACAATCAGTGCAGAAACATAGGATGGCTTGGAGCTGCCACATTTCCACCAAAAGTATTTCATTACTACTATGTTTATGTTTATGTCCACTTAATGAGATTTCTATAGATCATGAGACCCACAATATGTGTCCTTAACCCCATAATTATAGGAAATGGTACTCTCGACTGCCAGACTGATTTCCCTCATGAGGGTCATAATGTTAATATTTCCTTTCCAAAACCAAGAGCCATATGTTGCCACATGGAACTGCCATCAGTTGCTTGAATGAGTCAGTGCCCTGAATTTTACGACAACTGGAATGGCTACTGTGGTTGAAATGAAACTTTTCAACTTCAGGGGTTGCAGTCACAAAGGAGGTTAGTGTCTGGACTTAGGTGGAGTGTGCTGGTGCAGAACTGAGCTCATTTCCTAGCTCAGATCTGACATTTCTTCAGGAGCTGAAGGAAGACGATTTCATATCTGCTCCTTCTTGCCTGGAGGAAAGCAAGCTTATTAACTGTATTTCTTCACTGAAAGGGTTGTCAAGGGTTGGAACAAGCTGCCAAGGGAAGTGGTGGAGTCACCATCCCTGGAAATGTTGAAGAAATGACTGGATGTGAGTTCCATAGTTTGGTTGATACAATAGTGTTCGATCAAAAGTTAGATTTAATGATCCTGAGGGCCTTGGTCAAAATTTAGATTCAGTGATCCTGAGGGCCTTTTCCAACCTTTATGATTCTCTGAAAAGACTCAAAACTTTGAGCTGCAATGATGCCCAAGTCACTTTGTTCACTGCATCTTGTAAGACACAGTTTAATAAAATCTGTCACTACTGCCAATATTTGCACAGAGAGAAAAGAAAAAATGTATCCATGGGAGAGATTTATCTCCCTTTACTTGCATTATTATCAAACTGAGATATTTCAGGATGAGGCAAAGATGGGGGAGTTGTTTGTTTTGGGGTTTGATTTTTATCTCTCCAGGCTCAGGCAATTTTGTGAGCCTGCAGCTGTAACTCCAGGAAGAAACAAGTGAAATGGAAAGTAAATTGTCAAGTAATGTAAAAATAACAGAGCACTGTTTTCCAGCCCCAAAGCAGGAGCCTTGAGAGATAGATAAACAGGAATGAAATCCTCCAAAATAAGTTATAGTGCCTGTCTGTTGTAGTGTAATTGACTGGTGTTATATAATCATATGAAGTGTAGGAAGGCATTTAGTATGTTTTTGCCATTAAAAGAATTAATGATGCGGATACCCATTTCCAAGTAATTAATTGCAACTCTTTCTGCTTTGTAATGTTTATATGGCTTAACTGACATTCCAAGAAAGAAAGAGAAGCTTAGCACAAAACGTGACTGAAAAAAGTCCGTTTTACTCAAGTGTTTGCTTTGGCTTTTGATTTGTGACATGTGATGTGACTGAGTTGGTAATGGTTTATTGCAAAAAGATGATGCAGTACTGACACAGCCTATTTGACTTTTGACTTCAGAAACTCAGTTCACTTGTATTGACTGACTGATTGTCAAATCCAGCTTTTTCCAGGTTCAAAAAAAAAACAAAAAAAAAAAAACCAAAGCTTCAAAAGAGAACCAACCAGATTTTGTTTAACCCCACCATGACTAGACACTAACTTTCAGAGACCACTGTTAATATTGTATTTCTTCATGTATTTCTTCACACCATTGGAGTGTGAAGAATTTTTCCCCTCTTCCCCTCTCCCACTTCCAGTCTTTCTCAAAGTCTGACTTTCAAAGTGTCTGCAATATCAAAAGTAAATATACTGTTGTTTTGTACATGTCATAGCTCTTACTCTGAGGGCCTTGAACTCAGTAATGTGTTTCTCTTCTAACGTAAAAGGATGGGAAAAGGTAAGAACTTGTATCATCACTGAGGTGAGCTTTGTGGAGCCATGCCAGTGCTCTGCTAAACAGAGGCCTGTAATGCAAAAATGTATTCTTGCAGGTAATTTTGTGTTTAGGGGGAAGACCAGAGATTGATGGATTATAGGTCTGATTCGAAATTCATTGAAGTCAAAGAAGAGTTATTCAATAATTTTAATAAATGCTCTTTCTTTAAGCATGAATTGGTGACAAGCCAAACCTGGGCTTGAACTCTCTCAGAATTTGGGAATCAGTTGAAATATGATGTTAAGAGCCGTGAGTAACACATGACTCTAGAGCCCTAAATCCAAGAAATCTCTGTGTTGTTCAACTATAAAGTTTGCTTTAGAGTCTCTGGTGTAAAGACCTGTGATATTTTACAGTGCTAAGTCCTAATTTTACAGTAGGAATTCGAAGGATGCATCACAATCAATTTCTTTCAGATTATAAAGGGATAGAAACTCACACTGTTGGTACGTTGGATTTCTTGGGTAGATAATTATGTGACTTGTCTTTATGAATGGCCAAGTATTGTAAATAAGGCATGTAAAATAGTCTGTTCAAACTGTGATGCTGAACCCTGTAAGTAGTCATACTGATTTTCAAATCTTCACTTACTGTCCCAGTGCTAATTTTCCATGTGAATTGTAGTAGCCAATGTGGCTGGAAACACAATCTTGTAAAAGGAACAGAGGTTACTTCAAGGTAATCTCCATTTTAAAACAAGTTCCACCATGCAAGAAGTTCATAGCTTGTGCTATAAGTCATAGTATCAACCTATTTTTAGTTAAATTTGGGGTTACTGAGAGCACAGCTTTACACTCTCGAGTGCTGGGTCATTCAGTAGTAGGTTATTCTCCAATTTGGTCTTGGCAAATCGTTCACTCTTGTCTATACAACTTTGCCAGTAACCTAGACAATTCATATAGCACTGTCCCTAAAGGTGCTGAATTCTGTCAGGTTCAGAATAAATTCATATTGTACCAAGTAGAATCCACCGCATTTTTATCTGATGGATGAATCTTTCAGTGTCCTCAAAAGTGTGGAAACAAAACCATTTCCTAAAATCATGCACTGTGCAACTTACTTGCAACTTATTTGCAACTTAGAACTTATTTGCTAGTTTGTAAAGTTTGGATGGATGAAATTTGTTCTACATTTCAAAAACATCATGTTTGGGGTTTTTTATGGCTGTTTCATCTGTGGCGCTTTCTCAGTTAATTTGATTTGACAGTTAGTGTTTTCCAAGTAAAGGATACATTTTGTAATTTTTTTTAAGTAAAATAGATATTTCTTAAAACATTAAATACTTGCATGTGGACGCAAATATTTTTTAAAATGTGCCTTTAAAGGCCAATACACTGTAATGTATTAAATCCAGTCTTATGGAATATGTTGTCCTGAGACACAAGTATAATTGATTTTAAAGACTGTACTTCACCTGTCACAAAGCACAAGTCATGAAGAAGATGGTGAAATCTTCTTCAGAGCTTCAAATCTTTAACAACTGAGTTTTCAGATTACCAGAGAGTACCTGTGCCATTTCCTATTAAAATCCAATTTATTATGAAGAATCCATGGATGATTCTTTCATGTTTTCATCTCCCTTACTAATGACATCACAAACTGGATAAACTCATTGTGAAAATTTTATTCTTCTTTCTATGTCTTATTGTCAATGCTAACATAAATCAGTTTCACTGTAAGGAGAAAAATTAAAGAGGAAAAGTAAATACAGCTGTAATTGTAAACATTTGTAACATGAGTTATAGACATGGGATGCCAGAATTTGTAATCTTTAAAGAATGTGTTTTTACAGTACAGAACTTAATACTGCAGAACTCAGTAACAGCATAGAAACTCATATGACTTCTCTTCCACAATGTTAAAAGCATACTCAGCTTATCCACCTCCAAGCAAGACAGAGTAACTTCTTCAAAAGCTTGATACCTTTTCTGAAATGTTCTTATTTTGTTGAATTGTGAGGACACAGATTATTTCTGTTACACCGTTTACTCAGTGGAAATAATGTTTTGAAAATAGCATTTTGTTTTCATTTGGGTAAACCCATATTAATTATTGTTCTTAATTAATATTAAGACTTGTTTAGGATGTTGCCATCAAAATTTCCATTATTGCAACATTATTTTTTCTGTTGATAAATGCAATAATTTCACCCTGTCTTAATTTGCTGAGGTATGTGCTGCTGTTTGCAAGTTTCCAAGCCCTCAGCTTTGAGGTTTCATCATTCTCCTTGCATCCTTCTAACACTTCTGCCATCATACTGAGTATATGGACCTTAGATTAAAGATCTTTCATGATCCTTGCTGTCTGTCACCTTGTTGGCTCATGGCTTACACCAGCTTGTGTCACCTGCTTCCTAGAGAAGCCCATTTGTACTTCATCCCACACACTATCATATATATATATATATATATATATATATATATATATATATATATATATATATATATATATACATATATATATATATATATATACACCTTAAAGGTTTTCTGCTTTTTCAGATCCTTCTGCAAAACGCATGCCAGGATGAAGTACCCATCATGCTGCCTATTGTTTCCTTCTTGTCCCCCATTTGTTGTCACTATACTACTTGGACTAGAAGACACCTGAAGCAGGGTCTCTCTTTTCCCTTGTTCTCCTTCCGTTTTTAGTATGGAATCTAGCACGCATTAAATCCTGATCAGATTAGTCTTTCTTGAAACTCTGATAATGAATATATAATCCAAATGGTTATAGTGGTTGTTGTTGCTCATGCACGTGGTGTAAGTGTGTAAAGGACCCCTCCAGTATACATTCACACCATGTTTCCATGCAGCACTTTTTCTGTGGCTTCTTCAGCTTCTCAAGAGCGGTGTCGCGCTTGTTTCTCCCCGCTCCGGGCAGCTCCGGCGCCTTTCGGCGCTCCTCCCTCCGGAGCTCGGGTTCGCTGCTTCGCTCCCGCGTGCCACTGCGGCTGGCACGCCGGTTGGGGTCTGCCTGGTTCTGTCGCCCGTGCGAGGGTCCGAGGCAAAGAGGGAAGGAATTGTCCAAATCACCCACGAAGGAAAGCAAGAAGGCTTTATTGTCGCGGAGAGCTGTAGTGGGGGGGTTGCGACCCGCGCTTCCCACGCGACGTGGGGGAAATGGCACCAGGGCTGGGGAGACGTGGGGTATTATCAGGGGTGGGGTGAGGGGAACAGGAACACCCCCCCGCAGCCAATGGGGCACGTGCCGTGGCTGTGACGTCGACTACAGTGACCAACAGGGGCGCGGCAGGGGCAGATGGGGAGCCCCAGGGCGAACGGGGTTGGAGGATCAGGGTGACAGACACCGAACTCCTCAGGACTGGACGGGGAAGTGGTCACAGGAGTGACGGGGGAACACTCCAATGGTGGGCAGCCTGGGGCGAGTAACCGCGCGGGAGGGGAGACACGGGGGATGCATGGGGGTACACAGGACTCGGCTAGCTAACATAAATAAGAACCCCATATCTAACCCCAAACCTGGGATGCAATATCCAGGTTTACTGTTGTTGGGAACTGGCCTGCCAAAATAAGAGGTCATTGCAGTAATAATAAACTAAGTTCAAAGGAGTGCTAGGCCAGACATTGACACATGGTCATACTTGTGAAATTAATTTCTAAGAAAGCATTTGGAATCTTAAAAAATTGTCACTGACAGCATCTTGTAGTTATTCACTTATGATTAAGAAGGGGTTTTCCGCTGTGTCTTTTAACTTAGATGAAAGTAAATGTACCTTTGGTTTGAGCTATCACATGGAACCAGAACAACTTCTGAACCTGTCTCTCTGTCCTTTGGAAATTATATACCCTGTTGTATGTGCCTGTTACGTTGCTTAATGTATGTACTCACTGCAAATTTTTCTTCCTGTATGGGGTTTTTAATTATTAATTTTAATTTCCTACTCTTAAGTGCAGGGCTACAATTTAATTTCCATTTACTTCACTAGTAGCTGGATTAGACACTATGAAATGGCCAGCCAAGTCCTTTGATTGAAGGAAAAATAAATATACTGTCAGGTGAGTTGAAGATCTAAGTGGAAGGGACAGCATGCCCAGGCTTGTACGAGGTTATTGCCTTCTGTATGGTTTAAGGAAAAGATTGGCTGGAGGCTGTTACTTATCTGAATAACTCCCTTCATAATGTCTAGCCATCAGCTATGTGATCAGAGAACTTACAGCGTTATTTCCTGCTCTCGTATTTAGTTAATACAAAAATTCACAACATGACTTGTTCATGACGTGTAAGTTTGTCGAAGGCAGAATTTGGTGTGAAATACATGAGCTTTGTTTGGGGTGGTATACAGTCGGAAAGTCTCAGGACTCAGCCCCTGTATCTGTCACTTCTCTGCTCCTGGAGTATTTACTGACTCTCTTGTCCTGTGCTATGATTAAATAGGGATCTGTTTGCTGATGGATTTCTACAGCTGTAAAATGAAGCAGGACACATCTCCAGAGAAGTGAACAGCACATCATAAATAAAGAATAGTTTATTCACAATCTCTCCAGCAGCTGATGAACCTATCAGGCACAGGAGAGCTTTCAGAACAGGAAACGTCTGTGAAGGACAGAAGCTAGTTTAGGATCAGTGATTTATCATTGCATGTTGTGTAAAAACAGCAGCATGCTGACAAATCTGCAGAGCCCAATATACAAAGCTGTTGAACAATTTTTCCCAGAAAACCTAAGAATAAGAAAATATTGATCTCTAGTTGAGTTCTTCTTGCCTCTGACTCATATCTAGGTAAGCAAGGTATCTTCTGGCCCAAGAGATGTCACAGGAGGGAGGTCTGGTCAGAAGCTAGGACCCTGGGCTGCGTGTGGAAACAAAAGCAATCTTCCCCACCCTCAAGAAATGTTTGTCAGCTGCCTAGTGTCTGATTCGCTTGTTGGATCAGCATAAAGGGATAGAGACATTAATCCTCTCCCATATTCTTTACAGAAGTTGTGAACAGGAAGCTGCTATCAGCAGCAGTACAAACTGATGCATTCCTTTGGCTCCAGTTGAACATGAGCCAGCAATGTGCACTCACAGCCCAAAAAGCCAATTGTATCCTGGGCTGCATCCAAAGCAGTGTGGGCAGCAGAGCAAGGGAAGGGATTCTGCCCCTCTGCTCCTCTGCCCCTCTACTCTTTTCTGCCAAGATCCCCCCTGGAGCACTGCCCCCCAGTTCTGGGGTCCCCAGCCCAGAAAGGACATCAACCTCCTGCAGCAGCTGCAGAGGAGGCGACCAAGATGATTAAAGGGATGGAGTACCTCTCCTGTGAGGAAAGGCTGAAAGAGTTTCTCAGCCTGGAAAAGAGAAGGCTCCAGGGAGACCTGATTATGGCCTTCCAGTACCTGAAGGGAGCCTACAAGATAGAGAGGGACTATTTATAAGGACATGTAGTGACAAAACAAGGGGGAATGACTTCAAAATGAAAGAGAGGTGTCACCCTGATTTTTTAAGATTTTCTAAAGCCTTCTGAGTTTACATTCTTGTAGAAAACTTTCTCACGCAACTTTCTGTAAACAACCTATTGTTTTGCATTCCTTCATAGAGGCGGAGAAATTTGATGTACTGGTAGTTTGTCCAGTGTCATTGGAGAGGTGGCATGTTCACCCTCCAATCCACTGGCACCTTTTGAGAACTATAAATTATTGGTGTCAGAGGAAATAAATTAGTCTCTTCATGGTGACCATAGCTATGGTGCATCATTTTTCCTTGTGTCCTCTGGTGACAGAGAGGCAGTTTAGATCAGATATTAGGGAGAAATTGTTTACTGTGAGACATTGGCACAGAGAAATTGTGGATGCCCCATTCCTGGAAGTGTTCAAGGCCAGGCTGGGGGGGCTTTGAGCAACTTGGTATAGTGGAATGTGTCCCTGCCCAAGGCAAGGGGTTGGGACTGGATGACCTTTAATGTCCCTGCCAACCCAAACCATTCTGTGGTTCTGTGATCAGTGCCAAAGGTCCTTGTTACTTTCACTGTCTCTGTGGAGAAAGGTCTGTGTGCATCAGATGTCCAATAAAAGCCCCTGAGGTTGTATGTGGCTGTTCCTCAAAGCCAAGAGATTTTTTTTCTGGGTTTTGGATGGGCTTTTTAATGAGTTGGGAAACTGAAAAAAAAAATGTACATATGAATTGTTAGTAATTTTGAAGAAAGTGAAAGTAAAAGCTTTTCAAAAGGGGTGTATGAATTTCCAGATGGCCGCAGACTATTGGGACATATTTGGTAAAGGAAGAATGTGTGCATTTTCTTCATTATGTGGTAGATAATTTTGTCTATGAGGCCCTCTCTCAGCCTGCCTATTTTTCCTTAAATCACTAATCCACAGAAGTAACTGATTAATTTGATTAGGATTGGTGAAAGATATATTTTCTAGGTGTATTTTCCTCCCTAGCACATGAGGAATGCTGAAGATTACCTCATACCTGGTTTTAACCATGTAGAAGTACAAACCTCTGTTCTTGGGATACAGAGCAGAGATGATCTAAACATATTCTTCTTTCACTTCACCAGAGAGACTGAGTAACACACAGACAGAATAAATTTCAATTTTAGATAGTGAGACAGTGCAGCCTGGCAGAGGCACAGTAAAATGATGAAACTCGTTGCATAAACAGCTTTTGTTTATTACTGGTTGCACATCCACGTAAACTGGAAAATTCCCTTTTTCCCCAAGCTTTTTTCCTTGGAAAAATGTCCAAAGTACTGTAGGAGCAGATTCGGGGATTATTATTGAAAGGATTAAGTCCAGCTTGTTTCTAGAACAAACTTGAACAAACACCAATCTATTTTGTTCAACTTTCATAAAAAGATTAAGCTGGCTGCTTTATTCTGCATTACAGTAGTCACACATTAAAAAATTCTTTCCAAAGCAAAGGCACCGTTTTTATTCTATTAAAAAAAAATCATAAAATTGTAAGCAGGAATGGACAGGAACTGCTACGTTCCTGGGTTAATCCAGTGTGAACACGTTGCTCTGCAGTTTGAAGGCGGTTGGCAACTTTTTGGCAGGAATATTATTTATTTAATTAATTAGTGTGAAAAGAACAGTTTGGCTTGTTTTCCTGCTCTCCTTGCAATCAAGACCTTTTACTTGGTGGATGCTACATCGCTTCTTACATACCACTTTTGCAACCCACTTTAAGCTAATGCACGATGTCTTTCCTTCAATTTTGTGAACCAAGTTAAATCATGAGTAAACTAACTCTCTCTGACTGTCAGATGCTCTAGCAGATCCCATGGTTTTATTGCTAAGCCATTAAGAGACTTTTTTATTTTTCACTTAAACCTTCCCTGGACTGGGCTTTGGCCAGAGGCAATTTCCCCAGCTCATAAGTTTCATGCTTTGCATGGAAGAGAGCCTCCAAATAAGCATTGGCCCTCCCCTCTGGGAGCCCCACAGTCCATCAGTTTTTTGAGCACAACAGCCTGATCAGCTACACTGGGACACTCCATCAATTTAATGTGGAGACAGAAGCCCCTTTGGGAGTACCTGGTGGTGCTGTGGGGGAGAACTACAGAGACCAGATTTCTGTTGGACTAGATGATCTTAGAGGTCATCTTCCAAACCAAATGGTTCTATGATTCTATGAAACCTTGGGGAAAAAAGTGTAGTGAATGTATTCCTAGAGGGAGGGCCTTTTCTTCAAGAGCTCTCTCATTCATGGGCACCAGAAGCAGAGGGGAGTGCTCAGAGGGTAGGCACAGCAAGCAGAGGGAAATCATTACAATGGATTTTTTTCTTATCAGTTCTGCAACTTAAAACTACCCTGAAGAGACATGTTTCGACAGAGTTCTTCACACTTCCAAACAAAAGAGCTTTTCTCTCTTCCTCCCCCTCTCCCTCCCTCCCCCGCCCGAGTTTGGATGTACGGCTGGAGAAAAATGATTGCAGGCATTGTCTGGCAACAACAACCGCAGAGACTCTTCTGGAAACGTGTTGGGTCAGGTTCATGAGCCACGCACAGAAAGAGAGAGAGAAGGGGGAGGGGGGGAGGAAATCTCCCTGGCCAGATAAATAACTCAGTTTTGGAAGATGCTTTATCAGTGTTCCTGCTGTTCTGTAGCAAGATCCAGCCAAGATCCAGCTATGTCAGTTGTTTAGTCATCGGTAGTGGGAGAGGTGATATGCTAACAAAAGTATGCAGTAACAAGCATTTAAAATGCGATGTTTTATTAGTTTTTCAGTAAATACAGGGAGATGCTAATGACTTAATTTCTGCTCTTAATGTAATTCATGTTGTGAACATGAAAATGAGCAGAGGAATAATTCCTCAGTGTCTGGATCCTTTCACTGACCCTGTGCATGTTTGCACTTAAACAAAAGAAACTAAATTTGTGCCTGTGCATGGCTGAAAAAATATATCTATAGTCTTGTCTGGGTAATGTGACGAAAGGGTTTAATGTAACCTAAGGAAATAATTTGAGTATAAAATGGGGAGCTGATTAGAGTAGTAAAATAATCAGATGTTAAAAGGAGCAAATACAGGAGAGTGTAACAGCTAAAAGCCCGGGAGTGGGAATCAGGCCAGCTGGGGTTCTGCTTCCATTCAAGCATGCTGTGCAACTCTGAGTAAGTCAATAAACCTTGCAGTGTTTCAGCTTGACCATCTGTAGAATGGAAATAATAAAAATGTTATTCCCTGTCTCCCCAAACTACAGTGAGACATTGAGATGAGTATTTAGTCAGAGTGCTGTGAGTTGAAAAAAGACAGATTTAAACTTTCCCAAAGTTCAGAAGTTTGCATCCCCTTCATTTCTATTTGGGAGGCTCAACTCCACTTCTGTGATTATAAATCTGTTCTCCTCCCAGCTCTGTAGCTGCTTGGAATCTGTTTGCCTTGTGTGAAGATGCATTTGTGTCCGTGACAGTGTCACTGTGAGTCAGGGAGGTGTGTTACACTTCAGGAGCTGTGGCAACAGGAAAAACGTGCACAGTTAGGGATGAAAAAATGGAACAGAAACCATGGGACTAGTAGTTAAATTCTTTACATACTTCAGAGCTCTCTCTCTCAAACAATCCACTCAAGACCCAAATCTCATGAGCCCATGCCATATACTTTTAATTATGACAGCATCTTTCTTCTTTGGGTTGTTTTGCAGCTGTGAGATGGAGTGTGCTCTGGAGCCCAGGCATCACCAAGACTTATCTTTGTGCTTGTCCCCCTGCTCCCTGAAAAATGGGATGAGGAATGTTCTCAGTGCACGTATGTGCTCGCAGCCATAACTCTTGGTTAGGGCTTAAGTGTGTGCAGCAAAGGGACAGTTGGGACACATGAAATGCTACACAAGTGACCCTTGCTAAATTAGCTTTGAGCTGTTTCTAGCTGTAAATTGTTTTTCCTCTTAAATTCATCTCTGATTCTGGGTCATAGCTGGAAACAGAAGTGCTGAAATACAAATCCAGCCTTCCTGGTGTGTTTAGCTCAACATTGGAGTCTCCAGAGGTTGAGATAAGTTCCAGAGATTATTCCAATAGTTTGTTTGCTCGTTGAAAGTAATTTCCAGATTTCTGAGTAGTTCAGAAGGTGAAACAATCAATTAAATACACTCATGTGCATACTCACATGCACAGAATATCCCCAAGGTGATTAATGGGGCAAAATTTTTAAAAGGCACCAGGAGCCCAGTTCAGGAAAGCTGCAAAAACCTCAGCAGTTTGGACATCCAGTCTCTTCAGAGGCCGCAACTGGAATATCCCACATCTTTTGTGTGTTACATGCAAGTCAAATAACAAGCAAAAGAGCAGCACAGTTATTTCGTCAGAGTAAAACATACATTTTCTGTAATATAAATTCATTCATTTTGCACTCCAAAGTAATTGTAAAAATAAATACACACATGCAAAATATTTTCCTTTTTCCCATGTTCGGTTGGCAGTGGGGTTTTTTTCCACATAAATCTCACTAAAAGTCAGCCATATGGGAAGGGCTTACAGTGTGTTGTAAACAGCAGGTTCAGATCAAGGCTAAACCAGTGCTCTTGCTCCAGCCAAAGCCACAGGGTGCTTCAAACTCCCATCTATTTCAATATTGGAAACAAACTACTGTTCAGTAAATTGTGAAGACTATTTTTTCATGTTGCTACTCTTATATGAATTAATTTTCTTTCAGCTATGAACTCGGGGGAAAAATATGAGACAAAACAAAAGGAGGAAGGAAAAACTTTTCCAGTTACAGAATAAACTTTTTCATATTCTTAAGTTCATGTTGCAAACAAATAACTTGATCATTTATTTACTCTAAAATTCTTTACTTCTTGATATATATTTTATTTTATGTTTGGCAATATGGCAGCTGAGTCCTGAAAATTAGCTTGGCTTAGATACTTCAAAGCAATTTTATAGCTCTGAAGTGACTTTGAAAAAATATCTGCCTTTTTTCTAATTCTGTGAGTTTTAATCCTGGTCTGTACATGCAAATTCTGTAACAGTCAGTAGCATCTTTGGGAATTCTCCATGTATCAAGTTTCCCATGAAATTCTGAAAGTAAAGTTTTGCCTTTCTTATCTTATTGCTAAATGATTAAATATATATATATATATATATATATATATATATATATATATATATATATTTAAGTTTTTAAGGCAGTAGGCATTTATCACTTAATCATCTATGTGCTACTGAAGTTGGGAAATATTAAAGCTCATGGTTTACTCAAAGACGTAATCTTTTCTGCTTTAGATTGACAAGACTTAACTATCTTCTCATTGACTGTTTTTGAGTGTATGTCTCTGTCACTGACAGAGCTCTGTGTATCCTGTGTATTACAGTGGCAGGACTCCAAGGGAGTATTTGGCTATCAGTTTATTCACTAGATTTTTCATTCAAAATCCCCCTTGAGCTTTTCAGTATGGCTCAAATAAATTATCAGTTGGCTTAGAGTGCTGGCTGTAAATGTTTTGGCCTTTATTTGAGCATTAAAAAAGGCCTGGGAACTATTTCAGGGAAAGTATTATTAACAAATTCTGCATGATAAAAATCTACTATTTGTTTTGGTTTCCAACCAGAATTTTTTATTTTGGGGGAAGGGCAGGGAGAAGGTTGGTGGCAAGGAGAGCCATTCATATCAGAAGCAGTGTCATAATTACACAGAGTTAAAGGGCCTGTCTAGGAAGAGTATTTTAAACATTATACATTAATCTTTATAGACAAAGAGGGAAATTTCTGTGGATGCTTGAGGAGGGTGTCCAGCAGCTGGGTCAGTGGCCTGGTACAAGAGTCCTCCTGGAAGCAGAGGTTAAGGTTTCATTACGAAGCATTTCAGACAGTCAGAAGGCACATCCTGATTGCCAGGAAATAGGTATTATCCTTATTAACTCTTTGAATGCAAGTCAAGGTACAAATATTTGTGGGAAGCACCCAGAACATGCTGGAACACAAGCAAGGCTCCTTCAAAGGGCAATGCCCCTCCATGTTTTCCAGAATTACCCCATGCAAGTGGGTTTTCTTGCAGTGATCCTCAACATCTTCCTTGCCTTTGTTAAATTCTTTTCACACGGTGCTTCTGGTGGTGCCCTGGTCCTGTCAGGAGCGGCTGAGATTCTCCATTGGTTTTGCCAGGTGTGTCATGGAGTGTGGAGTTTTCCCTGTGCAGCCTGCAGATCTCTCCACATTCCTTCTTTAGCAGGGATATCCTTCATAAACCTGAGTTTCTTACCATCCTCAAGAGGCAACCAGGGCTAAGATTTTTGATTCATGTTTCATAAAACCACATGACCAGCTCTTATTGTTTTCTTTTCCCTCCATACTTTCTCTGGTAATCAGATCAATGTGTACAAGAACTGGCTTAACAAACTGGGCTATAGGGTCAAGATGGTTTCTTGTATCACTGAAACTCAGTAAGACCAGAGATTAATGGAAAATTTTCACCTCTAATCATTGGATGGATTTCTATTTTCCATCCATTTCTACAACTAAAAGTGTTGAAGAGACTTTTTTTAGCCAAAATTGGAAAAAGTAGACTAACACTGACACTAATTGACTCTGCAGATTGAAGCACCTTCAGGGCCAGCCCTGACCTGAATGATCTTGGAAGTAATCCTAAAGTGTGTTGTTGATAAAAATTAATTATTCTTGACTGTGCTTCTGCTGCTTTTAAAGTCAATGGCAAATGTCTAGCTGGCTTTAGAGGACCTCCATCCCACTGTATTTTCACAGTGACCCCACAACACAGTCTGCATGTCAGACTCCCAGGTAAAACATGCTGCCTGTTCACCTTGAGCAAAGCTGGAGATCGTAAGGTGCACTTCAACCATCCAAAAACCATTCAAAGGGTTTTTTTTTGGCAATCTTACTACTCTGCAGCATTAGCAGTTGCAGTCCTGTACAGGGAAAACCAGTTTATCTCCCCAGGGATTTCTCCTGGAAAGAGCTACTTGGAACCACTTAGAGAAACAGGAAATTCTGCAGTTTTGTAAATTATTTTCAAATTGATAGCCCTCATGGCAGATGGTTCTTCAGAAGCCTCTCCAAAGTGCTTCCCCAGTGCGCAGCTTGGAGCAACATTTTAGGAGGGCAAGCTGGTGGCAAGTAAGGACTGAGAAATGGATGAGGTTTGTCATGGAGAGGAGATGTTATTCAAATAGTAAGAAGTCCTAAAAACCTTATTTTAGTTAGAGGTGGCAAAAATCAACCTTTTTGGGAATAGAAGTTCCATTAGAAACCTCTGTGTTGTCTTATGTGAAGAGGACTACTTGAATAACATTTTCCATTGAATCTTCTTGGAATCATTGATTTAGAATTTTTCATTCTGGTCAGCATTTTAATCCAAGGCTGTACTTAGTCTGTTTTGTTGTCTTTTTATTCCTTTCAGGCCCTTTGTAATAGTGATAGAGTTTTTACTCTTTTAATGAAACATTTCACTACTGTCAACATTCATTATTAAGCTCAAGTCATTTATGTGTTTCCAAATTAAAATCGTTTACCAGCTCCACTCCTTGAAATATCTCAATATTTTTAGAGGTTAAAAAATTATGATATGCCATAATTTCCCATACACCAGAAATTCTATTTTCTGACCAAGGCATGTAATGGCAGCCCTTTTTTCTGTAAAAGTAACCGAAAGTGGGGTACTGAAGCCAAGCAGTGAAGCAGTTTGTCTTCCCTTAACTGCATTTTAGGGTTTATTATGCATACACACCTCTTGGTTTTGGCCATCAGGAGTGCTTCAGATCCTTACCAAAACTTTGTAAGACATTACCTACTATAAGACTGTGTTTTAATTATATGCATATTTAGCCACCTGACCTGAAGTTTTCCATTTTGGGCATCTCAGACTTAAATTTATAGGACTGTTTCAGCTGAAAAGCTTCAGCTATTCCAAGCAAAAAGATAGGAAGAGACACATACTTTTCTGCATATTATTGTAGTTATTTTTAAGCCTAATAAGTGTTTTGAGATGTTCTCCTGTATCCATATTTTGGAATGAAGATTTGAAATTCATGTGGAAGTTGAATCCCAGGTACATTTACTCTTTCTATTAAAAAAAAAAAAAAAGGGACCAACCAACAACAAAACAAAACCTTGACTTTTTATTTGACCAAAGTAAGAGCGTCTAAAATCACACATTCTTAGGGCAAGGGGAGCAGCAGATGAGGAGGTGCTGATCACCTGTCTCTGGCCACCAGTGTCAGAACACAAGGAAATGGAATAAAGCTGCATCTGGGGAAGTTCAAGTGGAACATCAGGAAAAGGTTCTTTACCCAGAGGGTGGTTGGACACTGGAACAGCTCTGCAGCAAGATGGTCACATCACGAAGCCTGACAAAACTCTTCTAAAGACCAAATAATAAAATTCTTTACTGAAACATGCATAACTACTCCTCTTTCCCTTTTTTTTTTTTTTTAGTAAGAATGTGTGAGATGCAGGTCAGAAGTTTAGCGAAATCCCTTAAATGATTATTTACTTTTTTCCTGAAGCATGGCACAGTTTGTTGTTTCTGTGACTGCTTGCATAGAGGATTCTGCAGAGAAACAGCAGAATTCAGACTTCCTTCACTAAATAAGAAATCAGAATATAGGACTTTATTTCCTAAGCTGTTTTTTATTTTTCTAAAGCTTCAAGTGATAAGTTCCTGAGTAACTACTGCTATATGAGCATATATATTCTTGCAAGAGGTTAGAGGGGTGCTGTTCTCCTTCTGTGCTTGGAGCCTCTGTGCCCAAGGGCTGAACTGAGATCTCAATTTATAAACACAGGTTGGAATGGACTTGTAGTTAGTAAGTAAAGGGTTAATGAAGGAAGATGAAGTTGATTTGAACTGAAAAACATTGGTTCAGTTCCTAGGTTTAGCCCCAGATATTTTATGTGTGAGCACAGGAAAGACATTTAATCCCTCCATATCTCAGTTGCATATGTTTAAAACAGGAATGAAAATCTAATCTTTCTGCCACCCCTTGTTTTTATCTCATCTCTTTAGATCATGCATTTTTCAAGGCAAGGGCTGCTTACTCTGTGTGTGTGCACCTAAAGTGCTATTAGTGTGTAGTAGGAATAATAATAATAATAATAATAATAATAATAATAATAATAATCGGAGTTCAAATTGTGACAGACAGCTCAGAGCCATTACACATTCAGGAGAATGAAAGACAGTCAAGCCCAAGACAGCAATTTTCATCTGAGACCAAATTTAAGAGTTTGGCAGGGCAACCAAATTTGGTGTTATGTAAGCTGGGCTTTGCAACTTCAAACCCTGGGTTTATTTATGTTTTGGGGGATTTTCCTTCCATTTCCATACAGTTCAGTCTGTAACTGGCACAGTTTTAGGGCTGGCTCGCTGTGGGTTCTACCCTGCTGCAAGCGACGTTTGGAAATCTGAAAAGAAGGTTTCTTTAATTAACTGAAAACCAGAGCCCATAGTCTACTTGATATGAAAAATAGACCAAATTATAGTGGTATTCATAGCCTGCTGGAATGGTTGGTTGTTTTGGAAAAAAATTGTTTTTAAAGGAGGCTTGCCAAGAAACTGTTCTGTCAGGAAATGATAAATGGCAGTTCAGAGACTTGAGTGGCCTGTGCTGTATGTATGTGCCTTGGTAACTGCTGACTCAATCCTGTGTGCTCCTGATGGCTCCCACATTCACAGCAAGGGAATTTACAGTCCTGATTCACAAACTCATTGCTGTCCTGCAGTTCAGGACTTTTACACATGGCCTCGGGATTGTTTTATCTGAAAACAATGCAAACACATTTCTTTAAATTACACTTCAGACAAACTTTTGGTTTTCATTACTTTTACAGTGTATGCTAGAAACCTTGCAATTTCTTTTCCAAGACTATAGTTTGTCTGAATTTTCCCTGCCAAGTTTGGTGTTTTCTGTTTAAGTCAGATTTTTTTTTTAATAGTATGTTTTCTACAAAGCTGTGGAATTTTAAGAAATTTAAATAACAGAACAGTGAAGGCTTGGCTAGAATTTGCATGACAGGGTTGGGTTTTAAAAAGTAAAAGAAAAGACTGTCTCTGTGCACTGAAGAAAGGTTTGCTTTCCACAATGCACCATTTAGTCACAGGAGTTCTTTGCAGTGGTATGTGTCATTTACTAGATTCTATTACTGTAGGGGATATGTTGCATGCAAGTGGACAAACCTTTGGAGTGTGCTCTTCTGAGTGCTAACTGTGATCCATATTTTCAGGGCATTTATATTACCTTAATCCCATTGACATCAATAAATTTACTCCTCATTTACTCTGGAATGAAAGAGGAGTGAACTGGGACTACTGTATATTTAGGCAACAGTGTTGCATAACACATCCCGCTCCTGAGTCAGCGGAGGGAGAGAGAGAGGCTCATGCAGTACACAGAGCTCAAGGCATTATTGTTTTTCTAACGTCGCCTAATGAATCTGGCTGAAAAGGGTCACACAAATGGTAGAAAAAATTTGCATCTACGTGTCCATGAAAATTTATGCTATGTGCTTGTAAAGATGAAGTACAGAGTTTGGAGATAATTTGGTAGAAAATATATTGATTCATTGCCTTTAGCTTGAATGTTAGAGTTCCTAGGCACCTTAGGAAGAATTTGTGTATTTGGTCATTTGCATCCTTGAAAACCTTTTTAGCATTCACATAGGAGGCAGTTGTGAAAATGCCAAATACTTCAAGGATCCCTTCTCTGCCCTGGCTTCATTATTTTTCTGCCTTGGCTCCTGTTCTTTGCTATTTCTGAACAAATCCTGCCTCTGCTCCCCTTTTATATACCCCATATATGGCACTGGGGCACAGAGCAGCTGCAAAAAGCTGGGTGGACAGCTCTGCCCACGCCCTCAGTGCTCCTTGCCTTTGGAAAATTCTGTTACTTGGGTACTGAGGGCAGCATGACACCTTGGCGTGTGTTGCATTGAAGGCAGCACCTACCTAAAGTAACCTTCTGCTCTGTGATTTCCCAGTGATAAACCTGCTGACAGCTTTTACATGCATTGATTAGGAGAAGAATAATGTGAAATGCAGATATCTCTGCCCCCTACAGCCACTTAGATGCTGGTTTTCACATAATGTGCCATTGATTCTACAAGTTTTGCATACTGAGCTAAGAGAAGTACCAGTGGTGATTAGCATCAGTGTGAACAGGGACTCTCTGGGAAGAACTGAACATGACTTCATGGGCAGCTACATCAGTGAAAGAAATGAATGCTCACCTTGGCATTTGACTTCCAGCATAACTGTAGGTGCATAGATAGCA
This sequence comes from Vidua macroura, assembly GCF_024509145.1. NCBI lineage: Eukaryota > Metazoa > Chordata > Aves > Passeriformes > Viduidae > Vidua > Vidua macroura. The sequence continues at coordinate 44,847,008 of NC_071576.1, read as the reverse complement.
CATGCAAATCACAAAGTGAGTAAATTATTTGGCATTTCTTCCATGCTTACAAGTTTTGCTGCATCAGGTATTGGTATATAATGAGAGATGGGAAAAAATGTTATTAACATGAAACTCAGAAGAATCATAGAATCACTAAAAATAGTGCTAAACTTAAGATTTCAACAGCAGTTTCTGATTACTCTCTTCATTTTCTCTATTCATTCCAATATTTTGTGTCCAGCAATGGGGTATCCCGGTCTTTCACCTTTAGAAACTTCAGAGTGTGAATCTGTTTCCAGGGTTGCCTAGTTTTGCAGCACTGGAATGACTGCTCCAGAAATATAATGATGTCTGTCTCCTGGGGTGGCTGATTTAAAACCTTTGCCATGAGCAGTGACCCCCAAGTGAGCGAAGTGCGTAATTAGTACAGGTGTTCACTGTACTAACAAAAGCATTTGTAGGCTCAGGGACAGTCTGCGAAGATTGAGTTAATGTCATTTTCCACACAGGGCAAGCTGCTTTGTCCAGCGGGGACATACAAGCCCTAAATTAACTGTAGAATTATAAACAGACCAAAATTATCATACATAAGGAGAGACATCTCATTTTGACCTCTTGTATTGTGCTTTCACTTGTATTGTGCAAAGTTACAGACTGTGTGCTTCACTTCTATCCAAATACATGGATCTTCTTCAGTGAAAAGCTCACCAGGAGTCGAGGGCGCTCAGAGAGTAAGGGAAGTGTGGAGCATTTTGCAGCAATGCATTGCAAACAAGCTTGACAGCATTTCCTCTGTGTGAAATACTCCTGTAGAAATGTTTCCCTGCAAAATGGCACTTATTTCTATTGCATTGGAGAGATGCTGTGATTGAAACAAGCTTACACTTTAGCCAGAGGCTTATTTTGCTATTGTACTAGATGCTCTGTTGTGCAGCAACAGGGGGGGGGAAACACAAAGAATCAAGATAAAGTTATATTTGTGCAGGCTGTGGATTTATTAGTTTTTAAGTCAGTAGAGCTGTTGTATAAATAATGCATATCAGAGCTGGTCCCACATGGTGTACTCACTTGCACATGCACACTGTGAGTACTCCCTGAGCCAGAGAAGAGTGAGTGCAACCAGACCTTCTGTGTCCTCTCTAAAAATCAGCTTTTAAAAGGCAGTGTCAGACACTTGTGTCATCATGACATCCATGTCCCTTCTAGAAATGTGCACTGGTGTGGTTATTGTGGGGGTCTCAGGCAGTGTGGGTGCCATTCCTGCCTCAGACATTGTTTTCTGCAGAACCTGAGGCAAGCCATTTCACTTTCTGTTGTTTCCATTTCCTCAGCCATGAGTACTGGGTATGATAAACATTTTGAGGCTTGGAGGTCTAAAATGAAAACAGAAGCACTTGGTCATGTTTATAATCTTTGTTATTCCCACTGCTGTTCTGGATTTATCTTAAAACTTAGCTACAACTTGAAAAGTTTATTTCTTGATGGCCCTGGTATTTTTCAAGTCAAGGATGGATGGGGTTCTGAGCAACCTGGTCTACTGGAAGGTGTCCCTGCCCGTGGCAGGGGTGCTGGAACTATAAGATGATATTTAAGGTCCCTTGCGGGACATTATATGATTCCATGAAAATATAAATCAACAGCTCAGGTACTATGTGCAGAAGCATCTTACACCCTAAAGGAACTGTGATGTTTGAGACTGAAGTAAAGCTCTTTCACATTTCAGAGCAGATGTGTCAGAGCTAAAGCTGTTAGTCAAATCCCATAAAGCCATCCATGAAAATGAATGAAAAAAAATCTTTATTAATTCTAAATTACATTAGCATTTTAATCTGTAAAGTCCTTAGTAGGTACTATGTAACAACTTTTTTTCAAAGGTTGCATGATTAGGGGTGAATGACTTTCTCCTAAGTAGCTGATTACTCTCTCTATTGGACTGGGGCAAAAATTCTACTTAACAAAAGAGATTAGCAGAAAAAAGAAAACAAATTACTCCAGAGTAAACTTTCACTCATTCAAGGAAAGTATGCAAGAAAAAAATAGGAAATGCCTGCAGCTAAAGCAGTTTGTGTGGTGATACCCAGATCTTCCAAGTAAAGCATGGTCTGGCCCCTGTGAACACCAGTGATCAATCTCCAGGAGGAGCAGGCTGCAGCTTGCTTCAGACACAGGGTGCTCATTCTCTGGTGTTCCCTTCCTGGAGTGCCACTGTCACTGAGTCTCCCTGGCAAATGTCCAAGACAAACTTGGTCCCTCTGTGGAGGATTACCCTTTATGTGACAATTAAAGTGGTGTCTCTCATTACTTGCAGCTACTGAAGATCCTGTAGAGCTCTTTGGCTGTCTCAGACAGGATCCAGTACCTTCTTTCTGCCACCGTGATGCTTTCCCCTGCTTTCATTGTATCACTGCTTTTTGTTCCTCTCTGTAAAAGCTGAGAAGTGTTACCCTGTGCTGTGAAACAGATGCTGCCTCCCATCACTGAGAAACTACATTTTGTTATTGATTTAACAGGGGTTAGTGCAGCCCTCAATGGCAGGGGCTGGATGGGAGAGAGCCAGCCACATGTTCATGCTCTGCCTTTGTGCAATTGATAACAGTCCTGGTTGGAGGTGGAAATGGAGAAGGGGTCACAAAGCTTTACGGTCAAGACTGTCACCACCTCTGCCTGAAGAGTCTTCCAGCATTTCATCATGTCTAGACTATATGTGCTGTGTGATCTTGTGTAGTAGCCTCCTCTATCATAATATAATATTACAAAGCCCAAAGCCCTTTTTAATTTTGAACAGTAAATGGTCATCATTATCTTCAGAATGTCATCATTATCTTCAGGCTACTGCCTAAGAACCATAAGAATAAGAGGTGGATGCACATCTAACATCTGGAGCCAAGCAGATCATTTAGTCTTCAAGCCTGTCATAATGATTAATCAGCTAGGAAAGACTGTGAGCCTTTTGCTTCCACCACGGAGCAGTTGCTTGTGCTGCCAAGAGATCCACTTCTGAGTCATGGTTTACCAGTCCAAACAAATGCCCAGCCTGGCTGTATTCCTAGAAGAAGTTACTGACAAAGAAATGTACTAAGGATTTTTTGTTATCTTTGTCATCCATTACATTTTTCAAGCATGTTATTTTGTCAGGAACATTTGCTTACTTTTGAAGGCATTATAGCTTAAAATGTTATGGAAAAGAGCCTTGATATTTTAACTGACTCAAAACCAGAGGGAAACCTGCAATGGGAGTAATTGGGAAAGTTAACCCATGCAGCACTTGCCACCAGTAGCAGCCAGATTATCTGTCTCTTAGTTTTCAAAATGTATGAAGCCTCCAAAGTGTTGGGAAATTGGCTTAACACCATAAGGTTTTATTTAAGCAGTAGGAAAAAAGGGGAACAGATATGAGTCTTTAAAATCTAGTTTTTGAGACCTTGGTGTATACAGAAGACCTGTTTTTGGGGTTTCCTCTGCAAGAAAGTTGGTTAGAAGCTAACTCTGGAAATTGAAGCTGATATTCTTGCACAGCTGGTTGGCTTCAGAATTTGAAATTTTAAGCAAAAATGTCTAAAACTACAAAATGCTTAACAAAATAATCACTTCATTCCCCCTGAATTCATCTGGAAGAGCTGCTGAACTCCTGCAGGCATGGTAATGACTTTGTATGAGCCATGAAATTTGACTGAAAACCCTTCTTCATTAGCAGTTGGTTGCCTTTGTTGTAGTTTTGCTCCTGGTATCTATAAGATCTCCTAGTTTGCCTTAGTGAATAACACCATGACAGCCAACAAGCAGTTTCTTTTCCTTGTAAACATGGGTTTCCACTGGTAAATATATTACATTCTAGTTCACTCATTGGTTATTTGCTGGCTTTTGATTGATTGTATCTGTATCCACTTTTTGAAGTGCTCAGTAAACAAATGAAATGTGCTTTTGGGATGTCCATTGATTTTAGAGGATGCAGAGAACGTACATCTTCTCTGGATTTCAGCGGGGTTTTGCTGAATGCTTAAATTTCTACAAAATACAAGTCATTTTATATTTAGAAGATTCTGAAGGAGATATTTCCAGGGATATGATTTCAGCAGAATTCAATGATGTTTAGAAAGGTTGGGGGAGTAGAGTGAGCTCACAGACTTTTTATCACCACTGAATTTCACCTCTGATCTCTAGGCAGCCCCTGAGAATGAAAAGTGCCTTTGGAACTGCGTGTGGTTTTCTTTCGTTCCACTGAGCTTTCCCACTGAAATTTTCTGTCTTGCATCTGTGTCTTTGTAAAGCTTAATGCAATGGCAAAACAAGAGGCCGCCTCCTTTTTGAGGAGCAGGCTCAAGCAAACAGGAATACAGCCCTGGTTTTGTGTGTTCAAAATGGGTGCAAACTTGCCACCTTATTTATCACCAGGATTTCTAACCTTCAGATGCCATGGCCCATAAATTACTTCCCCATAATAATATTTATCAAAGTATTTCTGGTCTAATTATTCATGCTGAGCTTGTTCTTTAAAAATTTCTCTTGAAAGAATCTTTTTAAAGATTTTCTTTTGAAAACAAATTCATGACCACATCAAACAGAGATTCATGTTGCCGTTAGTTTAATTACCAGCAGCCCTCAGGGAAAACTCATTGTTGTGTAATTGCTTCTCTCCCTTTCTCTCCCCCACTCTTTTTACCTTCCCAGTTTTGATTGCTGCAGCAGTCATCATATGGTTATTCATTTTTTAAGCTCATTTTAGGTACTAAGGGGGTTATGCCCTTTTTTGCCCACATAGTAACTATCAAATTATAAATAATTAGTAGATTATGGATGCTGCAAAAGGAACTGGCAAAAAAAAAAAAAAAAAAAAACAACAAAAAAAAAAAACCAACACTTTTTTTGAGATAACAGTTGAAGTTATCTTTGTTTTTAACTTTTTAAGCAAAAAGGCAGATAGTGATGTCCTCCCTAGTGCTATCCCATGCCATAACATTAGATCCATAACCTGCAGATCTATTCCAGCCATGAAAGCCACTGCACCTAGTCTGGCTTTATTTCCTTTGAAAAGCAGTATGGATGCCTCATTTGGGTGAAGTGCAAAACATAACATAAGCAGTGCTGACCTAACACGACATGACACATAGCAGATTTGTTTTAAAAGAGCAGCAGTCTCAAATCTGTTTTGAATTAGAAAAAGTGTTTGAGGGAAAGGAAGGAAAAAGGGAACCATTTCATAGCAGGCATCTGAAAAATAACAGTTTGGAGGAAGGAGGAAAATTGTCAGGCAAAACCTTACAGTTAAAGCTGAAAAATGTATTTCTAATACAGGGGATTATGAGTGTATATCTTATTCTTTGTTCTTTTAAAAATAAAATCTTGGCAATTTAAGTGCATACTATGATGGTCCAGAATGAGAACATCTATTCAAAGGTGAAATTATCAGCAGTACTCTGGCAAGAAGTTATTAGTCATAGTCCCAGTATCATACAAGAGCCAGAGCCAAGGATTCAAGAAGTAAAACATTCCCCTTTGGAGAGAGGTCAAGATTAGTCACTTTTGTTTTCTTTATTGAGGGGAGGGGGACAGTGGGGGTTGGGTTGATTTGGGGTTTATTTTGTTGGGGAGAAGAGTTTTGGGCATATTTTTATGCCAGTTTGGTCTTGTACTCTACACTTTTTAACCCTAAAGTGACGTAAATATGCCACTGTTCCACACGGGGAATGGGCATCTGCAGCTAGGGGAAAGCTGTTGTCTGACAGCCAAACTCCTGACAACGAAAATATAGAGTGATATTCAGAGACTGTACTGCTGTGGTTAAGCCAGCAGAAAGGTTCCTCCAGAGGCAAGAGCCACAGGGAGTTTTCTTCACATCTGTGGAACTGAAGCATCTGAAATACAAGTGCCTGTTAGCCAAACAGAGAGCCTTCCTTTCCTCTGCAGATAGGTACCAGGGTGCTCAACCAGAGGGACCCCGTGGAGAAACATTTTACTGAACAAGAGTGTGATTGAGTATGAGAAAGCAACCTGCTTTCCAACCGCCTGTCTCCATAATAGAAACCAGAAAGGCGCTGTGTGGTTTTCCTTGAGACTGGAAGATGTGCCCAGGACAGGGAGAGTATTTTTAAGGTTTTGTTAGAGACACTCATCCAAGCTGATGTTAACAATGTTTATTGTATCTGAAGGTGGGCTGCTGTTTCCCCCACCTTGTGCTGGCAATAACAGGATTTACCTGCTGTGCTTAGGTGCACCCAGGTTGCACAATGTTGTAGATGCACTAAACATGGAATCATAGAATATCCTGAGTGGGAAGGGACTCACAAGGATCATCAAAGTCCAACTCCTGGCCCTGAAGATGACCATCATTTATTCTAGAACCCTATTCAAACTATTACACAGAGATAAGGGGCTTTTTTTCCTGATTTCTTTGGTCAATATTTTCGCTATATTTCTTGTTATCTCAAGCCTGTTTCCCATCCTCCATAAGGCTGGATTTCAATTTAAGCATAATTTGGGAAATTGTTTATGATTATGGAGCTGGATGGATATCCAGTGATTTTTGTAGATACATTAACTTCTAATACTTCTGGTATCACTGATTCACTTGCAAAGAAAGAATCCCTCCCTTCTTGCCAACTCATGTCTTATCTTTAAACAGAGAGGGAGGAAAGTTGTGTCTGGTCAGAGATACTGTTTCCTGAAGGTGGGGCTGTAGTTAATGAAGATAAGCTAATTCTTGAAAATATCAGAGTATTCAGTTAATAGGATAGGAGGATTTGATCATCTTTGGTAGTTTCTGATGAAAGTTATATTTAGAGACAAGACCCTCACCTTCACTTTCCTGGCTTCATGTAAGGAGGGAAAAATACTCCAAACTCCCTTGTTTATCTACTGATACACTGTTAATTTAGAGGAAAGGGTTAAAAAAAATCTGACCTTTGTAATATTTTAGAGAAGAAAAAAAAGCTGTATCCTGAGGCAGTGTTGGGCCAAAGACTAGATTTTGGATGCTGTTCTAACTTGAAAATTTCCATGTGTTTTAAGTCTTGTCTGATTTATCTAAAACAAGAGTCAACCACAAATTTTAATTGCTTGCCTATAGCCTTCTGGATGCCAGATAGATCTGCGAGCGTTGCACACATCTGGGCATGGACTGAGTGCTGGGAGGCCAGCAGGACTGGCCAGGGGGCCTAGGGAGCGGTGAGCCAGCAGATGTGCCTCGTGGCCCAAGACTACATCTAGAAGTAAAGAAAAGCTCTCAGGAAAAGCTGATTTCCAACAGTTTGGGTGCTTTAAAGAAGCCACATATTTTTTGCAAGTTGTTAATAATGGCAACAAAAGCGCTGAACCTAGACCCCAGTTCTCTGCTCTCTCTTTTTCAGTGGCAGCTGTTTCCAGTCCTGCTTCTGACCATCTCCTGCAGCCACATCCATCATGGTCCTCATTCCTGTCTTGACTTACTAGCATTTTAGGTCAGCCCTTACCAACATTTTTACCCTCAAGCCTTTCTGAATCCTCTGCACTTCTAAAAGAATAATGGAATCACCACAGAATGGCCTGGGTTGGGAGGGACCTTAAGATCATCCAATTCCAAACCCCTGCCATGGGAACACCTTCCACTAGACCAGGCTGCTCAGAGCCCCATCCAACCTGGCCTCAAACACTTCCAGGGATGGAGCATCCATAACTTCTCTGTGCAGCTTGTTCCAGTATCTCACCAGCCTCACAGGAAAGAATTTCTTCCTTACACCTAGCCTAAATTTCCCCTCTTCCAGTTTGAACCCAGAAAAAAAAAAATCTTAAAAGAAGTGCTGTTCAGAAATCTTTCTACCTTTTGAGGTCTTATACTCCCTAACAGTCCATGACCAAATGTATTTCACTCTCCTGTAATTTAATTCTCCCAATTGCCAGCATCCTACTGACCTCTTTGTTAGAAGAGTAACCTCTTTGTTAGAAGGTTTGTATTCATCTTAACTTGCTTCTGTCAGTCAAGCAGCAAGTTATAGACAAATAATCTTATGAAGGTGATCCATAAAAAAACCAAACCAAATTGTAACCTTTGATTTCTACTTATTCCTCACAATTTTTAAGATCTTAAAGGAATTGCTCTCTTACATAAGTACAACATCTGTTGTTGCTGCTTGTTTCTTTGTAGGGAAAAGTGGCCATATCATAGAAGAGAGTTTTGATAACCTGCTGCTAATATTCTGTATTTGGTCTGCTGTGTTTTTCTTTATATTATATTATTTATTCAATCACATATTACTGAAGTGGCTTTTTCATATCAGTTGTTTAGTTTTTGACCCATCAGAGTATGTCTCTTACTACCATTGGTTTCAAATATAATTCAGGGGAGACACCTAATCTGAAAAATTACATTATAGTTGTAACCTACACTCTTCTAAGAATCATAAAAGAAATAGACCTGAGTGAATAGTTAAGCAGAGGTGTCATATTTCCAGAAACTTTGAGGAAGCTTTTAGAAAAACATGATTTTCTTTGAGAAAAAGAACATTTGGAAAAGAAAATTAATTCTCTGCAGTTTGGTTACTTGCTGATCAAAATTGCTTTCCCAATCCTAATGGAAAGAACAGATGCATAAATCAACCGTGTAATTTCTCCCGTTTCCTATAGCTTGAGCATTTGCTACCCTAGATCTTGCGCTGCACAACCAGAACAAAATTCTCCAAACAAAAAAAAATTACTTTAAAGTGCCACAAGTGTTACAGGTAGTAACCAAATGGCTACATGCTGGTGTTGCTAGATTGTTTTAATTCCCAAAGCAATTTTTAAAAACCATGCTACAAAACTGAGTTTCTTTACAGCGCGTTAGGAATTTACTGTAGAAGTCAAGCCCTTTGTAATAGTCCACTGATATCAAGATAACTTCTGGAGAATCAGAGCAACTGGTTTATAAATCCTGATTCTTGCTGAGCTCTGATCCTGGCTCAATGGCTCAGAATTTTCTCCCCAGGGTCATCACCCTCTGTTGAATACACAAGCGGCACACCCTGATCAATGGTGAATTCTCAGCAGCTATTCAAGGGCTCTTACTACAAAAAATAAGTGGGTTTTTTTATGCTTTTGAGAAGTGTAAGATAAATATTTTCCTATGAAAATACACAGCAAGACGAGAGCAGCAACAGTCTGAGTTTATTGAAAAAACAGAACAATTTTTAGTATCTCAAAGCAGAGATTGCCACTGATAGCTTTTTGCAAGAGAGCTAATTCTAGAACTCAGGGTGTAGCAAGTACCTTTCATTCCAAAGATGCTTTTTGTCTGAAAAATGTCCATTTTATTTGTCAGTTAAGATAGTGGTTACAGTGTTCATATAATGTTTTCATTGATTAGAAAAAGATTTGTTCATGTAACCCTTAAAACCTGTCAATTTTGTTCCTCAGAAGCTCAGCCCTCCTGTTTTCCAAGCAGTGATCAATCTTACAATAGAGTGTTTTTTCACTGGCTCCACTTCTTCAGTCCTTCCCCTGGACACCACACACATATTTTCTTCTTTGGCCAACTCTCAAGGGAAAGTACAGACAGTCTGGAGAGCAAATCTTCCTTCATACAGATTACATTCTCCTTTAAACACCTCAGTGTCAGGAATATAACCTCCAGCAAAACTGCTGTCTTATCTTGGGCAACAAAATAAACACATCAAAGTCAGAAGTTCTGATAGGGGGTTTTGCAAGAATCTGGTATCTTGGGCATTGCAAATGGAAGGGATTTCCACATGCACATTCCATGATTTTTGAAGAATCATGCACCTGAAGAAAGAAATGTTCCTTAATAATACTGAAACCATTGGTCTCTCCTGCCACTATTATAGAGAAATCTTTAAAATAAATTCTCTGGGGAGATTCCCATACCAGAGTTCCTCTAGAAATCCACTTCTAACATAATTCCTGTTCCTGTCCTCAGAGCATTAACTTTTATGCTCCAGGATAAAGCATTAACTTTTAGAAATGCTGAGATACCAACATGTGAGAGAGAGGACTCAGCAAGAGGAGCCAGGGGAGTTTCTCTCTGAAGCTTTCTCAAGTATTCTGAAGAACTTAAATAGAAGGAATCCAACGAAAGACAAACGTGATTTGTAACAACGTTTTCTTCCAGAACAGTCTCACTGTTGTTAAGTACCACTGGATACTGATACATTCCTTTGTAACATTGCCATTAACAGGTATCAGAAGTTCTGGAATATTTTTTGCCTTTCATCTTCTCTCCAGCTGAGTCATTGGTGTGCCTGGTGATTATTTTGTTAGCAGAAAGGACCTTTTTTTGTGTTTTTATGAAAAATAAAGCTAGCTTATTGCTGAGTGAGGCACTGAACAGCACACACGTTAGAGATTTGATACAACATGGAGAGATGCTCAAAGAAAGTATCATTTTTTATTCCTCTGGCAGTTTGCTACACTGCAGAGCAATACAGTCCTCCTTAGTTACAGGCCACCAGAAGTGATGAATTCATGAAGATCTCCCCAATCCTCTTTGGTTATTTTTAAAAAGTGCTTTAAAGAATTAGTTCACTTTCAGCCAAAAAGCTGTACCCAGAGGAGTGAAGGCTACTTAAATCAGGGCAGCAGACTTGGGAGTTTAATGTTGTAAAAGCAGCTGAAATCTTCCTTTATCACATTTTTGTTCAGCTAAGTGTTGCTTGCATCCTGGTTTCCCTCTTCTCCTTTAGTAGCTTCATGCTTGGCTGCAGCCCCCCTGAGCTCACTGAGTGAGCAATCAGCTGATAAAAATTCTCTTCATTATGGACAAAAAATCTGTTTAATCAATGAACCATGTTAAGAACATAGGTAGTAATAAAACAGCATTCTGTTCAAAGTGACTATATTTTTTACCCTTAATATTTACTTTTAAAATCCCTGAGGATGAGAATGATGGGCAGATGACACAGCTTTAATCAACAGCATTAATCAGCCTTGATCTCTACAGGTTATGGAGCAATACTTGGAATAACCTATTAATAATTTGTGGTCTTTGTGGCTGAAATTATGCCAAACTCAAAATTTTGTCCTTCAGCTTCCCATGGCTGAAAATACTGTTCCACTCAGCTCTGTAATTGTGTCTGTCATTGCCGTTTCCTGGTAAATTCCTGTAATTAGTTTTGGGAGTAGGTCTCCAAAGTGCTACGCCTTAGTTCTCCATTACACGGGAGACCCTTCTGTCCCTGGAGCCAACCAGGCTTCTGTGTTTTGTTTTGTTTTGTTTGTTTCATTTTTAAAATCAAGGGAATAAATTAATTGTTACATATTATGTTCCAGATCATACCATGAACTTTTTATGAAAGCTTAAAATTACAAAGTGTTTCAAGTTAATATAGCATGAAGATTTGCAGAATTTTAATAGATCAAAATAATAGAGAATTTTAATTGAAAATTATTTTGTTCTTTCAGGAAGAACAGTCTCTGTCTTGTTCAGTAGCACCTCCTGGAATGCCTTTGATCCCTTTACAAATGTTATTACCTTTATAAATTCATGTCACTAAGGCTATGAGAATTGGGATTATTCAGCCTGGAAAAGAAAAGGCTTTGGAATGGCCTTCTAACACCTGAAGGGAGCCTACAGGAAAGATGGAGAGAGACTATTATAACTACATGTTATAACTTTTCCTCATGATGTGCCATTTAAGATTTGTGTGCTAAACTTTCAGCCTTTGTGAGGAACTATTTGGTTGTGGGTTGTTTTTTTTCTCAGTGCACTGCATGGATGGGATTTTATTCATTTCTGAGAGATTCAAAACTTGTTTAAATCTTCTCTCCATCTGTGCTCAATCTATGACCCTTAGATTTTTACTTTTTTTTTTAACTTAACTCAGAGGATGGAAAAAATTTGTATTCATACAATATTTCAGTAAGATTTAGGAATAACTGTGGTGTGTAATTTCTGAAGTTTCAAACACTGCTTCCTCTTCCCAACAACTGTGAAATGCAAAGGAAATTATTTTGCATATAAAGAATCTGATCATCCAAACATCATGCTTCTAATGAAACATAAATCAGCTACAAAGAGCTTACTTAGTTTTTCCTAAAGGAAACAAATCAGTCTGAGTTATTTTTCTATGTAATTAACAATGTTTGCTGTTTTAAGTAGAGAGATCAAAGTTGATCAAAGTGGTTAAGATTAGAGCAATATCAGCAGTTTTTCTGTTTGCTTTACTTTTATTCACTATGGCATCAGAGCGAATTCCTAATCAAGTAAATGTGCTTGAAAGTATGATTCAGGGGGGATGATACATTTCTCCATGCTAACTGCCTAAAGCTGGCTTAAAAAAAAGGATATTGCACACAATGGCATTTTTCTAGTGGGTATAATTATCTCTGCAGCAAGCAAGTGAATGATGTATTTCAGGATGTGTGTTTGGATGATGACAGGCACATTGGGCACGTTAATAAGCCAGGTCGTTCACCAGCAAGCCTCTTTTTCTGGTACATCAGAGGCCTGTGATGACAGTAGAAGTTGCTTTCTGGTGGCTTTTACTTCTCCTTTTAAAGTATCTCATACTTTAAGCAGATATTCCTTTGGCAGAATTAAAAATGGGGGCTCGCTGCTGCCTCATTTGCCATTGTCATCTTTTCTGATAGAGCCTCGAGAAGCAGAAGATCCATGTTCAGGAATCCAGACTGCTCATTCTCTTGTAATGTCCAAAGAGCATGTTACTATTTGAGATTGATGATTCAGTCCAAGGTTGGTACAGAGCCCACTGAAGCCACTGGGAGTCTGTGCTTGCCAAAATCTACCACTGAGTCCAGTGTGTCTTGGAGCAAGCCCTTCACAGGCACAGAATCCCCTGGGAAATGGAAAGCAAAAGTGATTAAACAACAACTAAACACAACCAACTTTCTGGACCTACCTCCACAAAATCTTTGTGGCTTTAGAGCCCTACCCCAAAAAGCAGGAATATGGATGACAAAGGTCTTTACTTTTAATGTCATATGGGTCAAGTCAATAGCAATTAGCTCCTGCCTCTGCTTCTGTGGGCCTCCTGCACTCCACAGCTGCAGCAGCCAGACCTTGTTGCCTAGAAAAAATTAGACAATTATCTCTGGGAATTTATTTCCCAGCAAGAATATTCACTTCTCACTTCTCCCCAGCACTTCATCACCAAGATACACAGCTGTTGAAGGACTATCCAGATCTCAGTCCAACCTACTGTCATGTTCAATAGTTCATCACTGCAAGAGTTTCATGAATGCACATTTTCCAGATATATCTCCAATCTCTGTTCCCTCTGGTAATCTCTGCCAGGAATCACAAATTAAGACACATATGCATATAAAAATCCCTCAGTTCATTTAGAATAGTTAGCAAAAAGACATTTCTTGTAGAAGGAAAAGTTGTCTTTTGGATTCTGAAGATAGCTGTTTGTGTGGAGGCTTTCACTACAGTCCTTCCAGCACAGTTGTCTCAGAAAACAAATAATACCTGGGCAGTGGGGGATGCAGGAATGAGGTATTTTTGTAAGTTTCACTACACTGATTTGTACTGTGACACTTGGAGCATCACGAGTTTGCCATATATAATGGGCACCATTTGGGCAAAATGTGTCTTTTTTTAAGGGAGGGAATAAATAGTGATGAAATGGGAACCTGATGATCTGCTCAGTTTTCCATCTGTGTTTCCTTCTAGAAATCTTGAACTTATCTGTTCTTCAGCTTCCTCGTTTCATAGAATCTCATCTTTCAACAGCCATTTCCATCCAGAATTACTAGTGTTTCATGTACCATCTAGGGTGCTTTGCCTAATGTTTTCAAAACCAGCTGCAAAGTATAAATCTCTGGCACCTCATATTTTTAAATCACTGTATCTGCTTCCCTACCAGTTGTACTAAGTGTTTGAAAAAACCCAGCATTTTCTCTATAGTGGAAAAACATTTTAGTCTCTGCTGAAATCCTCCAGGTTTGTTGATGTTCTGCTCAGTCTTACTGTCTTTTACTATCCTGTGTGATACTTGGATGACAGCCAGGCACATATAAATTGCTCCCACTCATGCTCTCTCTGGCAGTTTTATGTGCCTTCCACTACTTTCTAGCAGATATTTTAGGCAACAATTTATTCCTATCACAGTTTTTTTTTCCTGTTTGCTTTCTTTTCACTTTCTAAAAAGTATTACATCTTTTTGCCTAGAATTTACTCAGTGTTTTAGGATCCCTGTGGATCAGTGGGTCAGAGACTGCAATGACAAAATCGAGGCTTTCTTATTATGATTGAAGAAGCGATTAGGAGGCTATAAGGCAGAGTCTTACTGCTTCATCTCAATGCTTTTACCACACAAAGGGTCAGAGAGTGGGCAGGACTAGAAGTGCCCATCTTGCTCTTGGGATATTTTGCTCAGTGCAGAGAGGAGGCTCCCAATGCCACATAAAAGGGGTGACACTCCTAGAAACACCTAATTTTCAATTTTCCTCTGAGTACCACAAATATATGCCAAAAAACATCCATAATCTAACCTCTCTTAGGTATCAGCTTTTTCACTGTATTTTCTCCTAAACATTAGAAGAAAGACCAGAAAAAAGGAGGACAGGGGGAGAGAAGTGAAATTAAATAATTTAAGTAGCCTCTGTCTAAAGAAGAAAATTAGCATTATGGATACGGGCTGAACCCCTGGAGTCCCCCAGAAAAGAAATTAATTTTCAGCCATCTTGGAATTCTTAGTTTCTGTCTTGCTGTGTGTCATTGCTCATGTCATTCAGATGGCAATCCTAGGGAATGCTATGTCAGTGGGCTTTGAGAGCATAAAACTGACTCATGTCCCACTCCTAGCTGCTATTCACTCATGGCAGTGAAAATACCGATGGGCATTTTGTGGCCTGAGATGTTAATTGAACCCAAATGTAGCAAAGCGCATTACTCAGTCTCAGCTTAAAAGTTGATTAGATCACTGCAAGTCAAGCAGTTATTTACTAGAGCGTATTGATATTATTAGGGCATAGAAGCATGCTACAAGTTTATGATTTTTGGTTTTTTTAAATATGGACACAGTAATAACAAAAAAAAAAATAAAAAAAAAAAAAACCACCACCCACAGAAATTCAGTTCTGGGACTTAGTTCCCTATTCCAGCAGATCTTTTTAAAATCACATTTGTCATGTGTTCACCCAGATATAAAATGAGTGTCAAAGCACACACCAGAGGTGAGTATTAGCAAGCTTGTCCCCCATCCAACCCTGACCAATTGCATTAAATTTCTAATGATCTTTTTGATGAACTGTGAATCTGTGGCATCTTCACAGAGGTTGCTGTGATCCTAATTAATGTTACATGTATGTCATCCAGTTTGTTGCAATTTTCTTGCATGCTGCTCCTAAACATCCTCCTAAACAACAACAAAAAAAAAAAAAAAAAAAAAAAAAAAAAAAAAAATCCCTTTGTCTTTGTAGGTCACACAAATGGACCAGAAGCTGAACCTCATCACAGACATGCTGCATCATCTGGTTTCCCGTCAGCAGGGGGATGAGGGCAACAACAGATCTCAGAGAAGCAACAACAATGTCAGTTCAGAGCATTTCCTCCCTAACAACACCCTGCCCACCTACGAGCAGCTGACAGTACCGGGAGGAAGTGAAGACGACATCTCCTGATGTGGTGCAAGTCTGGGTTGGGTTGTTCCTACTTTTCTCCTCTGAACGGGACTGAGTGTTGAGAACCTGGGAGAAATTAAGTTCATCAGCCAACCAAGAAATCGTGCAACTGCTGTATCTACACCACTAGTCTCAAACATGCTAAAGTTTCCCACAGTAGCCAAAGGATTGCCAGGCTGTCTTCCACCAGACAAAACTTCTGGAAGCTCCACATTGATTTTGTTCCTGAACAAATGATCACAACTTGTTATTTCTCAAAAAGACCAAAATTATGTAAAGACAGGCAAAATGGCAAGGATTTAGAGTTCCTGTAATAATAATAATAATAGTAATAATAGTAATAATAATATTATAATAATACTTGAATTTAGATGGAAAAAATGTATTCTGTTTATGAATCTGCAGATAGCAATTTATTTCTATTACTAAGGTTTTTAAAACAAACTAGGATAACTTATGTTATTTTTATTGTATAAACATACACTAACATTCTAGACAATAACAAACCACATACTGAATGATTTTCTTTTTCTGTTTTATTTTAGTGTTACTACATAAACAGTTATCAGATAATGACCAGATTTTTTAAATCTGTTTTTCTTCAGGGAGGAACTAATCCTTAATCTGGAACAATACTATTTATAGTGGAAAGTGCTATAGATTTTCTAAGATACCAGTTTTTCATGGGGAGGCAATAAAGTATTATATAGCAAAAAAAAATCATTCTGCTTTCTAGAAAATTGTTGCCAAAGAATTTATATATAAATAGAAAACACAGTGGTCTGAATGTACTTGTCCTGAGCATTTTAAAATGAAGGCTTTCTACTTCTTAAATCTACTGGTTTTTAGCTGACAGACGCCAAGAATAATACAAGAGGCTGAAGTGGCTGGACTTCACTGGTCAAGTATTTGAGCTGGCCACTCACAGAACATCCATAATCCTTGCAGGAATCAAGGCTTCAGTTCAGGAAAGTATTTCTAATCCACAGAGCACATATGACAATTTTAATATTTCCATGAATAATGTCTTGAGAAACTCAACCCCGTACAAGAGTTGGTTGGTATTGGCAAGTGCCAGCTCTTTATTTAGAGAATTGAGGGCTCAGCTACAACCCATGGAGCTGAACCACACTGCCCCACATGATGACTGCAATGAAATCAACAGTGTTGGCTCAGTGTGAGTTCTCACACACACAAGGTGAGCAGGAGTTGGGCTTTGATTACTAAGGCTGAAATTGCGAAGCCGTTGCAGAGATTCAGCACCTGAATCATGTCAGTCTTTAAAGCTGACAGCCTCAGAAAAAGCTCTTTAGTCCAACGTGGTGGTAGTGGTAGCTCAAACTGCTCGGGAAACGAGATGTACACAGATTTATCAGCTCTTGCACTTTGAGCATCCTACACATCCAGTGCACCCTGTTCCCCTCACTGCAGAGCCTGTACCCCACAGGGGTCTCCCTCTCCTGGGGGATGCCCTAAAGCCTCATACCTTGGCACAGCAGTTTATATTTACCAGTCTTTTGCCCAATATTACCAATCTGAAATACTGATGATGAATGAGATCACAGGTAACCTCCTCATAGGGAACTCTCACAGTCTAGGCTTTCTTACCAACATTTCATCTCTTTGACTTGGACTGCAGAGAAAGTCCTATATTAAATATCCTGTATTTAACTTTCCAGATTCTGTTACAGTTATCCAGCCTCTCTGTTGTACAGTAGATAAATGTTAAGGGTGTAAAAATTTACAGGCATAAAGAAGAATTGTGTCAGGGCATTATATTTTCGTGGAAATCAAAATTATTCTCATGATTTTGAACATTTTTAAATGAGATTTGCTATGTAACTTCAGGTTATCAATCAGCCTGTTAATTTCCTAATAAAATACAGGACAAGAGTGCCATGTCTTTTGGTTATTCTAAAATCCAGACACTTGATATACACAAGAAAGCAGATGGCTTTTCTTCTCCTTTCTCTTTTAGCCCACTGTACAGTGTAAATATGCCTTATTTGCAAGGCATGACTGTAAGGCTTCTGCTGATTCTTCACTAGAGAAATAAAAGAAAATGTGGACTTTATTGGCTGGGATGACTGGAGAGAAAGGTGTGTCACATAGACCTGGCTGAAAGCAGACAGGTCTGTGCATTTCTAGGGGCATTGTTTTAAACAGAAAATATGTCCATTCCTGCCTGTTTGTTCCCAAGACCAGACCTCCATTCTCTGTTTGACGCCTAATCTTGGTAATAACAGCATGACACAGCAAACACTTAACGCAAAACATAATTTCCCTTTCTTGTCAATTGGTCTGTAACCAGCTGAAAGTCTCCATTGGAACCAGATTCATTGGAATCACTGGATTTTACAGGTTTTTGAGGCTGGTGGCCAGTTGTGAGGTCAGTGATTCCTCACCTGAGTCCAGCTGATCCTTTCAAAAGGTACAAAGCTCTGAGATCTACTACTTCAAACCTTATAATCCACCTTGCCCTAAGGAAAAGAAGATAATCCCTTTTCCCTGGTGATGAGGGATGTTATAAAATGAACCATCAAAATTTACTATGCAGCTGCCTGGAGCAAGCCATCCACATGGCCCACCAGAGACAGATCTGACCTCTCTGCTTGGAGGACTGCCTGGGATTATCTGCCCTGCTGGGGCTTCATATCTCAATGACTTCTCCTGGAAGCAGGTGCCTCAGCATCTTTCTTGAACAGAACAGCCTGAAGCAGCCAGCATGCAGTGAGTATGTGTTTCTGCTAAAACCTTTCCTGCTGGTGTCTCCTGTTTGGCCAAACTGTCCAGAGTTGGGGTTTTTTAAGTAGGCAGGAAATGTTTGTAAGTATCTTGAAAGGGAGCAAAGGAAACAGTAAGGTAGGCCAAACTTTGACTTTATAACTATCTGCCCCATTTTTGTGAGCTGTATTAAAATAAATGCATGTGAAACTACAAAATAAGCCTCTTTCTTGGAGCAGCTCAATAGCTGTTTGCATTTCCAGACTGGTATAAGTTAAGCCTAGACCCTCATCCCTGATGAATAAAATAAAAAATAGTCATCTGAAAAAATGCTGGCTGGCTTAGCTTCCCCAGCCTACCAGGGGGATGCCAGATCTGGATAGTAGGAAGCCAAGGAACAGGGGAGGAGGCAAAACATGGGGCTGCCCAGCTGAAGGTGGTGATGAAAGCTTGCCCTGCCTCAGCCTGCAGCAGAGGCAGACGATGTGCAGGTTTGCAAAAAGGAAGATCCATGGGAGGTGGAGAGGATTTGTGCAGGGGAGGAGTTTTAATCCATGAGCAAAATCTGAGCTCCTGGTGAGGGGACTGTATTGGGATTCAAAAGACAGAAGCATTGCCTGGTATCAGCATTAATCTACAGTGTGACCTCAGGACGAGTCATTTCACCTGCTTGGCCACATCTGCTGCCCCCTCTCCTGCATTCAACCCACTTGTTTGTTTCGATCACAAATTCCTTAGGAAAGGAGGGCCCCTTTCTGTGTGTTTGTTCAGTGCCTACAAAAAGGGACCTGCCTTCTGGGAACTGGAGGTACCATTCTCAGATGAATTATTACCCACCCTGGAGTCCTGCTACAGTCAAACACTTAATTATTCCAAGCCCAAGGAGTTTCAGTTGGAAGTGCCTGCTGCCAAACCAACGGTTAGAGGAGGCTGGGTTTTAGGTCCCCTTCAACATAGTATCTTACAAAAGGAGATCAGGAGCCTGGCCATCACTCATTTTCACTCTTCTGCTCTAAAGCAGGTTCATTTCAAATAACACAATGGGCCACTGCTATGCACTGCTTAGCTCTAGCTAAGGCAGAAACCTTTGGATGTCAGTGGATTGAACAGATATTTTACTACAGCAAATTAAGTTTTGTTGTTGCTAGCAGATACCTTTGGGCTGATTTAGCACCCATCAGTTCTGAGTAAGCTGGAAATATTCCAGGCTGGTGAGCTTTAAAGGTCTGGGCAAGAAACAAGCTGCTTTTTTGAAAAACGAAAAAGTAAAACACAGGAAGATCTTCTTTTCTGGGAGTTTAAAGGAGAAAAGGTTAAAATAGTTTTAAGCTAATCCTCATGTACCCTGCTGAGATGGGTTTTACTGATGGTTTGGGAAGAGGAGAGGCATTTAGAAGAAAAGGAAAAATATTGAAGGTATGATACAGCTCACATGAAAATGTACTTGATTTATGTTGGCTTGGAGTTGGGTATTGCCTGGAGTGGGACTGCTCAATCCATGCAGGTCACTGTAAGCCTTTGGAAGTTGAAAATGTGCAGTAAAGATGCCTTTCCATGGCTTTCAGTGGAAGCTGGGCTCAGCTCTGTAGACAGCATTCCTTTCTTCATGGTCACAGAGCCACAGAACCATGTGAATTCACAAGTTTCTGCTTCCCATTTCTGTTTTCAAATTACTGGTTTCTAATATTCCTGCATGCCACTTGTGTTTTCAAGGCAAAGTGATTAGAGGTATTTCCTTCCACTTCAGTGATGTGAGTCCTACTGCACACACATAACACAGAGCAGCCTTTAAAATTCCCTCCAATTTCATTTTAAATAGCTTCTGTAATGTTTTGCATCTTGGGTCTCCTGAGCAGCAGCAGCAGCTGTGATGAAGGCAGCAGGTGGTTATGCCAGTACGATGTGGAGGTGACATTTAGCTACATCCCATGATGTAGCTATGGAATTGCCAGAAGGTGTTGAGTTCAGGTTGAAACTAGCAAGGATTTTTGTGAGCACTGGCTTTTTTGGTCTTGTTTGTGGTCTGACTTGATGTCTGAGAAGTGTGAATTTCAGCTGAAGCTTTTCTTTTGTGGTTGCAGGCTTGTCTTCTGTGTTGTTCCCCTGATGCCCAAAAAGATGTGCGTTTATGTTCAGCCTTTCGTTGGTGAGAATGTTGACAACACCAGGACCCTCTGTCTTCAGTTCCTATTTTCACAAAACTTATGAGAACTTAATTATTTTCTAGACCTCTATCCTTCTGTCAAGTTTAATTGAACAAGGCCAACAGGTTCAAAAGTTATTAGGGGGAGGCAAAACAAACACAGCATGAGTGCATTAACCTTGTTTTCACAGAAACTGGGCTGAAAGTCCTCTCTCTCCCTACCCAAACACAGAGGTCTGGAAGAAATGTAACCCCTCACTTTGGAGTAGAAGACCACTTCTAACTCCTGGGGTGAGGAGGAGACATGCAGGAGACGTGTTCTTGGGTTTTGTTTGTTCCTGCAAGGCTTGATGCACCTTGCCTTTGGATCAGCTATTGAAAGATGCTGGAAAATAGCTTTTTCCTCACATTGCTTCCAATGACAGTGGCTTAAAACATCAAAATGCTTGGTGCTGCAGCAAAGAACACATAGGTGCTGGATGGGCACATTATGAACCATGCCCATGTGTGTTACTGTACCACAGCACGGTGTCCAAAGAGAGATTGTCTGCATCGCTGGCAGGGGAGCACTGCTGGGGAAGGGCTGGCCCGAAGGAGCGGCATTGTCCCAAGTTCACATCACTCCCGCTTGAGCTGGCAACTGCTGCCTCTGGGAGAGATTTCCCGGGCATCTGACATGAGGCATTGTGCTCTCTGCCTGTGGATTTGCACCTAAGAAGAGCTGATCTATAAAGCCTGTCTTGAAACCATCTTGGAGCTACATTTGCTTCAGAGCTAGCGTTGCTCTGGCAGGCTGCCCAGGGATTTAGGCTCGGTTAATCCAAGCTTGACTCTCCATGGTAGACACCCATGGAACAAAGAGAATAAAGCTTCCACGACCCCATCAAGTTGCTGGTCAGTCTCTCAGCCAGGTGCAGAAAGTAGGCTAGGCAGCCCTCAGTGAACTGTCGTGGATCAGAGAGGGCCAAATTCCCAGCAGGGGTGTGCAGACAAATCCATAGAGATTTTCTTGCCATAATTTCCCAAGTCTGGGAGCCTCGCACACCAAGCTTCCAATGCCTGTGCATTTCACACAATCTTTAAAGCCAGCGGTGCTGGAATT
Source organism: Vidua macroura (assembly GCF_024509145.1). NCBI lineage: Eukaryota > Metazoa > Chordata > Aves > Passeriformes > Viduidae > Vidua > Vidua macroura. The sequence goes on along the minus strand of NC_071576.1, from coordinate 44,825,508 downwards.
CATCACTGCTGCTTTCTGTGCAAGCAATCTTACAGGGAAATAAAAAAACAAGATGGAAAAGAGGAAAATAAATTCAGTTTTCACTTCTGCTATAAATTACATCCTTAGGATTATACTGATTATTGATTTTTAAACATCAGTATGTTAGAGTTGATACATGTAGTACCTATGCTGTAAGAATGATAATCATGTGTGAAGGATTACGGTTACAAGCAGTTTGTGACATGTTATCATCTGTTGTTTAAGCATTGCCTAATAATTTGTCAGTCCTAATGGTCATGAATTGGATTTTTAACTGGGCTGTGTATACATGGAACCTAAATGTACATGTGATTCAGATTTTACTCCCTTTACATCTTTGGCTGTTGTCCTTCTTGTAAATTTGCTTTGATTACATCCCTTTTCCTAGTTCCTTCTGTTCATTGAACCACTGTCTGCAGGTTTGATTGGCAGAGGGATTCATGTGCTTAAGATCACTTTTGGAAATAGTCAGGTAAGAGTTACCCCCGTGAGGACTGGTCACAACTGCACCAGGGAGTCTTTTGCAAACCACAATGTCTTTTTAATCATAATTTGTCTTATAAAGCTTGAATGACAGAAGATGTGCTTCCCTTGCTAAATGCCTCCTTTACCAGTGCTGCAGGAGCTGCAGACTCGCAGCCACCACCACTACGTGTGCTCACTTGCAGCCATTGTGGAGCAGATTTGAAATAGTGCCTTTGCTTAAATGGTTGCAAATGTTTCCCTGTTATTTCATTTGGCAATCAAGCCAGCACTTTATTTTCCATTTATTTTCTTTCCTGTACTGAGAAGTGGGAGAATACTCTGCAGCTGCAAGACAGAAACCAGGAGCAAGGGAGCAGATAGGTGCATCAAAATACAGGTCTTGTCATTAAGCAAAATGTACTGCCCCAAACACACACATTTCAGTCCCTGTTTCTTGCAGCCGGAGCATCACTTTTACTGCCCTGGCTTGATCTTCTTGCACCCAAACTTATTAAGTGCCTTAATACACCTTTGAAATACCCTGAAGTATCCTGAACCTTAATTTACATCTGGTTCTCCCTCTTCCACAACTTGACCGAGGTCTCAGTCCAAAGCCAGCAGGAGGCAGGAAGGCTTTTGGCTGGCTCTGGTGGCAGTGGAGCTGGAGCCCCAGGATGTTTGCCAGTGACTGCCCCTGTCAGGCACGTTAGTCACTGCTCCTTGGCACAGCACAGCCGTGATTAGCATCTCCTTCCTATGCCAGTCCTTCATGCCGCCACTTCAGCCCTGACTTTTTGTTTTCCTCTTTCCCCCCTTCCCAGCCAAAGGGGAGAACAATTCCTGGAAAAGAAAAATGCTCTTTCCCCTGCATTGCCAAAACCTTTGCAGGGAGCTCTAGGGAGGAGAGAGTAGACTTTGGAGAACATATGGCTAAAAGCATTTGGGGGTTTTCAGATGGTAAATGACCAATGAGGTCTCAAAGGGGTTTTATTTACAAATGATAGACTCCTGAGAGAGAAATAATTGCTGTTTTCCCAGGCGTAAAAAAGCAATTCACCTGACATAAAACCCAGGGATAAAATTAGCTAAATAGAAAGCAAGATATGGCAACTGTATTAAGCTGGTTTTTTTTTTACTCTCTCCCTTCCCTGCTGAATGGTGAATCATTTTAATTTTGTTTTCCCCTTCTTTCTTGGAAGGAGAAAAAAACAACAAAAGAAAAAAAAAAAAAAAAGCCAACGCCAAAGCAGTGCCTTGGGTCTGAAAGAACAGATGGTGCCCTGGGCGGCCCTCTGGAGCGCTCAGCAGTGTGCATTCCTCCACTCCAGCACTCAGATAACTGAGTTATACAGCACACGACCATCTGGTGTGTGACATATCTTGTGTCCCCCGGACAATGCCCAGCAAACCTCTTCAGGGGAGAGGTTAGTTTCTAGGGTAACAGCAGCATGTGCAGCTCCAGGCCTTATTGAGATTCAGGGCTCCTCACTTGTCCCTATTCTTCTCCTCCCTATTGTTGTCACTTGAGCTTTTGCTGCTTGGTTACACCGAGACTGACAATATCCATCAGTATTTTGTCCCCAGCCCAGAAACCATTGTCTCCAAATTTTGTTTCATTATTTATGTTTTCAATATCCAATGGTTGACTGAAGCATCTGCTGTAGAGTGATAAGGCGAGTGCCTATTGAGGAGAGGTGTGCTGCTGCCTGACAACGATGGTTTGTATTATTTAGGTTGTGGTTGGACAAGCATTTGCAAAAGGCAGGGTATCCATGAAGCACTGAGGTGACTTTATTTATTTCTCTGTTTCAGGTTTTTTTAGGTGCTCACATATTTTAATCCAGACCCCAAAAAAGCTTAAAGCCTCCATAAAGAAGTTAGCACTGAAGAAATAGCTCTGTTTATTGACTAGAGTTCTCTGGATGTTTCTTGTGGGAAACTATTTGGAATTGGAAAAAAAAATTAGGAGTTTACCTTCCTTTTAATTTTCTGTGGGGTTTGTTTTGAAGTGACTTTGGAGTTTGAGCATTCATTCTCTCCACTTATTTAAAGAGCCAAAGTCTGCCTTATAACCATGACCAAGCACTATGCACAGTACTCTAAAATTCCATTTCAACAAGCTAAACTTAATCAGCAAAAAGAAGTAGTAGGTGTTTTCTCCACCAATAAAAGACATGTGCCCCACTGAATCATTTAGTCCGTTACAGAACAATTATATGAGCAGTGTTACCTTCCTCACGTATCTGTAATTGTCACAGCCAGCCAAAATCCCCCAGATTCTTCTTACATCTGCATGAAGTAGACTGGTCATTCAATAGAATGAAAATACCTGTCCAAAGATGTGAAACATCAAGCATGAGTTCTAAGCGTTAAAAACACACAACTAAGAAAGTATAATTGATGCCTAAGCAAAATTTGCTTAACTGCAGGCCTCAGTCAAGGTATGAGTAACTCTAAAACACTGCATTGTATGTCAGGTGCAGGTCAAGTATTAAAGAACCCGCAATAACAGTTAAGAGAGGTTCTGTTTACATGTATGAAATAATAATAACTATGTATATTGGTTTTGTGATAAATTTGCCATAACATCAAGTCTGATACATTATTTTCACACATTTATAAATGGAGATTTTACTTTCAAAGTAACATTTGTAAAATATGGATATATGACCTTAAAGGCAATTTTTAAATCATTTGCCTAAAATGTTTCAAAGCTACTGTGAGGAAAAAAATTTGGGGTTTTCCCCTCATGAAGTAACATCTTTTTTGTAGACTCGTGGCAGGAAATAAGCATAAGATGCAACCCTGAGCCCGGTTTTAAATATTCTAATGAAATTCAGTTTTGAGTTGCAGCATGTCCTGCCCCTGACCTGCTTGTGAGGTGTGCCATGGTAAGTGCATTTGCTTCATCACATGCTTGAGTTGACATCTGATCATAAAACAGAGACCACTTTAGGGTGCATGTGTAAGAGGAGGAGGAGCTGATCCTGGTCAAGCCTGGCTTAGCCGTGTTTTGCTTGGCAGATTTCAACAGTGAGGAGGAAGGGACGGAATCTATTTTCCTGCTGAGGTGTTGAAAATTGTCAGCAGTTTGCTCCATCAGAGCCTCTGCATTACCTCTGTAGGTGCAAAACCCTCCACTTAGCCAGCCAAGCAGAGCCAGCTGGGAAGGTGCAGGAGAAGCACCTGGGTTTCAGGTGTTTGTGAGTGCTCAGGGAAGGCCCAAACACCCAAGTCTGTCATGTGGACTACAAATGGGGCTCAGTTGTGCAGCCTTTTTCCACTTCTCACAGCCCTCCTACCTCTACTCTCCCAGCTTCAGGGATGGGGTCTGCAGCCCTGAGGTGCCTCAGCATCTCTCCAGCTTCAGAACATGAGAACAGCTGGAAGTGAACCAGAGCAGGCTGTCCCCTCTGCAGAAGGTGCTCTGCTCTCCATGCAGTACGAGGTGAGGTGTTTTTTAAGAATTGTGGAAGCTGCACCCAGTGTTGAGCCTTCACCTGGAGCACACTGTAGCAGTCTGGTTACTTGAGCTGGATGAGTTTTTCCTGAATGTAGCATGAAGCAGAAGAAGGGTAAGAAGGGTGGTCAGAGGAATTAAGGGCCTGTGTTAGGAGTTTCTCTATCTAACCCAAGGAAGCAAAAGGCTAAGGTTGGTTTCCTTAAACATACAGGAAGGAGAATTGCTGTTTCACCCAAAGGGCAATGCTGGCATGAGAACAAATATGTAAGTTGTCCACAAATAGATTTTTGAAGCTTTCTAAACATCACAGAAGGGGATTTCTGCAATGGCACTCTGGTGAAAATATGAGGAACTAAACCTCCAAGCTTTAAGGTGCCACTTGATCAATTTGTGAAAGAGGTGGTAGGTTGTAATTGCATGCAAAGGCAGGGAACTGGTCCTTGTGACTCAGGACATCTCTCCCTCTCCAGTATTTCATTAGTTTTAAAGCCAGAAGAGCCCATTAGATCATCTGGCCTGAATGTCTGTGTGATACAGGCCATAGATCTTAGATCTCACACAGCTACCTTTTTCTGAGCCCAGCAATTTATCTGACTAAGCTATCTTACCATCACCAGAGAAAGAAACATTATACGTATCTCTATATTTAAATACATATAATTTTTGATCACTATTTAAAGAAAAGTGAAGGCACACAGAGGCCAAAGTGATACATGCAGTATGGAAGCAGATGAGAGAATTCACTTCACTTCTAGAAGTTCTTGCCTGCAGACTTCAGCCTAGAAGAGTTTGTCCAAAGGAGCTGGTTTTATCTCCCTCGGGGACAAGAGGAGCTGCCATTTTCTTAACTGATCAATCCAGAGTGAGGAAGGTGAGCCAGGCATATTATGCAATACTGCATATTGCAGTATCCCTGCCTTTACTGTCTTGTCACTTCAGGGAAGCTAATTAGGAGCAAATAGGGGGTGAAAAGAAAGCCCAAGAGGGGTCTCCAACTCTGAAAGCAAAGGCTGCTTACAGGAAAAAGCTCAACCAGGAGGGAACCTTCATCTTTCCCATTTTACTTGGAGGAAGGACAAGCCATGGAGTATAAAGCTTTGCTCAATTACATGAAGAAGTGAGCATTTTTCTAGGACTGTACTAAGATGCCTGTGTAGTGTTTGAGGGCCACCCTTGACCATGCTGCTCTGCCTTTGTCCAAACCTCTGAGAGCCAGATGAAGCCAACCAGTTTTTCGTATAATCTGTTTAATTGACAGCATAGCAAATGGCCTCTTAGCAAAGAGATTTCACTTTGGAAAGGATCACTGAAGAGTCAGAAAAGCAAATTAAATTAAGAAGCATAAAACAGAGTGCCATGGGCAGAGGGCAGAAAAATATACTGCTGTTTGCATGTGATCTAAGAAGTCAAAAGTTTTTCCAGGAATATCTGAATACTTTCATACTTTAAAAAAAAAAAATCATGGCACAGACTGTTTAGATGAAAAAGCAAAACAAAACAAGTGGGGCCATGAGACATGATGCAATTTGCATCTAAATAACTTTTAGAGATAAGAAAGTGTTCAGAGGAAAACACAGGATCATGAGACTTACTTTCTGGTATCTTTGTGGGAACCAAATGAATTGCAAAACATCTGCAAGGTCCAAAGTGTCAATTATGCCTTTATGTACGTGGAGGAAATGTCACATGATGGAGACAGTCATTGGACATGGTCAATTGTAGGATTTTATCCTTTTCTTAGCCTTAAAGCCTCGCTCAGCAGTCAGGTTAGACAATGGCACTGTCAGAGCAGGAGATGGATCCGTTTGGCCACTCAGAGGAGGTGCTTATCAGCACAGAAAATGTCCCCAGCCTTGGACAGCGCTGACATTCACTTGCAAAGCCTGGCTCGCGTCTGCTTCAAACAAGTAAGCTTCCAGATTTGCACATGCAGAAGCAGCCAAATGAAAAACTGAGCACAAAGTACAGATATCAGCTAGGATTTGCAAAAGTAATCATGCAAATGAAGTAATTTTCCGAAGTTTCACTTAAATCAGGTCTGTGTTTCTTGGTAAGATTTCTCCACCACAATTTATTTTAAAAAATGCCAACTTTGCAGAGGCATCTTACAGGTATATATAAAAGGAGGTTGTGCATCATTCAAGGACTGTAGGAGCTGCCAAATGAGAAGAATGGTTTTGAAAGGCCCATATGTGTGACTCTGAATGCCAAATATCCTCATTTTAATGGTTTGTGTGTTACAGTTTATATTGAGCGCATCAACAAGTCCCAGTAATATTCTTTCCATATTTGTAAACTTGCACTGCTTCTCCAGTAAACTTCTAAATCCAGCAACATTTGTAATACACAGTTTGTGTGTGTTTTACTGCAGACAATGTCTGCACAAAACAAGATCTACAGCCTGTAAAATAGCACAGAAATGCCTCTGGCACCATTTCCAGCTGGGCTCCAATCTCTCTCATCTGTGGTTGATCACTCTCTAGTCCATGCTATCCATGTCAGTTGACATGTTTAGGTCCTTCAATGCCCATACAGATGCTGTCAGAACCTGTGTGCAACAGTCATCTGCAAGAGAGTATCTGTAGGGGGCATTTTTGTGGCAATTAATGGAGAACATTCCAGCAGAACCACCAGAGAATCCTGCAAAATGGGGCAGTTTCTCCAAAGTCTGGTTTCTACGTTTGTGGAAAGAAAATCAACAGCCTGAACTGCATCAGCTTTGTCAACTCCACAGCTGCAACCATCATCCTCTTACTCTTTAATTACACTTTGTCACATGCATGTTATTGGCATCAGCTCCCCTCCCATCATGGAAGCTTTGGATTGAGCTTGTAAAAATTATTTTTAGTTATTATATTATTGCATCACTGTGTATGCTTTTGTAAAGCCTGCGTGACTGGGCAAACATGTCTGGCTTCACTCTGAGTGTGTGTCCCACCAAATGGGATGCCATTTGCAAGATATGAGCCAGGCTGGATAAGAAAATGAGCAGCAGATGGGGGGAGGAGGAGGCAGGGCAGGGAAATGTTTGGTAAGAAGTAACTAACTCTTATGGCATATGTGTTTCTGCTGCCAGACTGTGGTGGTGTTGGTGCTGACACTATAACACCACTGTGTAACCTACACAAAGAAAACAGGAGCCTCAATTATATAACTTGTAAAAAGTCTTTTTAGGGTCAAGGAAGGAATCTGGGCCAAGGGATTCTAGATCTGTGTGATCCAAGCACGGAGATAAATGAGCAGAAAGGGAGACATGCAGAACAAGTGTTTTCTATTGCTTTAGAAAGTGTGCAGCCAAAACTGGAAATTAAACATCAAGAATGAAATCCATTCTGAATTGGAAGAGCCTTCACACTGTTTTAACTTGGATTTTTGTATTTAGTGTAGCTGTGTTTACCAGTGCAGTGTGAGATAGAGTTTGGGAGAGATTTTACCTGCAGGAGGAGTTCAGCCCCCTGCTGAACTTGTAATCTGTGCATCCTCCTGCCTTTGGCCTACAGAAGTGTTCAGTGCTTGTTCTGCCTAAAGTACTGGTCAAAAGCTTGGCGTAAATTAATACACCCAAGAGGAGAATTATGGTTTTGCTCTGGTTGTGATGAGCTGTCAGTAACTAAACAAGTTATGACAAGGTAACCCATACACCTAAAGAAGAAAAACAACTAGAAAAGGGATGGAATTTGCTCTACTGGGAAGGAGTAAGTTGCCTAGTAATCAAAATGACAGCATTTATTTAAAGTTTGTTGGATAAGCCTACCAAGACAGGTATTCCAGGAAAGGGTGGAGTTCATATCACAATTCCAGGAATGGAAAGGATTTTTATGAAGGGGGCAGACACAAATCATGTCCACTTTGAGGTAAACCTACTGGACAGGTTTGAAGTGCATCACTGTTTGGGATGGATTACAGCAACATGAGTTTGGCATCCATTTGTAAGGGAGCAAGAGGGAAGACTGCTGTACAAGATGGTTCTAGCAGCAAAATTACTGGAAGGAATGATTCCTGGAAACTGTTCTTCATTTGAAATGTATGGCAACAGTTTCCCTATGCTAATGAAGCTTGTGTAAGTAATATCTCTGCAAAAGAAAACATTTAATACAGTATAAATCCAGCATTTGATGGTGAATGGATCAGGCTCCAGCCTTCAAAACCTCTCTGAAGGAAAACAGTAAATGTCAGGAAGGGTCAGACTGTTGTCCATAATCTCTGTGGGAGAAAATGGCTTATATTTAGGGGGTGGGAAATCATATAAACCATACAATTTCTAACTGGAGAAAGCTATCTTTTAGAATTTCTTATTTCTCTGTTGGTTAATGTCCTTTCACATGTTTAGAAGAATTATCTACCAACTGAACTGAACTCAAAATATTAGTGTCCAGTCCCTCCTCTTCTAAGATCTTGTCATCAAGAAAACAGCACAAGAAAGTGTTTAATGGACTCGCGCTGTTTTGGGTTCTTGAGAAGTTGCTGAGTGACCATCTGATAGGGGTAGATTCCTTCCAAACCAGTTGTGCATGGAGAAATGCAGGTTCATCAGGAGAGAAACTTGTTTTCTTCAAAACTTTACATGGCAGCGTCAGTGACTGCATCATTTCTGTCCCCCACAAAGGGGGAGATGGATGCCAGTGGCTCCTCTCAGGAGCGCTTTTTTCACCTGAAAATACTCAAATTCACATATTTTACAAATCAGAGATTTGTGTATAAGAGGTGAACTTTGTCACATGCTTATCTCAAACACAGGCAGAAAGTGTTGGCATTTACTAAGAATGCTGAGAAAACACCAGATGGGGACTATCCAGCTGGTAGTTCCCTATGGACTTGGAAATATTGGTGATACTTCCAGCTTTACTCTTCCTTAAAGGTTAGGATAGAAAGTTTGGAACTACCAACATGTCTGTTTTGCAAAACAAGGACTGTTTTTCCTCCAGCTGCCTTGTGCCTCCTCTTTGGCAGATTCACTGCTCACAGGTCAAATAAAAAGGCAATTTTTGCTGTCATTGAAATGAAGATTCATTGAGATTGCATAAATTCTGGCTTGGATACCTCCCGTTGAAGCTGGTGAAAATACTGTATGGGGGTGCAGTGGGGCTTAGCACTCTACTGGTTGCACAGATCATAAAATGAAGGTGGATGTCTCCCAGGAAACCAGGGTGCCACAGCAATTTGCTGCTAGATACCACACTGTGGCTTGAAATGAATGGTATTTAGGCTATGAACAGGGAAGGCAGTGGCTTAAAACAGCAGCTTTGCCATTACTTCACCAAAGATGTTCTGGTGATTTGTTTTCCGAGTTGCAGTTTTTGAATGCATAGGATTAACCAAAAGTTTTTGGGTTTCTTTGTTGCAAAAAGTAGCTTTTTAGCTCGTTGTTTGGGCAGGTGGGGTGGAGGTGGGAAGTGTGATCAGATTGCAAAGCATCCTGAAAGTGGACAAAACCTGGTTTGTATGCACATAATTGACTGGCACATAATTGACTTCTGCTTGCAGCCTCTGAGCACTGTTGTGCCCTTTGCCAGATCCATGATGTTCACAGGTGTGGAGCAGCCAAGCAGGAATACCCTCATGAACAAAACTCCTCCCTGTTGGCTCTTTGCTACCCTTGTTACCTAATTCCATCTACAGAGAACCTTGGAAAAGACCCTGTCCTGGGTGAGTAGCACTGCCAGTGTGATCCCAAGGAGGCTGGAGGGACACCTATCTAGGGGTGATGTTTTAATCTTTCTGTGTTTATCTGTAGAGGAGTCAATAAAATGCTTCATCATCTCCTTTCTCGGTTAAACACAAGTAAGGAAAGCTTAGGGTAGTATTTTTCTTGTGGTGTATTTGGAGTTGTTAGCTAAGTAGGTTTGCCTCTAGTAGAGAAACCTGCTCTATGTTTTATATCAGGAAAAGATCAAGAGCAGAAAATGTGCACTGGGCTGCCAAAAAAGCCCCATCATCTGTGATGTTACCCTCGGGTACACAGCTAGGGTTTAACCAGGTGTACTCTATAGGGGAGCTGTGCAATGTCCCATTTGGCAGGTGTGTAAATGCTACTGATAAGAGAATAATTCAGTCTCAGCAGCTGCTCAGCTCAGGGTCTTCTAGGAAGGAGCTAAAGCAGATCAGACTGGGACAGGTTTTTAGCATATCCTTCTTCACAGCACAATGTCTTGATCCCAAATCTATCTACCTGTGTGCTCCTTCTCCATCTCAGGGCTCCCCATTTACCCTGGGAAGCTCCCCCTCTCACAGACCCATTCACTGCAATTCCATTTGCTTCGTTTTCCTCCCTTTCCATACTCAACTGCACAAAAACATGTTAGGGCAAGTTTTTCATATCTAATCAGCAATGTCAGGTCCCTGTATTTCAATGAACCCAGTCTGAACCCTCCTGAAGATGGATTCTGGCAAGAGCCAAGCACCAGTCAGACCAGTTATTATGGACCAGTTAAGATCCCCACTGTAGAAAACAACATTTTTCAAGTACAATCACAATCCTATCCTGTAGTTCTTCACTATTTTGATTAGATTTTTTTTTCTCTTTGCACGCCTATTATTGGCCTCACTAGTTGTCCTGTATTTTTTTGGACTGCTAATGTGTTTAGTCAAACAGTATTTGTTAATATTTGAGCCTTATCTCCTCTGTTTGAATACTAGTCCTGTCCCTTTTTTATCCACTTGTCCCTCTGGGATTCTGTGTTTTGGTACCTCTTCTTTTTATTAAATACTCATCTTAAAAATACTGCATTTGATTTTGCATAATGGTAGATCTTGCTCCTGGAACAACTCTGCCACCTTTCTTTGGCCAAATTACACGTACGTCAGTTATTAATGAAACATTATCTAACATGACACTCAGAGTTTTTAAAATCTATCCAAAAATCAACATTTAAGTACTTTAATTTTGCTATCACTCACCTGGCTATTGTGGGAAAGCATTACCCTCATTTTAAAATCATTTCAGGTGTGTTTGTGTAATAAAATTTAAACTGTACAAACTTGTCTTAAAAATCATCAAGGTTACTCATTGTATTCTCTGTATTATCACCAGAGGTTTAAATGTGCTGTGTGCTCTGTGGCCAATTAAAACACTTGCTCTGTGATTTCTATTCTAATTGCTGCAGTCAGATTGGAGTTTGGGTCTGGAGGAGTTTGGGAAGAATGGAGCGGTGGGAAGCAGGATGGCAACAAGGCACAAACTTTGTTAGTTTACATATGAAATACAGGAATATGGTTCAGTGAAATAGAAATTAAGCCTTAAGAAATCAAACCTTCTAGCCCAATCACAGGGATAATTACCAAAAGAGTCAAAACTTTATTATTGCCTTAATTGGTCTAAAAAAGCAGACAAAACTGTTGAGGTTTTGGAAGCACACCTGATGATCTCAACTAAATAATTTTAAAGTCCATGCAATTTGCTCCCTTTATCTCAAAACTAGGGTAGTTCTGAAGTGTTGCATTAGAAAGGCATCTGATACAAACTGTTCCAGTGACCTTGTTTGAGAAGTCCAGCTGCTGTGAGAACAGGAGCAGTACAAAGATCTCTGTTTTCTCACTCCAGCATGATTAGCTGCCCCGCACACAGCTCCCTTATCATCCTGCAGGTATTGGTAAAACCTGCTGTGTTAAGCATCACATGATTTGTATCTCACTGGGGTTGCACAAGTGACTTTAGCTCCTGGTGGGTGGCTTTGGACAGGTGTCTTTGTCCCAAAATAGACTTATTTGTTGCCCCTTTTCCACCTGTAGCTCCTCCCTTGTAACCAGAGACAGCACAGGTTATCTCCACATCCCCGTTTAACGAGTCTGGAGTAGCACCTTCATTTCTTGCTCAAATTTAAGGTCTTCACAACAGGAGCATTAAGTGGAACTCCTCACACACCTCTTCATCCAGAAACACAGCAACACGTGAGAAAATGTCAGTGCCTCTGTTTGTCCTCCCCTCCCTGCCTTTGGGTTTATCCCCCAAAACTAGGAGGCAGAATTGTAGTGAGACATGGTTGTATCTTGAATTGTAGTGAGACACGTTTGTTCTTCTGCTCTCTTTTTCCAGGTGGATGCTCAGCAGTTTTGGGCAGCAACGTGTCTGTGTGAGTCCATTCCAACGTAGATTTTTGGAAAATGGCCCAAAAGACTTTTTTTCCTAAAATGTCTGGATGCAGGGAGTGCGTCCCCACGACTCCCATCCTCCTCCACCTTTGGCTGTCACGCTCGCCGCTCCATCAGCAGCCCAGCGGGGGCTGCGCTGGGGATGTTCACCCTTCCCGGGAGGAATTGCCTGGACGCTCCCCGTGCTCCCGCGCCGTTTGCGGCTGCGGAGCGGCGGGGACCCCGGGGAGGGTCTGTCCCCTCCCGGCGTGCGGGGTGCGGCGGGGCCAGCAGAGGGAGCGCACACGACGCGGCGCTGTTGCGGCCCTGCTCCCGGCGGGGGCTGGGGGTGTTCGGGGGAAAGGAAAAAATTTCCCAAACCGCCCCGTCTCGCCCTTTCCCCACCCCGGCCGCAGCCCGCGCGAATGTGATTTTTCCATCGTTTTACGTTGAAAGGCGGTTTGGGCAGTTCCTGCTGCGGGGCTGCACCCATGCCCTAAAGGGTTGTAAGTTTTGGTTTTGTCGTCCTGAGCATCTCTTCTCTAACCACAGTACAAAGTCCACGAATACCTTTTTAAGCAGACACCGTATCTAGGAATGTCATCCCCAGTATGCCATTGATGCTTTAAGTGTGACTATCACCTCTGCAGCCCTTGTGAGCATCTCTGATTACAAGTGCTGGAGCTTTCACGTTCTTCTGGGATATGCAGCCCAGAGAGTGACAACTGAACTCAGTCCCAAACTCTAGTGGCCCTTGATGTAGAATTGGTTGGAATAAGTCTTTTGCATGAAAATGATCAAAATTTAAAAAGAAAACCAGATCATACAAAGGAAAGAAAACTCTTGAAAATACTTAGTCATGAAAAAAAAAAAAAAAAAAAAAAGAAATTTCATTTCTGCATCTGCCACTCAGAAAGCACCAGTTGCTTTATAGACAAAATCCACCCCGAAGAGCCCGTGATGTGAGACCCCAGACTCACAAACCAATGGGGAGCTCTTTCACGTGCACAGAAATCCATGGATTTAAGGGGAGCTTGCGTGAAGCATTTTGCAGGAGTAGACCTGAAGCCATTCACACAGATGGGCAATGTGACATTGGTTTATCCATTGCCCTTCATTATACTCTTATCCCCCCCCCGCCCCATGCCCTAGCTAATCTTTATTTTCCACGTACAAAGAGGGAAAATGGCTACTCCAGATGTCTCTAAGCTCCTCTCAAAAGCTATTATCTGACAGGTCTCTCTAGAGGACTGTGCTAACTGTGCGAGTGTTGCTTAATGGATAATAGTACCTATCCTCTATTTTCATGCTTCTAACAGTGAAAGATCTGGAGTTGTCTAATACATTTTCAAGCAAATCACCAAGTCAAGCAATAGCAGGGATGATGGGTGTTATGGTTGGACACTGGCGCAATGCCAGCGTCCCCATGAAAATGCACTTTTTCTAAATAAATGCTGTGAGATGTTATCAGGAACAGAGCAGAGCAGGCCCAAGCTTAATAACAAAGGAAAAAAAACTTTATTAAACTACTACTAATACAGAAAACACATAAACTAAATCCAGGATGAAGACCTTTTAAACCACCCCTCCTCCTCCCAATTCTAAAAACACCCAGCCATGAAACATCACCCGGGATTCTTGATCAAATCACCACCCTTCAGGTAATCTATACTCAAACTATCAAGGGAGAGAGAAGTCTCTCTTGTACCACAGACCCCCAGGAAACACAGCTGCCCCCCTGTGTTTCCCTGTCACACATGGCAACCGCCCAGAAAAAATCTGCCAGTGTGACACTCTCCATTCCATGTCACAGTGCTCTCACCACCGTGCATGGACAGACTGCTCATAGGGCTCCTTTAAGGATGCTTTGCCACGGACCCAAAGATATAACAGTTCAGTTTCTCATCCTGGGACTACAGTCCCCCCCATTTTCCCCTGGGGCCGAGGGGTCCAAAAACAGGACTCATCTTCTTCCCGAAGACAGAGGGTATCACCATTCCCTCTTCAGCTTTCTTCGTTTCTCGCCATTCTTGTGCTGCTCGAAGCTGAAACAGGTCTCCTTGGGTCACCACTGCATCCCCCTAAAATGCAGTCTCTATTGCAGGAGAGTTTGGTTCAGTCCATGGCTAACAAGAAAAGTCCAGCCAAAGCTACTTCATCATCTCTTCCCACCTAAATATTTCTTCTTCTAACATCTCAGTTCCCGGACTATCTCTCTTCCCCTACAAATCAAGGAGGAGTAATACTTTTAAAAAGCCCTCATTTCCTGGAAAGGGTTAAAAGTTCAGACTCCCTGGACGGCTGATATCTCAGTCCAGCATTCCGCCTCCCACGGTGGGCATCCCCCCCCCCCTCCTTCTCCTCTGCCGGCAAATTTCCAGGTGCCGCCAGGCTCTCTGTCTCTTTCCCTCTTGGGGGGGGGGGGGGAGGGGGAACAAAGGCATCTCCGCTTCTCTCCACCCTTCCGTCCACAGGAGCTGGCTCGGTTCCAGACCCTCAGCCCCTCGGCCTACCTGGACAAGGCCGCGTGGCTTCCCCTCCCCCACCCAGCCTAAAGCTGGGCAGGGGAGAGTCTGCACTCTCTGTCGACCGGAACCAAAAGAGAGAGTTCTCCTGGGAGTTCTTGCTTTTAACCCCCTGTGTTCTCAGAGGCGTGTCCATACTTTCAGTGGTCACTCCAGGTGCCAATATCCAAACCTGACCACTGATTGGTTTGACCCAACTTCCTGGAAAAAATTCACTTCCATGTCAAACCACGACAATGGGAAAGGGGAAAAAGCAAGTGTTGGAAGGACCTGGGCATTTTTGTGGAGGATTAAGACTAATCAAGCTTTGATATGCAGAGATTTTTTTTTTCTTCTTTCTTTTCCTGACAAGCCCCAAACATTCCCTGTCCTGTGAATGTTTCTGGCTTTCTACTTCTGTGTTCTTACTGTCTTTCTCTGACCTCTCTAAGACTTGGCTTGCATCTGCCAAGTTTCCCATCCATCCAGGTGTGGGTTGTTTCACTCCCAAATTGTCTTCAACTGCACCTTCTGAGTTTGGAGGAGGAGACACAGGGAAGTTAGAAGAATGGTCTCTAGCTTGCAGAAGTCTCAAGTGTTTAGTGAGGTGGCAATACCTTCTGACACAGTGATTTATTTTGTCACTTCTCATTTCTGAGTGCAGTCCCATCAGAAGAAGTTAGAGGGGATCCATGTAAAGGGGAAAGGAAGAAGCTTGTGTTGTTCCTCTTCTGTGCACTCTCAGAAACCTGGGAATCTTTGGAGGCTGACACAAGCAAACATGAAGCAGGCTCATCCTGGGGGAGTCTGTGATTGCCAGTACAATCTGTGCAATCACAGATTGTGCCATCCTCTTATATTCTCCTGGTGGGGCCAAAACATTTTGTACCTTCAGCCAGGAGTCCTGGTGGTCCCAGCTCACTCCATGCTGTGGCTGGGGCCAGCAACACAAGAGGAATTGCAGCAGTGATGGAAACTTGTTCCACTGTGCTGTATATGTATTAATCTCCTGTCCAAATCCACCAGAAAGGCAAAAATATGTATGCTGGGATTTTGTGGTAAGGCTGGAGGGTGGAAAAAAACTTTGAGGCTAAGTCAAATCCATATTATTCTTCAGAGTTTGCTGATAGACAGGGCTGTATCAGGACACAAGGTGGGCAATCACTCAAAGCAAGCAACTGCTGGAGGCAGCAAACCAGCCTGCAGTCTGTTCACCTATTCCAGGGCAGCAGGGCTGCTGTGGGCAAGGTTGGGATACAGCAGTGGGCATCAAGGAAGAGCACTGCCTTAGGTAGGTAGCACTGTGTGCTTCTGGAATTTTCCCTTTTCTCATCAGGGAGCAGACTGTCAGCATGTTTGTGCAGTGTCCGTGGAGCAGCATAAAGCTGTCTTGCCTGCACTGACCAAGATCTTCCAGCTGGCTCTGCCTGTAGACTGTTGGTTAATTCAGGTAAAACAGCAAACCACAGAAGATAGGATACTGAAATAGCCACATACACGAAGATATAAATAGATACCATCTATGCAGCAAATATACAGAAACACAGAAAATATAGCCTCCTCTAAGATATAGGTTTGAGAATTTCTGCTTTGGTTATTATCCCAACAAATATCTTTGGATGAAAACCTCTCAGCCATTTTATCTTTTTACTAGAGAGGACATAGATTTACCTGTGCCTATGCTTCCAAATAACACATAAGACAGATTTACCGTACCTTCTCCTAAAGATCCTGTGACTTAATAAGATGAAGGAATTTGTCATTCTGTTTGTAATGTCTTCAAGACACTCAACTTATTGTAGGTTACAGTATTGCTGCCTTTCCTAAGAAATGGGTCTACAGCAGCTCAGGCAGGCTTTTCTTGTTGCTGGTACAGGTATTTTTATACCTATTGATATGTGACAAAAATTATGCTCATGGCTGCAGCACTCTGATCTGTGTTCGATACCAGGTTTGGAAGTGGTTGTGGCTAGTACATCAATCCCAAGGGCAGCCAGACGAACCAAACCATTGCCTTCAGTTAGGTGGCCCACTTGGCTAGGAGTGCTGCTGCTTTGTTCAATAACCTTTATGATATTTTTTTCTGATTGTCACATGCTTTTTCCTGTGTTTTACAAACCTTAATCCATATTGTTTGTCTCCCTCAAGAATGAAACTCAACCACTAATAAATTCATTTGGGGGACCACAGAACATTAACATGAGGCAAATACGAGGCAAAGATGCAAAAATTAGCCTGTGTGCAACTCATGTGACAAGGATCTATCCAGCTGTGGAGGGCTCTTATTTTACAGGCAGTAGCAGCCGCTGTGCTTAAAATACACCTCGAGGGCAGAGCAGGGACTGTAACATGTTAGAACCCCGTGCTGAATCGAGAGCCAGCCCCAGACCTTGCAAAAAGGGATGGTTGCTGCTCACAGCTTCAAGTGCAGTGCAGAAAGGACCTAAGAAAGGGGGGGGGGGGGGGGGGGGGAAGCAGGAAAGAGCTTATGCTTGGGTGTCTAGGGCCATCTGCCACCACAAAAGTACAATACTGGATTCTTGAAATGTAAAAATAGATCTCAAAAGAGACATGTTTTAATGAACTGAACACAAAGAAACATGGTCGAAATAAACTGAAAACAGAAGCAAGGTTCAAGGATCTGTTTGTTAAATGAACACCCAAAGCCAGAATATGTTTTTAGTGCTGGAGAATGCTGGCTGTCTGGTTTCTGCTAAAGCCTCCAGTCTCTCTTTGGGATGCATGTGGGAGAAGGAGGGGTGAATGGCAGCCCTTGTTTGTCCTCTCTTGAGGAATCTAATTATGTATCAATTGATTTCAAAGCCTGGAATAGTAACTCTCTAGAAAACACTCACTCAGAGACATTGTTCCAATTTTTGCCTGTTCATAATTTATTCACCTCCGGTTTCAATGAGAAGGGTGCACCCTCATACTGATTCACTCCCCACAAGTTGCACAGAAAATCACAAATTTGCGGACTTTAAAAAAAAAAAAAAAACAAACAAAAAACAACCAAATAAAACATGCACACACAGAGTAGCGCTGTGAGGCGAGGGGAAGGCGTCTGGGCAAGCGGGAGGGAACAAAACGCAGCTCCTGCAAGGTGAGTCTCACGCACACCATTGCGGTGGGCAGCCCCCGCCATGCCCAGCTGGGAGCACAGCTTCTGCCCTTGCCCCTGGCTGCCAGCACAGCCTGGAATTACCCCGGGGGGCGAGGCGAGCTGTGAACCCCAAGGGAGCATTGCCACTCACAGCACTGCGGTGCCCTGAGCATCGGCGGGGGTGAGGTGCAGGCTGCTGCTTGTCTTCTGTTGCTCAATGTGCAGAAAAATCAAAAATGTTTTGGTAGCCCACCCTCCAGCCCTGGTGCCACCCATCTGCTCAGGCCAGGCGGCTCACAGCCAACCTGGGGTTTCCCTCTGCGCTGCGGCTCTGCGGGACCCCACGAGCCTCCAGCCACTCTGGAGGGACCCCATGCCTGGGTACCCACGCGTCACCCCCGGTCACCCACGGCACACGGTATGGGAGGTGATCACCGGCCCTGTTAGCCACAGGCCGTGTGTGTGTGGATGTATGTGTGTTTGGGGTGGGGGTCCCCCGAAGCCACAGCTGTCTGCTCGCAGCGGGAGGCACCCGGTGCCCAGCGCCGCTGCCATGTGCCCGCCCAGAGCACGGCCCCCAGCCGGGCAACCCCTCCCCCAGGGGCTGGGCCCCCCCAAAACCCCGCAAGGACAGCGGGCTGGGCGGCTGGAATCCACCCCTCCCCCCTCCCCAAAGCAGCCGAGCCACGAGTCTCCTGTCATTCAGCTTTCTGCCCGGCTGATCACTGTGAAAAGAGCCACCCCGGTGACAGAAACACATGAATACTGACTGCAAACAAACCCCGGGGGAGCGGCACCTGGGGGGCTGCGAGCGCCGCTCCCCCCTCAGCCCGCGGGGAGCGCGCTCACCTGCAGCGGGGCGCGGGCACATGCGTGCGTGTACTGCCCTGCATGCTCACACACATGCATGTCCAGCCCTGCACGCCCATCCAGCCGTGCCCGGCAGCCCCGGCCCGGCCCGGGAGGAGGGTCCGGCCGGCTGCAGCCCCCCCGGTCCGTTCCGCCCCCGCGTACCTGCCGCGGGCCGGGGAGGCGGCAACTGAGTCTGTATAGCTGGTGGGTTATAATGGGGCTGTCCCCCGGGGGGGAGCACCATAAAAGAAACACGTTTCATTTACAAGTTTCTCCCAGCTGGCCCCCGACTTTAGTCCTTATTCCATTTCTGGAGAGGAGATGGGGGGAGATGGCTTCCCCCCGCCCTCCCTTTTCATGTATCTACCCCAGGCCAAAATCTTTGCTTTCACTTCCAAATCCTAGAGGTTTCCCAATTTAAAGGCAAGAGTCATGGGGGAAGGGGAGGTAGGAGACAAAAACTCTAACCCACACAGTTTTTCATTTCTTTTGGGGCCATGGCATCCCTGATTATCCCTTTCCTCTTTATCACCTCCATTAAAAAAAAATATGTAAGTGCTTTAGAAGTCTACTTTGGAACAACCCTACACCCCCCTCCCCTCGAATTAAATAAACATCTGGAGCATCTGGAAGCTGATATATCATCAAATGACCCCCTTTTTTTTTTTTTTTTTTTTTTTTTTTCTTCCCTATTATTTAGGATTAGAGCTGTAAATAACGTGTCGGGTGCGTTTTATGAACGAGCCACGTTTCTAAGGTGTCTCCCCCGTTACATCGCCAGAGCGGAGTGTAGGGTCAGGGGTGCAGGGGTAACTCCTCCCGCCAAGCCCCTATTAACAGCCCATTACTACGGGTGGGGGCAGGGAAGGTGCAGATTTAAATGGCCTCTCCCCTCTCCCTTCAAACGCAGACAATTTTGATGAGTGGGTTTTTGTCCGGATGGTTTGTAATGGTGCCTGTTTTGGGGTGTCCCGGGGGGTCCGGGAAGCTTTAATTCGCTCACAAAGGCTCATTTGCAGGTCAATGCCATGGCACACTCGCCTCTCCCCTTTGCCTAAATCTCCTTTTGTTCCCCATCGCCTGCTCCTCATGCCAGATGGCCGCGGAAAATGCTAATTTTCACTCTCTCTCCCCCTACCCCTCTTTTTTTTTTTTTTTTTTTTTTTTTTTTTTTTTTTTTTTTTTCATCTAATTGCAGCCCTTTGCAGATGGGGGCTGCGGAGTGTGTGCTTCATTCAAATGAGGTTTGATTTTTGGTTTCTAGGCACGTTTCTAAAAGTCCGATCTGCGTCAGGCAGGGATTAGTTTGACAGGGAAGTGATCAGATTAAAATCCGTGCATGAGCTCGGCCTCGTCCCGCCCTCCCTTTAAAGCTCTCCTCCTTCCCCGCCGCCTTCCTCCCAGGAAAAAGGCAAACTCTTCTCTTTCCTGAGAATCTTGCCATCGGCGGTGTTAAAAGGCTGGATTTGCTGTGAAAATAAATGTTTTCTCTCTTTTTTAAACTTTCTTTCGAAAAGGCAAGCGTTGGTCTTACTGGGAGGTGGGGAGTGGGTGCCAGCACAGGTCTGAGTCTGTGAGGGCGGGGATGGGGACTGCAGGATACAGGAGGGCAGCCGCCGTCACCACAGCGAGTAAAAGCCCCTGAGGGAGCCCAAACTATGGTAGGGACGGGAGAGCCACCAAAACAGGTGGGCAAGAGATGCTGGGAGAGGTGTGCCCTCTTCTTCGGGCGTGTCACTCAGTTTTAGTAGAATGAACTTGTCCTCATATGAGATCCATGACCTTTGAAATCCCTTAAAATGCTTGCCCTCAACAAGGAAAACAGAACCAAAAGATCAAAATGGTTTTTTTTCCCTCACCTTAAAGGCTACGCAGTTCTTGCAGCACTGCCCAAGATGAAACCCAGAGTCTTTCTCACGCAGCCGGCTGCTGCACGGGGTAAACCCTGGGTCTGGGCTACTCCCTTTTGTGGGTATTTTATGGGTACATGTAACCTGGGGGGAATGCTGCTCCTCTTCACCCAAAAGCAGGGTGATTTTGCCCCTGGGGTGGGTTTGGCTTCTGAATCTGCAGCAAGAAGGAGCCTTGTTCAGGGCAGGTCAGCCAGACAAAAAATTTTAAGGCACTTCTGCATTTTAGGCGTCACTGGGTTTGGAATTGTGCTCTGCAGCAAATCCCTCAGGAGTAGCCGAAAAGCCCAAGGATCTGCCCCATTTGCCAGTGGGGTTGGATGCAGTTTAAGGCACCACAAGGATTTCCAGATGGACCAAGGCTGGGAGTGTGCAGAGGCAGAGTTGTAGGATGGCTCACAGTGAAATCAGAGGTGGCACCTTCACAGAACTTGGTAGGTGAGCATTGCAATCTGGGCTCACAAAGGTACACGGTGGGAAAAGGAAATTAATGTCTGAAAAGCTTTAAAACTATTTAATAGTGTGGAGAGGCAAACTTAACAGACAGCTTATCATTTTCTGTGCAGTCACAAACCTACACTTTATTTTTCCCAAATGATTTGCTTTGTTACAGCAAGATGCTGACATTTACTCACTGATGTTGGATCATGTTAATCAACTGCATTACTTGAGTTCTCCTTACTTTTCTGGCTTAATTAAAGCCGGCCTGCAAACACTGATCCAGGTGTTATCCACCCATGGCTGGCAAATGGCTGGCACAGACACCTTGACCTGTGTCTGCAGGCTGGGGGAGCAGCCCTGAAGCAGTTGGCTGTCAGTACAAATTTATATATATATATGTGTATATATATATGTGTGTGTGTGTGTGTGTGTTTTTGTGTATATATATATATATATATATATATATATATATATATATATATACACACATATATACACACTTTGAGTATTTGGGTTTTGAATGACCCATCTATTCTGATTTTTGGAGCTTAAGAAAAACACCCTTTAAAAAAATCATTATCATCTGTGACTGATTGTGCCCCAAGAGAAAAACCACAGGTTCAGCCTTAGGAATTTTAGGTGTGAAGGAATTAAGTAATGCCTTTGCCTACCAGGTAGGGTTCTGAAGGAAGGTGGGGAATGTGCATGCCATCTGCTTTTTGTCTCTCCCAATGCTGGG
Organism: Vidua macroura; assembly: GCF_024509145.1. NCBI lineage: Eukaryota > Metazoa > Chordata > Aves > Passeriformes > Viduidae > Vidua > Vidua macroura. Next base: position 44,803,943 of record NC_071576.1, on the reverse strand, counting down.
AAATCACAATTGATCTGTTAAAAATGAATTATTGTATTATTCTCATATTTATTTATTGTATTGTATTACCCTAATGATTCTATTGTTTCTGATATTGCATTACAGTAGTTACTATTAATAGCTCATTGTGAATGTATGGAAGCAGGCATTCTCCTCGGGTTAACTAGCAAAAATAAAAGCAAAATTACAGTAGAAAAATATTTAACCCTACTATCCCTTAAATCTTTAGTAATTATTTATTTCTCTCTCTCCTCTCTCTCTCTTAAATTTGTGTTGGGGAGGGGAAAATCCCATATATTCTGGATTTTTGTTTAAGTTAGGTTTGTTTCTCTAAGAATTCAAGAACATCTATTTGCTTAAAGACTTGCCAGTAAAAAGGCCCCAGGTCTAATCCCCTTTCTGCTACACACCAATGAAACTTAGGAAATTCTTTGACTATTGACTTTTTCATGTGGAAACCGATCTGCTCAAAGTGAAAAGAAACCATTTCTTGGAGAGGGGAAGAAAAAAACCCTGTGAAACTCTGTTTTGAAGAAGTCGTTGTCCTTGGCCTGTGGAGTAGCAGCAGAAGCAAAAACTTTTTGATCCTCAGATTTGTAAACTTGTAGACATAATAATGCCATTTCTCTAGTGTTAGCAGGTGTCCTGTCTGGAAGTTGCTGCCTCAGCCTCCAGCAGAGCTGGGAATTAGAAAATTGTCTGTCTTTCCTGAACCGTGAAGTGCTGCTCTTAAATAAAGGCCAGGTCAGATGTTAAAGGGACATTCTTGTCTCCTGAAGCCGAAATAATCTACAGTCACGTCGAGAAATGAAGGCATCCTCCTCCCAAAATGGTCAATCTCTTTATCTCCCATTATAGTCTGCAGGGTCAAGAAAAAGCCCCTTCCGTGCCGACATTTTGCAATATTTCTGCTAAGTAATTATTCCGGTTCTGCATAGCTGAATTTCAGGGAAATATGATAACTGGGGAAGTTTTATTCTCTTCCTTTTTCTTTTCCTCCTCCTCCGCCCCCCCTCCCTGCTGTCCCTCGTCTGACAGAATAGTTCAGTGAACTTTGATCAAGCTTCATATATAAATTCCGTATTTTCTCTCTGCTTGTTAAATTAAATTGGGACAATTGTTTTTAATCTAGTGTGATTAAAGAGAATTTTTGCACCGAATCCTCGAAATCCTGCAGACAGGCACAAAAGCCAAACCAACAAGCACGTCTTTTAATTTGCAGCTAACTCCTTCTGCTAAGGTGTCTTTGCCCGCTGCGTTTTATGGGTGTTTGCTAACAGTGATTGTTATGGAAATGATCCCCAATCTCCTGTTGTATCCCCCCGCAGAGGTGACTGCTGCTGCTCGGGGCTGTGCTGCACACCCGAGAGCAAACACAGACGGCTGCTTTTATTTTATTTACGCAGCAGAAAGGCTGTGCCTGCCGTTTCTCCGGGGAGCACCCAGTCCAGCAGTTGTGCTGGCGGGGAGAAAGCTGCGAGATGTCCCCCCTCTCCCTCCTGCCCTGCCCCATCATTCATGGACTGGGCGCTGGAGAGGGAATGTGCAATTTGGCAGGGGAGCGGATTTTCCATCAAGCAGGTGCCTTTTGCCATGTCGATTCCAAATAATGGGTGTTCTCCTGTAACATCCAGTAAGCAGCATTCCCGGGGTTCCTCACTCGTGCTGCATGTCGTGGTGGGACATCCTGTATGTTTTGGAGAGGAGGGGTGAGAGTCCAGGAAGGCAGAGGGGTGGGTACCACTGCACCCTCTCCTACAGCTCTCCAACCAGAAAAGCATCGTCATAGCAGCTCCTAAAAGTTTGCTCTTGGCATAAAAGTCGGGCCTCCTCCTTTGAAGGGATACGTGTCTGGAGTCCCTCAGTCAGCAGGAAAAAGAAACAGGTTTTGCTTCCTGAATAAAATAGGGAGCCAGTATTGCCAGTCCTGCTCACTCATCTGGGTGAGCAAAAAAAACAAAACAAAAAACAAATTAAAAAATCCAAAGCTTTTGGGATAACCAGTCAGCAGATGGAATGCTGTACTGCACCAGCAAAACCAAAGTGATGTTAACTCGACCCATGTTTGAAAACATCATGACTGAAGGTCCTAAGAAAAGCTGGCTTTGCTAAACCAATTACCAAATGTATGAAAACAACTTAATTTGTGCTCATTGTTTTCCAGAATAAATTGCTCTAAACCTCAGTTCCCAGTAAGTCTAAGGCTGCTTGATGTGATCCAAACAGGGACTTTCCCTCAGAATGTTAATGTAAAAACACATGCTGTGGTGGGGATGTATTCTAGGGGAAAGGTGTTTTAGGTTTCATTTGTTGGTTTTTGAGGTGGCTGATTTGCACATTTATTGCTACCAGCCCCTGCAGAGAATGGCGTGCAAGAGTAGCTGTGTGCTCATGTTCCTTTAATCCAGTATCACTCAAAACCAACCCCAAACAAAGCATCTTCCAGCTCTGAAAAACTCTTCTCCTTCCCCCCACTTCATAGCCAGGCACAGAGGTGATTTCTTAGTCTTGCTGTGGTGTCAAGGATGGTGGAGACCACAGGCTGGGGCTGGGTGGCTGCACCTGAAGGCGTCTGGCAAGAGGTGAGCAGGGTGAGGGTGGGACTGAGGAGTGACAAGCAGGGAAGAAAAGATCTGGTGAGGTGAAAAGACTTATCAAAGCTCAGGCAGTGATTTCTGTTAGTGCAGGGGCTTGAAAAAAAAATTGAATATTTTTTAGGTTCTTATTGTAGGTTACCTCTAAGAAATACTCTGGTGTGATTGATGCGGAGCAGGCAAGGATGAGGGAAGATGGGGCCTTGGCTCTACCCTCTTGTGTCTGTGCATGATGATAAAATCTTTTAATTAAATGATCACATTGAGTGCACAGAGAGAACGGTGCTGGCTTTAATGAGCAGTTGCTCAATTTTGTTGTTCTCGACATTCAATGGACGGTGCTACGTCTTATTAACCGGGCACTATTCAAACCCTGCTCAAAGTCATTATTAATGTCCCTACTGGCTTTATACAGTGCTGCTCATTGTAGTAACCCAGTACTTTCCAAACATTAATGGATCAAAATATAAATGATGAGTGTTATTATCCCCATTTAATGATGGGGAGACAAATAAAAAGAGATGGGAGCTAATAATTAATTTGGAGTGTTGGTCTAAGGTACCCCATGGCTATTCCTTTTCATAGCATGAGCTTCGTCTGGCCAAAACCACATGCAGAGCCAGGCACTGTGACCCTGGCTGCAGCTGTGGATGCTCAGCACTTTCACAGGTCAGACCCCAGCAGCTCGTATCAGCTGCCCAACAAACCTGGGCAAAATTAGTGGCTGCTTATGAAAACTTGAAGCACCTGGCCCTGAACTGCACAAAGCCTCTGTTGCAGGAACAGGTCAGGAGGAGCCAACTGCTCTCTGAAGAATAAAAGCCTGTGCTCAAGTGTTGGTATTGGATTAAACATGAAAGCATCCTTTAGCTCCTTGCTTTGCCTTCTCTGGCAGGAGTTTATCCAGAAGTTTCACCTTTGCTGCATGGCCCAGATCTATTCTGTAAGGTAAAGCACTGGGTGAATTGGGTACTGTGTGTCCTGGGGGAAGAAACGGTGTGTATGGCTGTGAAAATGCACTGGGAGCAAAAGATCTGGGCTGAAATTGTTCAGACAGCGTGGGCACCTCCAAAACTTGAGGGTTTTTTTTTTCCCAGTCCTCCTTCTCTGTGTAATATAGGTGTAATGTGTGTGACAGGGAGTGTCAAGTAGGCTAAAGCAAATCTAGTAGGGGAGAATGAGTAGTCCTTGATGATTTGAATGAAACCTACTGACTCATCAGCAGGCCTGGGGCAATTTTAGATCCACACTGACCAGAGAAAGAAAAGAGGAGATTATTGTTAGCACCCACCTGTAAATGAGTTGAGGGGAGGGATAGGATGTTACTGGATGAGTTTCATGGGTGTTTGCTGACAGCAGAGATATGTTGGGGCTAGGCAGCCTCTGAAGGAATGTACAGGGTATAAATGTTGTGGCCTGTTCCCTTCTCTCCCTCCCTTGGTGCACACCAGTAGAATTTTTTGTCATCTGCCCAACCTCTTCCAGTGTACCCCAGCCATGCTTCTGCTCCACCAATGCCTTGTTATCCCCATCCTAGGTGTTTTCTGGCACTGCCTCCTCATCCTCCTAATGTATTATGCCTCCTAATACATTCCCTGTATTCCCATCCTGTAGACTGGGCCCACATGACACCATAGACGTAGATGTGAGGCCACTGGTTTTCCAGCAGAGGCGTGGCCATGTGGATTGCAGAAAGCAAGTCCAAAATTTATTTTGTTTTGTGTTTAAAAGAGTTTGAGTTCTTTTTCGTCTCAGCAAGGCCCATTTCAGGGCTTTTATGTCCTGTACAGCTCATCTGTTTTGGTATCTTTCATTCTCTCTTTTTCCCAAAAAACTGTTCCAACCAAGGTTTCTTGGAAACACATGGCTAAAAATCCCTCTTGGTTTAAAAAACAATTGAATAAACCAAAACATGAAGAACTTTCCATTGGGAATTTCACCACTGACACCAAAAGAGATTGTGTGGTCTTCAGTATTACATACTTGTGTGTGTGGGGAGAAGATAATTGATTCTTCTCCATCCTCTGAGAGTCAGATATAAACCCATCCTTTTGTCTTAAGTAAAGACTTTTGGTTTGTGTTTTGGCTCGCTCTGTTCAAAAAATAATTGTCAGGAGTAACATTTCTGAGCAGATACAGGAGGGGAAGACATTAGAAAGCCATTTTAATTTTATGCTGTAGCAATAGGTGACAATGTGGCTTAAAAACACCCTGTTCCCTGAATTATTTTATACTCCCTGGTTAGTTATTTCTTGTGTGTATATATATGTCTCTGAGACATACATATATCTCTGTATATATGCTCTTCATATATGTTTCTTTGCTTTAAAATGGACAATCCCTTTTGCATCTCTCTTTGTGGATCCTTCACATGAATCTCCCTGTGCAGCCATCCTACCAAGCAATCACAGCTCATTGAAATGTGAATTTCAAATGAATTTTTTATATCTGCATCAAAACATAAGAAATTATTCTTTAAAAATAATGGGTTTCTTCCGCCATCCTGTTACATATACCTCCTGTTCATTAGCAACAAATATTTGCTGAAGAAGTGGAAAGCAGCATTTTGTTTATTTTAATTGATAATAGAACAAGTTTTGGCCCAGAAAGAAAAGTTGTGGCTAGGAAGGAGAATGATTCCCAGTGTCAACCATATGTTGCATTCATCTAACTGAAGTGGCTTAATTACTGGTAGATGTTGCTGAGCTCATAAAGATAGTTTTGCCAAGATTGTTTGCTGATAATTGCATTCCCCAAAAAAAAAAAATCTGAGAAACTTCCTCCCACCAAGCTTCCCTTCCAGTCTTCCTTCAGCACCCTTTTCCTTTAGATGCCCACCACAGATCCACATTGAGAGATGCTTGTATGAAAAATTTCCGGAGGTCCAGTATTGTTAATGCTCCTGTCTTGGTCTCTCTTGGGGCAGGGGAGGAACTGCAGTAGCCGTGCTCCAAATGCACGGCTCTGCTCCTTGGGAGATGAGCAGTGGTGATTTTGGAGTAGATTATTCCTCTAATTGCGTAGCTGGTTTCAGTCTGGGATTAAGGCAGCTCAAATAATGACCTGATTTTTTGTAGCTGTAATAAGCAGCAAGCTCGGTCTTTCAAGACCCCTGATATTTTGAATCCTTTCCAAAAATATTCCTGTCGTCAAATCCAAAGTGGAATTTGGGATTTAGTGCTAAGGGGTAAGTGGGTTGGCGGTAACAACCAGCAGCCTCCCTCTGCTTCTGTCTATGCATTCTCATGATAAAGGGCAGTTTAAAGCCCCTCTGACAATGAATGAGTCCTAGTTAAATATTTCAAGAACTTCTTTACATGGTTTCCCCTGATGCATGTACTGTTGAGACATCTGTCTTCTGTACTAATAAAGTAGTCTAGATTTAAAATGAACTTCATTGGATTGCTTTGAAACTATAGGCACATATGGTTCATAATTAGCTGGATATCTCTTATAGTTAAATGATTTTTTTTTTTTCCTCTCTCTCTCTCTGTCACCCATTCGCATCAATAATAGAAGCAAACAAAGTTCCAATTGTTCCCTGTTGCGGGACATTATGTGCCTGAATAAATGGATGTTGGCTGTGTCTACATGGATTTGCCATATGGCTACAAAGGCCGAAAGAATAGGGGCAGTGTGCTTTGTGCCGGGGCGAGGAGGGCTGGCCGGGCTGGGTGGGGCAGGGCGCGGGGGCGGCCGCACACCTTCCCGCACCCCCGGGCCCTCCAGGCAGCCGGAGCGCAGGGGGCTGCGGGACGGGGCCCTCTCTGCTGCGGGCTGCAAACCCGGCGTCTCCGCTCGGGCCAGTGCCCGTGGGCTGAAATTATTTGCTTTAGAGCCCCGTGCCTAAACGGTCCCCGCGGTGAGAGCTTTCCTCCTGAGCCAGGCTGGGTACACCTCGTGGCTCCTCCGGCCGAGGTATTTGGGAGCTCGGAGCAGGCATCTTTCATTACAAAAAGTCCTGTTGTTAGTTGCGGGCTGGGACAATGGAGGTCCCAAAGGCACCTGCTTTCATGAAAGCGAGAGAAAAGCCCATAAATCCTGGAGGACCCAGCTGCCTCACTCCGGGTATTGTTTGCTTTCATAAGGAAAGGGAAAAGCTATTTTTCTTTTCAAGGGGGGGGGGGGGGGGGGGGAGGGAAATCGTATTGAGTCAGCGGCCACTGATGCGGGCGTGTAAAATAATCCCGTTCTGATTAAGCGATCATGGAGCTGGAGGTAATCAATGTTACTTTTACAGCCAGGAGAGTTTGGCGGCCGTGACAGCGGGGGGAGAGTTTTGGGGAAAAGGGAGGAGGGGGGCAGAGAGGAGCGGTGTGACGGGGGAAGACGATGTGGGTAAACCTTGAGCCTTATTCACCCTGACCCTCATTCTCTCAGCTCCCTCCCCCCTCCGTGGAAGTGCATCATACAGAGAGATCAGAAAGCCAGGGAGTGACGCCCTCTCGGTCCGCCCCAGCTGCTAGGTCCAGAATGGGGGTGCAGCATTTCAGAGGTGCCAAGCTGGGGAGTGGAATCGGAAAGGCATACATCAGTCCAGTCAGTCCCCACATCCTGGTCCTCCTCCCCATCTGCACTCTCCAGCATCCCAATCCTGCACCACCTGCAGCCAGCACCAGACCTGGGCTGTCCCCCTTTCCCGCAGCACGGGGCTGGGATTCAGAGCAAGGCGTGCGTCCCGACCCCACGGGGCTGTCCCTTGAGGATGCCACGGCTTTAACCTGCCCTCAGGCCAAGGGGACGCCGTGATGCTGCAAAGTGCTGCTGGCGCATGGCGCACTGTCACCAAAGCGCTGTCAAAATGCTGGCTGTTTTGTCTCGTGGGAGGGTTTATTTTGTGTGTTGTTTTGCTTTTTACGTCTTTTAGGGCGAGCTGAAACTGCTGCCTTTCCCAGAACGGTTGTGTTTGTCCTGTAAATCATTGCTCGGCAAGAGGTACCAGGAAGTGCTTCCCTGCAGTGGCCAGGGCTCTGGGCTCCGGGCTGGGGAGTGAGGGCCTGCGGCCGAAAGAGGGGGAGGGGGGAAGTTTTGCACAGCCACGACAGGGGCGTCCCCGCCGTGCTGAGCCCGCTGCGGGCCACGGCCCGCACGTACCAGTCACGCCCCGAGGCTGTCCCCACCAGAGGCTGGCAGCGGCCCCAGCCACGATGGAGTGAAGGGGGACGGCCCCGGCCAGCCGGGCTCCTCGAGGCGGGGCAGATACAGCCTCGGGAAGAAAGTTAAAACTGTTAGAAGTAACCATTACAACGTACCGAAAGGCCAAAGGCAGGGTGTGATGAAGGGCGTGTGCTTCCCTCATGCTTGGTTAACTCTGGCAGTACTGAAGAGTTTGAACTTGTTTTTAAGGGAGAAGCCCTCCTTTCCCCTCCGAACCGCACGCTCGCTTTTCGCGGAGGGGGGACAGCACCCTCCCCGTGGCGGGGTCGTGCTCCGGGGGTACCCGGGGCCCCGCGTCGAGGGAGGACCCCCTCCACCGAGAGACTCAGACTGGGCTGGGCTCCCCCGCCCAAGCCGCCGGGGCTGGCTCTGCCACCCCCCTCCCCCCGGACTTCCCCTCCAGCACACACTAAGCAGGTTTGCGGCCGTTTCCTTTAATTTTATTATTGAAGTTGTGGCATTATTTGCAATAGCAGTGGTACAGACCGGCTCAGGATCGACTGAAACAGATTTGTCTTCAAGTAAAGTCTAAAAAATCTTTTGATTCATAGCTACATCTTGTGAATGCAAAAAAAAAAAAAAAAATCCACTATAAAAATAAATTTACATTTTGTGAATAACAAAAGCAAATATAGTGCCCTTTAGCTTAACCAAAAGAAAACAAAATACTATTGGATGTCAAAGTTATCCACGTTTCTGACATAAATAGAAAATATAAGTTAGTATAACTCTTAAAAAAAGTTTTGTACAAATATACACTTGGTTTTTTTTAATTTTTCCTTTTTTTTTTTTTTTTTTTTTTTTTGCACTGAGAGCTCAGCAGAGATTAAACATTTCTTATAAACGACTTTTAAAGCTTTACACTTCTGGCCAGTGTACTCACATTAGGCATAATACATTTCTATACAGAACGTCACACATTGCACTGTTGTACGATAACACTGCTCCGTGCGCGGCCGGCGCTGCGGCTCCGCTCCGGGTCCCGGGCCGGGCGGGCGCGGGGGGGTCCCGGCTCGCCGCGCCGCCCCCCCCCCGGCCCGCCGCGCCTCCGGGGCGTCGCGCCTCTCCCGTGGGTGCAGTAGTGCAAAAGTCTGGAGAAGAACAAAGAGGAGGAGGAGAAAAAAAAATAAGCAGGGAAAAAAAAACTGTCGTGGTATACGAAGTGAGTAAGAGAGCGCGGCAGACAGCGCCCGGACAGCTTTGCCCGCTCCCGGGGCGCGTCTTACCTGGCTCACCGGAGCCGCTTGCGGGGGGTCTGTTCAGCTGGCACGGCAGCTGGGGGCGGCGGGCAGCCGGCGGGGCGCTCCGCCGCCGCCTTAGGCTCCGCCGGCCTTTTTCTCCTCGCGAAGAAATCTGGATGGGGCACGGAGAGGAAAGAGGAGTCCGTCAGGCACTGTGGCGGGACGCCCCCCGTCCCCGCGCTACCCGGATCCCCACGCACCTGTGATGCGGGCCGTCGGGCCCCTCCGGCGGAGCCGCATGCCGCGGCGGCGGGGCGCTGCGCGGTTCTCCCGGCTCAGGCGCCCCCCAGGCCCCTTGCCGGCGGCGGGCGGCGGCGGCGGGGAATGAGGCGCCCGGACGAGGGGGACGCGGCACCGTCCCACCTGCAGAGTCTCCCGGTAGAAAGCGGGCACGGCGCCAGCCTCCACCTCCTCCCAGAGCAGGCGGCCGGGCCCCGGCAGCGGTGTGTCGGTTTGGAAGTTGTAGTCCCAGCGGCGCTGGTCGTCCTCCCCCATCTCCCGCAGGCGCTCCCGCAGTTCCCGGCCCAACTCCTCGTGGTCCACCGGCCCGAAGAGACTCCTGCAGACGGGGCTGCGGCCGTGCCCGACCAGGGCTCGCCGGGCCGAGAGGCGCTCCAGGGCGGCGGCGCCGGAGAGGTGCACGTTGGACATCGCCAGCGGGCCGGGAAGGCGTGGATGCCCCCCGCCGCTCCTCTCCTCCCGTCCCGTCCGCTCGCTCCCTCGCACTCACACCGGCCCTGCCTCCCGCCTTTGAACCCCTGCCTCCGGCTGCTGCCTTTTAAACCCCGCTCCCCGCGAGTGCGAGCAAAACATCATTAGCATAATAGTGTTTCCTTGCCGCCGGCCCGCCGCGATTGGCGGGCAACCCCCCCCCCCCCCCGCCGCCCCCCGGCGGCAGCGCTGCTGCCCGCGCTCTCCATTGGCTGCGCCGGGCAGCGCCGCGCCGCCGCCGGCCGCATTGGCCCGCACAGGCCCGGCCCGGCCCCGCCGCGGACCGGGGGGGCGGCCCCGGCGCTAGCCGAGCCCCGGAGGGCGGCTGCCGCGCTCCCCGCCCGCTGCCGGCCCCCGCTCCCTTTGTCTGCCGCCGGCTGCAGCTTCGCCGCCGCTTCCAAGCCGGCGACTTTCGGGGTTGTTTTTTTCTCCCCACTCCGTGTTGCCTTTTTTGCGTGAAGGATGCGTGTGGGAGTGTTTTTACTATTATTTTGTTTGGGAAATTTTTTTTCTCCTCGAGGAGTGTCGCCAGTTTTTTCAGCATCCGTGGAGTGCGGGGGCTTGGGGCGGGGGAGATGATGCGTGTGGAGGAAAACGGGATCGTTTCTGTGTGTTTGGTGACCCCCTCACTCATGTCCCTATGGCTCTTGCCTTTGGGAAGTTCAAACCCTTGAGCAAAGACAACTTGGATGGTTTTATTTCCTAGAGGGAATAAAATTAATATTAATTCCTAGGATGTGCTGGCTCTGCAGAGACTGCTCCAGATGTCTACTTGCTGCAGGGCTGGAGAGGTTGCAACTTTAGGCCCCTTAGGGCAATGATGCCCACAGGTAGGTCTGCTTCAAGGAGAGAGGCATTTCTCTTTGCATCCATGGAAAGGCCTTGCCAGATACACCAAAGTAATCCATGGTGTTTCCACATTTGTCCCACCTCTGTGACAGAGCAGCCCTCCAGCACTGCTGGGGACCCTTACTCCTGCACTTGCCATGCCAGTGAGGAGCTTGTGGCAGCTGGGACAGGCCCTGCCACCTCCCAGGTACTGCACCTTCAGTGCTTCCAAAGTCTGCTTCCAAAGTCTGCCTGCACCAAGAGGTACCAGCAGTGCCTGTGGGTTTGGACCCATGGACCCGGGGTTGGCTGCTGCTGGCAGAGAGAATGTTGGAGCCTGGTTCACTGCACAGGAAGCATCTATCCATGTTCAAGCTGCTGAGCAGTGAGATGCCATGACAGGTTTTATCTCCTGAAGTTATTTCCTGATGTTTGTAGGGTGCTTGGTGGGAAGTGTCTGTAGCTTGGTGATGGAGAGAAGAAGATGCAGCAAGTGCCTTCAAGGTGCAAATTCCCATTTGTTTCCTGGGCAGGCATGGAGTCACATCTGGCAAAAGATTTTGCTGACCAGTGGTACAGACTTTCATTTCACTAATGGTGATAGCACTGGTATTTTAAGAAATGTGAAGACTTTTTCCTTTTAAAGATGCCCTGTTCAGATGTTATATTCTTAACAGCCATTTTCAGTTTCCCAGGTGAGCTGGACAACCTACCCATGTGGCTGCTTTAGGTGAATATTACCCCACTGTCCTTTCCATCCCAAAATGGCCCTTGAAGATGGCCATATAGAGGTCTCTTGGCCCCAAGCTTATAATTTAGGTAGCAGGTCATGAAAAGTTCCTCATCACTAAGAGCACATCATCCTAAAAAGCAGGAGGTGCACATCATTTAGGCACAGGTTCAGCCAGGAGAGAAGGTGTGGGTCTTGCAAGCTGGGATGGTTGGAGAGTGTGGTGAACATGGCACAGTGTTCACCTGGGGACTTCTCTCAGCAGCCATCAAATGCATCTCTTGGGATATAGGCTGGGGTAGTTCTAGGAATAAGTGTGCTGTGCAGAGAAAATAATTCGAAGTCCCCAAGAAACCTGCTGGAAAAGTGCCCTCTATTCAGGACTCGAGCCAAAAGGCCCTGCAGACAGGAGCTCTTTGTGAGGAGTCCTCGCAAACCTGCTGCTGTCCTCCCCCCGTGCTGGCAAGGCCAATGACCGCCTTTCCTGTGTTCTGCCACCTCGATTTCAGGCATTCCTGCCATGAAAGCTGCACAAGCAAGATCCCCCACTATTTACAAGATATGGGTATGGCCTTTGCAAAATCCATGTCGTTTTCCTTTCCAAACCCTTTCCAGAGGTTAGCCAATATTTACACAGTGCTTGAAGGATGTAAGGAACGATGGTTTCAATGTTCAGGGGTTGCCTTGTGTGAGGCCACTTCACCTTCCAGCTCACCTGGGAGGTAAAGCAGCTCAGGTTTGAGATTACTACCCCTGTTTTTTTAGTTCAGCTTCCTCACTGTTAATGCTCCCTAATGCTTTTGGCTCAATTGTTTTTTTTGTCCCACTATACATTTAGGTTTTAAGGTGGTAGTGACAGTCCTGGCCACTTTCTGCTCACAAGTTCTAGCACTGTCTTTCTTTTTTGTGTGGAGATAGAGAGCATCCAGCCCATTTGAGGAGGAAATACTGTATGCACAGAGAGATGTTTTTAATTGAGTGGATCTGTGAACTCTCAGTCAGAGAGGTAGGTTATGATCCTCTAAACCAGCAGTTTGCCTAACACGAGCTACAAAAGCTTACCCAAGAGCTCCTACCACCAAGCCTATTAGCTTCTTTAGAAATTCCTGCTCCAGAACACTGAGCAGAGTAATTACTGCTATGGTTAGAACAATGCCCCATGAGAATGAAACATTTTTGCTCAAAATATCTAAGTCATATCTGCTTATGTCAGGAAAAATAATTATTTTAACTAGTGTGTATTCCTGCTGGCTGCTCTGTTTCAAAAGGGTGAGGGGAGGGAAAAGCAAACTCCTTTATGGCCTGTGCTTCATTGCAAAGGGATTGCAATTGCAGGAGGTTTATTGCATTTGACTATTTCTGTTTGGAAAGGGTCCAGGTTGACTGTCAGAGCCAGGGCTGAATCTGATGGCTTGGCAGATAGGGGAAGAGAGGTCCTTGCACTGTAAACTGAGCAAGGAGTAACCAAGGAGGTTTGATAAGAAGTTATGGAGATAACAAAAGAGAGATTCTCGGTGCTGTCATTCTGATGGGGCTGGCTGTTGTGCAACTCCAGGTTAACTTATTCAGAAGAGAGAGTTTAGTGAGATGCTTATGTATAGAGGCAAACAGTCCCCATGATGAGGTGCCATGGAGAAGCGCTCCTCTGTCTTTTGGCAAGTCTTGGAGTGAACTTCTCCTGCAGAGGTTGTCCTCAGCATGCTCTCAGATGAGCAGACCTGGTGTTGGGCCCCTGAGACTGAGCGGTTTGTGCTTTGCTCTCTTCTCATTTCCTTTAGTACACGGTTATCATCTACGCTCAGCAATGTTTAACTCAAGATTCTTCAAATGTTGTGTGATCCACATGTGATTGCTTCATTTCAGAACGTGTTATATCCCATAATTGCTTTAGCAGAGGCACAGACCAATAGACATTGGTACTTTATTTCCTTTGCACTTCTCTTTTACTAAGCATGTGATCCTAAGCAATTTGCATTTATAGCAGTGGCAATTTTGCTTGGTACTTTGGAATCCTGCTTAAATAAACTGATTACAATTAAGGTTCAAGTTAGGACAGACTGCTCAAGCTCTTCATCAAGGCTTTTCTACCACCAAAGTGACAAATCAAATTATTCAAACTGGTATAGATTCAGAATTTTCTATTTCTTGACAAGGTCATAAAATGTCAAATTATTAGATTTGATAGCTGGGCAAAACCACACTAGTTCAGGGGTTAAAATGCATAAAGGAAATCTGAGCAGAACCATGGTAAAATTCTGACAGCTTTAATTCAGTTTGAATTGCTTTTTGTTGTGTTCTAAAAAAAAAAAAAAAAAAAAAAAAAAAAGAAAGCATAAGCTAATTTCACAGAAAAAAATTGCTTCATTTTATTTAATTTGTTTTAATTATTTTTTTTATTATTCCTTCTGTTCTTGGTTGTTAAAAGAAGAGCCAGCCTTGCTGTCCAGCTGCAGTGCACCATTAGTGTAGCACAAAGGTAGCAGTGAATTTAGCCTAATCTGTTGATGGACCTGCCAGTGCACCAGGGGCCATTGCATTCTCTTCACGCTCCTCTTTTGCTCTTGCCATCATGTTGTTTTACTAGCTGAACTCCACTCGCCATCTGTCTCTTCATCCTGA